>NC_069711.1:16295322-16644072 GCF_027358585.1 Pangasianodon hypophthalmus
TGTACCCAGTATAACCCCTTGCCATTGAATCATTCAGCAGAGATGGTGAGCCTGTCACTATGTTTTCTGTCTCTCCGACAGCTGGTGCTGTATTACAAATAAACCATATCTTCCCTAAAGCGATGTGTTGCTGATCTTTACAGCAAAGTTCCTGGGGGATCTCTGCAGCAAGAAATCTGTGATCTGATATGGCGTAGCACTGCTACTGTAGTAAATTTAGCATTAGATGTTGCAGGTCCTTTGTAAGCGTTTCCCCACCTGTTCTGTGTTGACGTAGTTCTGCAGAGCATCGCGATGAATCCCACCACTGCCACCACTTTCCTGATGATATCCATTCGGGGTTCCTGGCCCCTCTGAGTATTCATACTCATCAAAGTCCTCCTCCTCTTCCTCCTCATACTCATCATCTTCCTCATCTTCATCCTGCTCCTCTTCTTCATCACGCTGAAGAGCACGGTACTCCCACACTGGTGGCAGTGACGGAAGGTTCTCGTAGTTGAGCAGCGCAGAGCGGCGATGACCCCCGCTGTAGCCCTGCGGCGGCAATGCCGAGGCATGTGTATGGGAGAGTGGCAGAGAGTGTGGGTGTGTATGTGGGTGTGTTTCTCCAGCTGTGCTGCTGCTGCTGCTCGAGCCCACAGACTGCGACTGGGAGGCACTGCTGGGGCTCAGCCTCTGCCTGCGTGGCCCTCGAAGACCATTAATGTTCTCATATGTTAGCTGGCTTCCCGGGCAAGGCTCCATGCTGGAGTGCCGGTGCATATGATGGTGGTAATGGTGGTAGGAATGTGTGTTGCACATGTGAAGGGGCGGAGCCTCGTCTCCCTCGGTTTCTGAGCTGCCATCGGGTGCTCGGAGAGGGTGAGAGGAGTGCCGGTCTCTGTCTCGCTCCAGCAGGTGGCGCTGTGCCGGCGTCGGCCCCAGCATGAACTTCACCTCCTGAGCCCCTGGCTGGAGGAAGAGCTGAGGGTCCTTATGAGAGTCGTCCATGCCGCAGCAGTGCATGCTGGGTTGGCTGGGTTTGGTGGATGCCTCGGTGAAGGCAGGGGGCCGAACCTCGGGCAGGGATCGTACACAGTGTCGGCTCGAAAGCTCACTCTCCATACTGACCGTGTTCACATACGTATGTGTCTGCGGAGAGAAAAAAGTAGTACAAGCCTGTGCATGTATGTTTATTAACATAAATATACCTGTATGAGTGTATACCATGCTAAGCAATTAATGACATCACAATTTCTTAGGTGCAGGATGCCACAGGGTTTTATTTGCACTGCTGCAAAATATCATTTGACGTCACTGTCTTTAAAATACAGTCTTTAAGGTATGATAAAACATTTTCCGTTCAGTCTTAGGCTGCACAAGCTACAGTTTATTGCATGAGCCCTGACAAATATGTTGCATGCATGCCATCTTTAAAGAAGTTCTTCATATGTCGCACCACTTTACTTCCCTTATCCCATATCAGAGGGTACTGATCCTGCTTCTACTAGCTCCTACTCCTGCCATCCTGTGGCCAATGGGCTCCTGCCCCTACTTCACTAAACCTGTCTCCTTCATCCTACAGCTGAATTTGTGGAGATATACTGACCTACAGATTCACAAATAATTTTCAATACCAAATCTGGAATCTTCTGTGTGATAATGAGGTGCACTTGCCACATTTATCACACAGGACAGAGGCACCCTACTGCTTTGTTCAAACGAAGCCAGGAGAAAACAGAAAAATCTAAAATGTGATTATAGATTATGATCCTACTTTAACACAATGAAGTGGTATTAATTAATTAATGGCATTGAGGGAATGTGTATGTCCGCACTGTGTAGAGTGCATGTTGGCCTCACCTGGTCGTCCATCCCCATGAGGCTGTGTCTGTGGTCATCGGTAAGGGAGGGCTGTGATGAGTCTGCGCTTATAGGGTACCCCGGGTATCCATTAGGAAACGTCTGCACTGGGAACCCAGGAGCTACACACAGATGTTCAGAGTGGTTATAATGAACAGTGTAAGGTGGTATTGCCATGGAATGCCTAAATATTAGCTATAGATTTGTAGTAAATTTCAACAGAACATGTGAACAGCAAAAAAATGAAGTGTAACAGATCCACAAATATTCACATTAGATGTGTTTGATGGTTCACATGCCTTAATATGTTCATGTTAAAGCTACGTCTGCCTTGCATAATCCTAAATATTTAATGTTTTTATTTTATCATCATGTGTGTATGTAATGCTGTCTGTGTATGTCTGTGTAGCTCACTGTTGGGTGTTTGAGGGGTTCGAGGCATCTCCATTTCCGGAGTGTGGCCAGGCCGGGTCATGATCATGGGCTCCTCCACCACATTAATGCTGTTGCACTGCATCAGCTCCTGCAGCAGGTTAAAGATCTCTTCTGCCCGAGAGCACTTAAATGCGAAGATCCCTGCAGGAGAACAGAGAAAGGCACCTTCATCTTTCATTACACACTCACAGTCTCACAGAGAACGAGTAAAGAATGTTGAGCAGAATAAGTAAATGCAGGCCTGTATGTTTTAACCAAACCTCTACAAGAGAATTAACATGACATCATGTTTCTATAAGAAGAACTGGAGGTTTTCTACACCTGAGAACACCAAATGGATCAGTCCATTTTTCATTGTTTATTACTCATCCTGTCACTAGGGGGCAGTAGAGCAACAAACGCCTGTACAGTGTATAGTACTGTAGTTATGAAAAACAGCATCTACCATAAAGAGTGCTGGAGATCAAACTCAACTACAAATTAATTACAATCATTCTACAATCAATTCATTGCAAACCAATTAAAGTGACCTAAATACATTCAGCTTTAAGAAATGTGGGAAGCGTAAGCATCATTTCTCCCACAATCTGACCAGTCCAAGAACAGAAGAAAATAGCACTGAAATTGAGTCTATTAATTCAATGGACATTTAAATGTTCAATCATTCAATAGTCATACACAAAGCTGATTCTCTGGCTGTTGTGATTTCTATGTGTTAGGCAAGTTAATTATCCATCAGCTCAATATCTAATCGAGTGTAAATGAGAGAAGGCAAGTGCTCAGTCCTCTGTGGATTAGTGAACTCACCCTGTCCTGTCTGACAGCGCCTCCCGCTCTCGAAGGAGAACAGGTTGGAATCGTATCCGTAACGGCGCAGACAGAGGTACGGCCACCGGATGGCATCACGCTTTCGTGTGTGCAGAATGAGCTCGGTTTGGGTGAGCTCCATAGTCCCCGATCCCAGCTCGTTCCCTTCATCATCCACATTTGTCACCTACAGGTTATTTACAGATCAAAAACACAATCACTGTAGAGTGTAGAGCTCGATTTTTCCTTCGAAGCACAATAAACTAAGGCTAACTGTTGTCTTTGTTGTCTTGTCAATTGTTGTCTGCAAGATCTAGGTCTTGCTTTGGAAAAGTTTATTTTCCCGGAAATAATAAAACTTATATCTTTCTGTGCTGCTGCAAACATCCTACTTTGTGTGAAGGCCATGATTCAATTCAGCTCAATTCAGCCAAATGATTCAGCTTTAAGCTGTTTCTGGTTGTTAGTGTGGGTAACATACTTATTTTATGTGATATGGGTGATGTACATTGTATTCTGCCTACCACAGCTTTTTACAGCTTTTTTACCATAGCAGAGAAGAAATCACACCGGCTTATCCCTACCAGTAAATAAACATAGTAAATAAACATGTACTCACTCACCCACCTCTCTTGAACCTGCCCTCACTGTCCATCAACTGTCCTGCTTTTAGACATTTTTGTAGAAGTAGTAGTGCTGACTTAGGAAAACCGATAGAGCTGGTGATGCATTTCAGGATTCGGAGTCAGTCATTATATTACACAAATACTGCTCTACTAAGACAATACTGACAAGGAGTGTATTATGGGTGGGCTACAGGAAATACAGTAGTATGTAACCTGTGGGCCTGGGTATTTCTGACACCTGTGTTATAGTCCAAGCCTAACTCTTTTTAACTAATGACATTTGCCAGTTAATGGCAGTGTAAGAAAAGTGCTAAAGCTGTCATTTTTATTTTAGATTTACATTTGGCTCATTTGACACTTTTATCCAAAACAACTTACAGTTGAGACATGATAAAGCTAAACAGCTAGCTTAAGAGCTTGGAGGTGCTGTTATTTTAACCCATAACCTTCTGATCAGTGTCCTTCACCACTGAGCCAACGCTTCCCTCCAAAAGGCGAGAAAGTGAATACAGACGAAAGTGAACACCGGAGAATTGTCTGCTGTGGCCAATAAAAGGCCAAGACTCCACACTGAAAGATCTCTCCAGGGCCTTTTGACACTAATCTTTTTCTCTGGACATGTAATGAAACATCGTGTGCTAGTAAGTACTGTATGTACCTTGAATTTGGTGGGGTGGTTGTCTTGAATGGCGTCTCTGTATAGACAGCTCCAACAGCTCCCCATAGCTTCAGCAGGTTAGCTGAAACCTTTTTAACGTGGTGAGGTTATAGTTAAATACTCATCAGTTTTCAGTATAAGCATAAAATCATTCATTCCATTTTTTTCCCCACTTTAGTTAGAACAGCTTACCAAAGTGTGTAGAGGAAAAGAAACTCTACCTGGTGCAGGCCATCAGTGGGAGTGATGCTACCGTCAATCCCAGAATTCTCTGCTGGGGGTCATGGTGGAACAGGGGTGTGCTGGTATGAGCAGCAGGTCCCAGTGCACAAACCTTTCATATCTCCTGACAAACCAAGAAAAAAGATTCCTCTGAGAATTTTGTCCTTTTTTTCCAGAAAGCGTGCTGTGATTAAGATACAATAATGGAAGTCAATCTGTGCTGTATTCCCAGGCTCCCACAGGATCTGAGGTATAATTACTTTACATGACATTTCTGTCTTGCAAATGTGAACAGGCTCTGCCTCTTGATAGTGGAGAATAAATATATTCTATTGCTTAACTCTAACGTTCAAATATCACCTGTCAGGACCTCTAGCCCATCATCTACTGGAAGACTGGTGCTGCTAGTTCCTTAAAGGTTTCTGTACTTTAAACAATTAAACTCATTGTATTTTACAAATGCAAAACTTATGCAAAAACTTTCTTTTATGTCTTCTCTCATATGTCATACTCTAAAAAGTGAATTAATATATGTGAGAGTAGAGGTAAATAACATATACTCATTTTTCTAATGTTGCTCTAATTATAATCAGAGGCCCTTATACAGGGAGTTGCACTTATAACTGCACATATACATATCGGTTAGTTCTGTAGCAAGATGTTTGGATCTCAAAATAGCTCCAAATGACATCAAAACAAGTCTCTATTGTCCTAAAAAAAAAAAAAAATTCCACACATTTAAGATCCATTCATAGATTTCTGGGTTCTATTTCCAGTCGCCAAAATGTCTGAATGAAACTGGGCACTGACATCTAGTTTCAAAATAAAGTTACTTGAGCAATTTAGGTTATGGGTTTCAGACACTAAGTATAACAATGCAAAAGTAAGAAATAAGCTTGAAGGCTTAAAATGATATGGTTTCATCTGGCAGTTCTGTTATTTAAAGATATTGAGCCATACACTTTTGACCCTTCATAAGATCAAAGCAGAACTTTTAAACCAAATACATTTATACTTTTAGTGCAAAACTCCTTACATTTATTTATAGGATGTAACTTACACGTTTACAAAATTAACTAATTGACTAACTTAAAAAAAAAACCCTTATTATTCCAAGGTTTTGGTTTAGTTGTAGCTTTTTGCGTACAAAAATTTTGGTCTGGTGAAAAATAAAACCCATGCGTTTAATGTGTCATCAAATGATATTTAAAACAGAGAAAAACAGCACTTTCAGCTTATTTAACAAGAACACAAAAAAACATACTGACAAGTTCTAATGCCACAATCTGGAATCATATTAAAAAAAAACGATGATTGCAAATCATTCTGACAAATGAGTCTGAAAGGTGTTAAAATTGGTATAATAAGAAAAATGAACATATGGAGAGTGAAGCTTTAACATTTCCATTTTTTTTAAAGCTGTAAAAGTAGGATTTGATTTGGAGATGACAGGAATCTTTCCTTTCCTTGTTGCTGGGGTGGTATCCTCGAGGGTACATCTTTTGTAACTTTATTATGTATCTTTCACCTGGAAACATGGATAAAGAGTACCTTTAAAATGATTTTAAAGTATAGAAATGGACTGTAATTAGTTTTTAGAGTTAAGATTTACAGATACAGCTTTCTAGGGTAAAAGATACATACTAAAGGTTCAAAAGGCATACAGCTGATGGTATCACCCAACTCACAAGGAAAGGTGCAGTTTATTACCCTTTTTTCTGAGAGTTTATAGCTACCAGATGAAGGTATAACAACAGATGAGTACAAAAAAGAGTGATAGTATGGCAGTGCAGCTTTGTTTGTACCTTCTAACCTAAGTGTCAGGAATACTGTAGTACTGATTTTTAACATGAAATCAGGGAGCAGATTAGACTAGATTAGATCACAAGACATTGCATCAATAAAAAAATCCAACTCTTTCACAATATCCCAGTTCCTGTAGTGTAGAATAGTAAGGGCAAAAGCTCTGAATGCATTGTGGTCTAACTTATCTACTTCCTTATTATAGTCCAGCAAAATCATCTTATTGGAAACTTAATAATTCTTTACTGAAAATCGAATCAGTAAAAATAGAGATTACATCCCTCATGAAGTATTTTTTTAAAAAAGGCTAATACAGAAAAATTATATTGCACTAATTGGGAACTTTTTAAATTTGAGGCCTCTAAATATTTAAGACGTGTTGGCAGTCATCTTGCTAAAGTTCTTAAAGAACAGGAAGATAAAATCATATTTGGAATTACCTCACTCCTAAACAAAGGGTCTAATAACTTTTCAGATATAGATAAAATAAATATGGCAGAATTACAAAGCAAAATAGACAACATCTATAAGAAAAAGCTGAAGGAGCCTTTATAAGGTCTAGGAAAAGATGATTTGAGGAAGGTGAACAGAATACCTCCTACTTCTTTAGACTAGAAAAAAAATCAGGCTACGTTAAATACTATTCATCAGTTAAAAATTAATGATAAAATATCAAAGGACCCTAAAGAGATTTCAGAGTTTTGCTCTACCTTTTACCGTAAACCATATGCGTCACAATATGATGCTAAAGCCTCAAATGATTTCTTAAATTCAGTGGGAGAGATTTAAAAAATAAATAATTTAGATAAAGCTATGTGTGAGCAACCTATTAGTTTAGAGGAAATAACCAATTCAATTCATAACTTAAAAAATAATAAGTCTCCCGGAATTGACGGTCTAACCTCAGAATTTTATAAGTTATTTGCTCAGCAGCTAGCCCCTTTTCTTCTTTCAAGTCCAACCTCCCATCTACCATGACTCAGGGGTTAATTACCCTTATTCATAAGCCTAAAAAAGATTTGACGATTATTGATAATTGGTGGCCAATTAGTCTCTTGAATAAAGATTATAAATTAATTGCCTCTATATTTGCTGAAAGAATTAAAGATGTATTAGAATATATTATAGATGAAACTCAATCAGGCTTTATGAAAAACAGGCACATTTCGAATAATATACGGTTGGTTTTAGATATATGAGATTATTCATATTTAATTGATGAGAATAGTTTTATTTTATTCTTAGATTTTCGTAAAGCTTTTGACACTGTGGAACATAATTTTTTATTTTCTGCTTTAAAGGTTTTTGGGTTTGGTGAGTTCTTTTGTGCAGCAGTTGAAACCCTGTTTAATAATGCAAATTGCTCAATCAAACTCAAACATGGAACTACCTCTAGATTTGATTTAAAAAGAGGTATTAGAAAGGGTTGTCCTATTTCTCCGTATCTTTTCCTGCTTGTAACCCAGTTGTTATCTGTGCATGTTAAAAAAAGTATTCTTAAGGGTGTCTCAATTGCAAATAGAGAAATTATTATAAGTCACTTAGCTGATGATACGACACTTTTTTTGAAAAATAGTGACCAAATTCCAATTGCAGTTAATGTTATTAATAAGTTTTCTAGTGCCTCTGGTCTCTATCTCAATATTAGTAAGTGTGAACTAATGGCTGTTAAAGACTGTGATTTAACAGATATTTGTAACATTCCTGTAAAAGATAGTGTTACGTACTTACGAATCATTATTGTTAAAGACCAGCTGAAAAGATGTTCTCTCAATTTTAACCCCATAATTGATAAAACTAAAAGAAAATTCAACTTCTGGCTTCAAAGAGATCTCTCCCTAAAGGGAAGAGTTCTCCTTACGAAGGCTGAAGGTATAGCCCGACTGACATATGCCTCCTTATCTTTGTATCTTGATAACCATACTAGTAAAAATATTGATAGAATGCTATTTGATTTCCTATGGAAAAATCGGACAGACTATGTTAAAAAGACTGTGACTATGAATACATATGAGAATGTGTATTAATGTGTATTAATGCCTTAATTTCTTAGATTTCACCACTATGAACCACACCTTTAAGATTAATTGGATTAAGCATCACTTAAAAAACCCACTTCTGTATAGAATTTTATTCTTCATTATGTTTCTTCAAATATTGGTGGTCTTAATTTTGTTTTGATGTGTAATTATAATATAGATACAATTCCAGCTAAGTTATCTGCCTTCCACAAACAAGTGGAATGACCTATGACCTAATGACCTATCTTGGTCATTAATATATAAGCATAATTTTTCTCCGCATCGTTATTTCATCTGGAATAATAGAAACATTCTTTACAAACATAAATCTCTTTTTCTTAAGAACTGGTTTGACAACGATATTAAATTGGTTAGTCAGTTATATAATAAAGAAGGTACACTCTTTTCTTATGATGAATTCCTTTCTTATTATAGTATAGACTGTACCTTCGAACCTAAGTGTCAGGAGTACTGTAGTGCCAGTTACTCAATGCCAAAATGCCAGTTACTCAAAAAGAATTTGCAATTGTTATTGGTTCAATCCCTTCAGGTACTCACATGCTATTTAAAGCTATTGATATAGACCATTCTCCCGATTCAGTGTCTTTTGATGTTACTAAATCTTATGTTGGTAAAATTTGTTTTTCATTAAATCCCAAAAATAATAATAGAGCTATCCGTACTCTTTTCCAAAGAGAAATTGTTACTGTACCTTATGTTTTGTCTCATTGGGTCTCTTTATTGAATGGAAAATTGATTTGCTGGAGAAAAGTGTGGTTGTTACCACAGAAATATCATCTTAGAAATAAGATTAAAGAGGTTTCTTATAAGCTCATTCATAGATTTTATCCAGCAAATCATTATTTACAAAAATTTAAAAAAGGAATAAATGCAAATTGTATTTTTGTAATGAATATTGGGAAACTGCATTGCACTTTTGGCACTGTACATACTCCGTTACACTGTGGTGTAAGGTCCAAAAATTTATTAGCGAAAATATTCAGTGTTTAAGACCTTTTTCACTCCTGTGGGAAAATGTACTCTTTGGCTTTACTGACTATCCTGACCAAGAGGAACAGTACTTTTACTTAATTCATTTATTTATTCTATTGACCAAATTTCACATTCATAAGTGTAAATTTACCAATAAAAAACCCAATTTTATGGTTTTGTTGACTGAAATATGTATATATATTGCCAGTATCAGAGACTCTGTGAATAACAAAGCTATAAGAACTTTGAAAGTTTGTGAATTTTACAATATATTTATTTGATTTTATATATACATACACGTGTATCTATATCTTGTATTTTGTTTTATACGTTCCTCCCCCTGGCAACTGTTTTGTTTGTTGTAATTTGTCTTTCCATCTTTTTTTCTTTGTCTTTTCTTATTTTTAATGTTGTTGCCTTGATAACATATTGTATGTTATTGTTCCTTGAATAAAATTAAAATAAATAAATAAATAAAAAAAAACTTATCTACTTCCTGATCCCAGCAGCCTCTGACCCTACTACTCTAAACCTATAAAGATGGCCCCAGTCATGAAGTAAAATCACAAAGCAGGCCTGCTACTGCTCCAGACTGACACAGTCCCTGTGCAGACGTGCATGATCATGCAAACAAAACGGGTCGTAGTAGCAGGTGGCAGTTTCTTTAAATGTGCGCCAAATCTGCGACTGCAATCACGCCTTCCAGTTTCATTCATGTGAGTCACAGTGTGTAGTTGTTTGGGACGAAAACTGCATCCCATTGCATCCTCAGTTACATAGTCCAGTCCAGCTGGAGTGGCAGATGATCTCGTGGCAGTGCATGCAAAGCCTACATCTGTAAATGTTAATAGCAGAAACATGGGCTGTCTGAAATGTTCATGTCTGTGTTCCGGAGTCTCTGAGTAGCTAAAGTGTGTGCATGCTACATGCATGCTGCTCGTGCTCGCGCAGAGATGTGGGCTGTGTGACTGCCACCTGCAGCAGCAGGTTCACCCCGCGCTCGGAATGCGAGCAAAGCAAGGCAAATCCGAGCTCAAGGTTACGATTGTGACAAGTTCTAATGCCACAATCTGGAATCATATTAAAAAAAAACGATGATTGCAAATCATTCTGACAAATGAGTCTGAAAGGTGTTAAAATTGGTATAATAAGAAAAATGAACATATGGAGAGTGAAGCTTTAACATTTCCATTTTTTTTAAAGCTGTAAAAGTAGGATTTGATTTGGAGATGACAGGAATCTTTCCTTTCCTTGTTGCTGGGGTGGTATCCTCGAGGGTACATCTTTTGTAACTTTATTATGTATCTTTCACCTGGAAACATGGATAAAGAGTACCTTTAAAATGATTTTAAAGTATAGAAATGGACTGTAATTAGTTTTTAGAGTTAAGATTTACAGATACAGCTTTCTAGGGTAAAAGATACATACTAAAGGTTCAAAAGGCATACAGCTGATGGTATCACCCAACTCACAAGGAAAGGTGCAGTTTATTACCCTTTTTTCTGAGAGTTTATAGCTACCAGATGAAGGTATAACAACAGATGAGTACAAAAAAGAGTGATAGTATGGCAGTGCAGCTTTGTTTGTACCTTCTAACCTAAGTGTCACGAATACTGTAGTACTGATTTTTAACATGAAATCAGGGAGCAGATTAGACTAGATTAGATCACAAGACATTGCATCAATAAAAAAATCCAACTCTTTCACAATATCCCAGTTCCTGTAGTGTAGAATAGTAAGGGCAAAAGCTCTGAATGCATTGTGGTCTAACTTATCTACTTCCTTATTATAGTCCAGCAAAATCATCTTATTGGAAACTTAATAATTCTTTACTGAAAATCGAATCAGTAAAAATAGAGATTACATCCCTCATGAAGTATTTTTTTAAAAAAGGCTAATACAGAAAAATTATATTGCACTAATTGGGAACTTTTTAAATTTGAGGCCTCTAAATATTTAAGACGTGTTGGCAGTCATCTTGCTAAAGTTCTTAAAGAACAGGAAGATAAAATCATATTTGGAATTACCTCACTCCTAAACAAAGGGTCTAATAACTTTTCAGATATAGATAAAATAAATATGGCAGAATTACAAAGCAAAATAGACAACATCTATAAGAAAAAGCTGAAGGAGCCTTTATAAGGTCTAGGAAAAGATGATTTGAGGAAGGTGAACAGAATACCTCCTACTTCTTTAGACTAGAAAAAAAATCAGGCTACGTTAAATACTATTCATCAGTTAAAAATTAATGATAAAATATCAAAGGACCCTAAAGAGATTTCAGAGTTTTGCTCTACCTTTTACCGTAAACCATATGCGTCACAATATGATGCTAAAGCCTCAAATGATTTCTTAAATTCAGTGGGAGAGATTTAAAAAATAAATAATTTAGATAAAGCTATGTGTGAGCAACCTATTAGTTTAGAGGAAATAACCAATTCAATTCATAACTTAAAAAATAATAAGTCTCCCGGAATTGACGGTCTAACCTCAGAATTTTATAAGTTATTTGCTCAGCAGCTAGCCCCTTTTCTTCTTTCAGTTTTTTGTGAAAGATTATCTAAGTCCAACCTCCCGTCTACCATGACTCAGGGGTTAATTACCCTTATTCATAAGCCTAAAAAAGATTTGACGATTATTGATAATTGGTGGCCAATTAGTCTCTTGAATAAAGATTATAAATTAATTGCCTCTATATTTGCTGAAAGAATTAAAGATGTATTAGAATATATTATAGATGAAACTCAATCAGGCTTTATGAAAAACAGGCACATTTCGAATAATATACGGTTGGTTTTAGATATATGAGATTATTCATATTTAATTGATGAGAATAGTTTTATTTTATTCTTAGATTTTCGTAAAGCTTTTGACACTGTGGAACATAATTTTTTATTTTCTGCTTTAAAGGTTTTTGGGTTTGGTGAGTTCTTTTGTGCAGCAGTTGAAACCCTGTTTAATAATGCAAATTGCTCAATCAAACTCAAACATGGAACTACCTCTAGATTTGATTTAAAAAGAGGTATTAGAAAGGGTTGTCCTATTTCTCCGTATCTTTTCCTGCTTGTAACCCAGTTGTTATCTGTGCATGTTAAAAAAAGTAGTCTTAAGGGTGTCTCAATTGCAAATAGAGAAATTATTATAAGTCACTTAGCTGATGATACGACACTTTTTTTGAAAAATAGTGACCAAATTCCAATTGCAGTTAATGTTATTAATAAGTTTTCTAGTGCCTCTGGTCTCTATCTCAATATTAGTAAGTGTGAACTAATGGCTGTTAAAGACTGTGATTTAACAGATATTTGTAACATTCCTGTAAAAGATAGTGTTACGTACTTACGAATCATTATTGTTAAAGACCAGCTGAAAAGATGTTCTCTCAATTTTAACCCCATAATTGATAAAACTAAAAGAAAATTCAACTTCTGGCTTCAAAGAGATCTCTCCCTAAAGGGAAGAGTTCTCCTTACGAAGGCTGATCAAGATATCAAGATACTCTTTGTATCTTGATAACCATACTAGTAAAAATATTGATAGAATGCTATTTGATTTCCTATGGAAAAATCGGACAGACTATGTTAAAAAGACTGTGACTATGAATACATATGAGAATGTGTATTAATGTGTATTAATGCCTTAATTTCTTAGATTTCACCACTATGAACCACACCTTTAAGATTAATTGGATTAAGCATCACTTAAAAAACCCACTTCTGTATAGAATTTTATTCTTCATTATGTTTCTTCAAATATTGGTGGTCTTAATTTTGTTTTGATGTGTAATTATAATATAGATACAATTCCAGCTAAGTTATCTGCCTTCCACAAACAAGTGGAATGACCTATGACCTAATGACCTATCTTGGTCATTAATATATAAGCATAATTTTTCTCCGCATCGTTATTTCATCTGGAATAATAGAAACATTCTTTACAAACATAAATCTCTTTTTCTTAAGAACTGGTTTGACAACGATATTAAATTGGTTAGTCAGTTATATAATAAAGAAGGTACACTCTTTTCTTATGATGAATTCCTTTCTTATTATAGTATAGACTGTACCTTCGAACCTAAGTGTCAGGAGTACTGTAGTGCCAGTTACTCAATGCCAAAATGCCAGTTACTCAAAAAGAATTTGCAGTTGTTATTGGTTCAATCCCTTCAGGTACTCACATGCTATTTAAAGCTATTGATATAGACCATTCTCCCGATTCAGTGTCTTTTGATGTTACTAAATCTTATGTTGGTAAAATTTGTTTTTCATTAAATCCCAAAAATAATAATAGAGCTATCCGTACTCTTTTCCAAAGAGAAATTGTTACTGTACCTTATGTTTTGTCTCATTGGGTCTCTTTATTGAATGGAAAATTGATTTGCTGGAGAAAAGTGTGGTTGTTACCACAGAAATATCATCTTAGAAATAAGATTAAAGAGGTTTCTTATAAGCTCATTCATAGATTTTATCCAGCAAATCATTATTTACAAAAATTTAAAAAAGGAATAAATGCAAATTGTATTTTTGTAATGAATATTGGGAAACTGCATTGCACTTTTGGCACTGTACATACTCCGTTACACTGTGGTGTAAGGTCCAAAAATTTATTAGCGAAAATATTCAGTGTTTAAGACCTTTTTCACTCCTGTGGGAAAATGTACTCTTTGGCTTTACTGACTATCCTGACCAAGAGGAACAGTACTTTTACTTAATTCATTTATTTATTCTATTGACCAAATTTCACATTCATAAGTGTAAATTTACCAATAAAAAACCCAATTTTATGGTTTTGTTGACTGAAATATGTATATATATTGCCAGTATCAGAGACTCTGTGAATAACAAAGCTATAAGAACTTTGAAAGTTTGTGAATTTTACAATATATTTATTTGATTTTATATATACATACACGTGTATCTATATCTTGTATTTTGTTTTATACGTTCCTCCCCCTGGCAACTGTTTTGTTTGTTGTAATTTGTCTTTCCATCTTTTTTTCTTTGTCTTTTCTTATTTTTAATGTTGTTGCCTTGATAACATATTGTATGTTATTGTTCCTTGAATAAAATTAAAATAAATAAATAAATAAAAAAAAACTTATCTACTTCCTGATCCCAGCAGCCTCTGACCCTACTACTCTAAACCTATAAAGATGGCCCCAGTCATGAAGTAAAATCACAAAGCAGGCCTGCTACTGCTCCAGACTGACACAGTCCCTGTGCAGACGTGCATGATCATGCAAACAAAACGGGTCGTAGTAGCAGGTGGCAGTTTCTTTAAATGTGCGCCAAATCTGCGACTGCAATCACGCCTTCCAGTTTCATTCATGTGAGTCACAGTGTGTAGTTGTTTGGGACGAAAACTGCATCCCATTGCATCCTCAGTTACATAGTCCAGTCCAGCTGGAGTGGCAGATGATCTCGTGGCAGTGCATGCAAAGCCTACATCTGTAAATGTTAATAGCAGAAACATGGGCTGTCTGAAATGTTCATGTCTGTGTTCCGGAGTCTCTGAGTAGCTAAAGTGTGTGCATGCTACATGCATGCTGCTCGTGCTCGCGCAGAGATGTGGGCTGTGTGACTGCCACCTGCAGCAGCAGGTTCACCCCGCGCTCGGAATGCGAGCAAAGCAAGGCAAATCCGAGCTCAAGGTTACGCGCTAAACGAGCTATTCAAGAGCGCTGTGGCGCCGCTGCCGTGGCCAGAGAAAGCCTACATGAGCAAAGGCAAACATGCACCATCAGGAGGAATTCAGGGGTGGGGGGTATGGGGGGAGAAATGCAGAACAAATCTGTCTCCAAAATGGCATTGCTTAAAACCCAACGCAAACATCAATAAGGCAGGAGATAAAGACAGAAATACGATTCAGGCAGCAGCCATGTATGAGCTCGAGTCGTCCATAGAGAAAGCGCTGTATAGTAACACAGTCCTACCGTAAGCCTACTACAGCTGGATGCTAGTGACAGCCGCGGCGGAAATACTGCGGGCTACACACACACACACACACGCTATGATAAACAGAGTCCCGCGAGCGTCAGCATCAGTATGAGCATCAGTGCGGGTTGAATGTGGAATGTGGAGGCTGCTGCAGAAGCGGTGGAGCTGCACGCAGGCGCTACTCACATGTCTGGCAGCGAGCAGAGCGCGGAACGAGAGCGATGGAGCTGCGGTGCGGGTCCGCGGTGCTGCACACAGGAGGCGGGCTGCTGGCTGGCTGGCTGGCTGGCTGTCCCTCGCTTCCGTCACTTACAATAATCCTTCCAGTGAGCTGTTTTTGTTTTTTTTTTTTTAATTATTATTATTTATTTATTTTTTATGATTTTAAAAAAAACTGGGTTGATAGAAAAGATTAGAAAGGCAGTTGTTTTTCCCCCTCAACGCCCCCTTGCTGCGGCACGGGCCTCTCTTTGACATTTGCCGAGCGCCGGGGTGAGAGTTCAGCCAGCCAACGAGGGCTGATGGAGCGGCAAGAAGGTAGAGACGCTGGAGGACCAGCTGAGGCGGAGCGCGCGCTCACCGGCACATGATGACGCGCCGCCAACCGCTTACCATCCGCGCGGCCACCTACCTACACACACTGCTCCATTAAACACACTCCAAACACTGAACACAACATCCCGCCCTTTCACACGCTGCATGCTCCCAGACATCTTTCACCACCCAGCCTGTTAGTCAAATGTTTTATTTCTTTTTTTTTCTTTCTTTCAGATTTACACAGGTGGAACAAAAAGGTGACACTGCCCCTGAGTAGTTCATGCACATAACAAGCTAGAACACAGAGCTAACAGTTAGTAGCACTTAGATATTCATTACCATTCAACAGCTGTTTCACACTCAGTCACTAAAGACAGAGAAACAGCTCTGAAGTGTACACGATTGCTTTATCAGTGATTGTGGCCTATACACACTGTATTTCCCATTGTTTTCTGTCTACATAGTAATGCTCACTGTCACTGCTCAGATCGCCTTCAAGCATCTGAGACAGAAAGTGAGTATTTGAAATGGTCAGTTAGTGCCATAAATCTCCCCTGAAAAAGAGCAGAAAGAATCACACTGAGTCTAGAAGCTTAATCCAAAAAGGTGTTTATTATGCCTAAGAAATAATGAGAATATATTCCCAAAGAATCTGATACAAGTGCGATTCAAGTAACACACTGAAGTTAGAACAGAGATCAAAATGTAAAAATATAACAGATCCAGAATAATGCTGTTAATAAGAGGGAGAATAAACTATACGTAAAAATTCAACTTCAACACCAATCTTAAATACATTCATTCTTTTGGGGAGCAGTAAAATCACACAAAGCCACTTCTCATGCATGGAGATGCTCCTTCCAGCGGGTGTATGAGATCAGGTATGAGTGTAAATAAGACATGGAGGTAATGTATGACCTGAATATGTGTAATATAGGTTAAATATGAAGGGAGCTATAGCAGATGCCCTGAAAAAGGACAAACTTCCTTTTTTCAGTTTCATGATTAAAAAAAAAACATTTTTAGTACAGATCCACTTTAAATTGAAATAGATAATTTTGACTTGGTTGGACAGAACACAACCTATCAGACATTCTCTCCCTACTACCAAAGTACCAGTGTAACACACATCCATTTGCTGCTGTTTCAGTCATTAATGTCATCCAGTCATTTGGTTGTGGAGCAAATCAACTCTTCCAGTGGCAGAGATGTAATCTAGCAGCTGTAGTAATGCCTACCATAATAAGAGAAAATGTATTGTGCGAGACCTGGTAGCTCAGTCCTGTCACCCAGCAGACAGAGTTTAGGCCATGGAGGAATGCCACACTCTGCCCACTGGCCTAAAATTTCTAAGATGCCCTTCCAGAATGTATTTACAGCAGGCAGTTTCCAAAATACATGGAATAATCTACCCTTTTATAAATTAGTGCTGAGTGTAATTAGGAACTGAGTCTGGTTTCTCTCAAGGTTTCTTTCTCATTTCATCTCAGGGAGTTTTTCCTTGCCGCTGTCACCTCTGGTTTGCTCATTAGGGATCTAACTCTGCAATTCTGTATAAATGCTTTGTGACAGAGTCTACAGGGTGTCCCAAAGGTCTCCATACATATGGGGAAAGTAACACTTCTTAGCAAAATGTCTTCCAAAGTTTTTAGTTTATATTTAGTTTAGTTATTTTGTATTTGTATATATATATATATATATATATATATATATATATATATATATATATATATATATATATTTTTTTTTTTACTTAATTTAATTTTTTTTAAGATAACCTTTAAGAATGCCTTTGACAAAAGAAAAACATATTGGTGTTTTATATTAGCACAAATATCATTTAAAGAAACACATTCAAAGTGCAATTACATGCATAACACCATGAGTGGGAGAGACAACTCCATGTGTGTTTACAAAGAAATGTCAATCATGTAGAGGATGTTTTATAAATAAAGTTACATTTTGCTAAAAAAAGTGTTAATTTCCCCTACGTATGGAGATTTTTGGGACACCCCGAATTGTTATGATATTTGTGCTTACAAAGATCAAGTGCTTGTAATCAGAGTGGAATACATTTGAAAATGTGCGTGATCAGATAACTTATTTCATTTCATAGTTTAGGTGATTATAGTTTTTATACCACTGAACAATAGTATAATTTACTGACTGCATGCAGTTATAACATTATAACCATCACTATGGTTGAGAACATCAGGGTGGCTATTTTTCTTTCTTTTTAGATGGAACATTGTACTGAACAATACAAAAATAAAACAGAAGGTGAAATATAAAAAGAATAGTTTCAACAGGCACATAAAAAAACTCAAATAAGCAATTTTAAGTGAAAATATTAAAGAAAGGCAACAAGTACATATTGAATCACAACATCATATACCTTTTCCTGATATTTTGTACCTTGCACTGTTATTTACAGTTGAGGTCAAAAGTTTACATCCCCCTTTCAGAATCTGCAAAATGTTTATTATTTTACCAAAATAAGAGGGATCATACAGAATGCATGTTATTGTTTATTTAGTGCTGACCTGAATAAGATATTTCACATAAAAAATGTTTACATATAGTCCACAAGAGAAAATAATAGTTGAATTTATAAAAATGACCCCGTTCAAAAGTTTACATACCCTTGATTCTTAATACTGTGTTGTTGCCTGAATGATCCACAGCTGTGATTTTTGTTTACTGATAGTTGTTCAAGAGTCCCTTGTTTGTCCTGAACAGTCTGCCCGCTGTTCTTCAGAAAAATCCTTCAGGTCCCACAAATTCTTTGGTTTTTCCAGCATTTTCTGTGTATTTGAACCCTTTCCAACAATGACTGTATGATTTTGAGATCCATCTTTTCACACTGAGGACAACTGAGGGACTCATATGCAACTATTACAGAAGGTTCAAACGCTCACTGATGCTCCAGAAGGAAAAAACATGCATTAAGAGCCGGGGGGTGAAAACTTTTGAACAGAATGGAGATGTGTACATTTTTCTTATTTTGCCTAAATATCGTATTTTTTCATTTAGTACTGCCCTTCAGAGGCTACAGAAGATAGTTACATGTTTCCCAGAAGACAAAATAAGATAAATTTACCCTGATCTTCAAATTCAAAAAGTTTTCACCCCCCGGCTCTTAATGCATGGTTTTTCCTTCTGGAGCATCAGTGTGCGTTTGAACCTTCTGTAATAGTTGCATATGAGTCCCTCAGTTGTCCTCAGTGTGAAAAGATGGATCTCAAAATCATACAGTCATTGTTGGAAAGGGTTCAAATACACAAAAAATGCTGGAAAACCAAAGAATTTGTGGGACCTGAAGGATTTTTCTGAAGAACAGCGGGCAGTTTAACTGTTCAGGACAAACAAGGGACTCAGGAACAACTATCAGTAAACAAAAATCACAGCTGTGGATCATTCAGGTAACAACACAGTATTAAGAATGAAGTGTATGTAAACTTTTGAACGGGGTCATTTTTATAAATTCAACTATTATTTTCTCTTGTGGACTATATGTAAACATTTTTTATGTGAAATATCTTATTCAGGTCAGCACTAAATAAACAATAACATGCATCTTGTATGATCCCTCTTATTTTGGTAAAATAATAAACATTTTGCAGATTCTGAAAGGGGTATGTAAACTTTTGACCTCAACTGTAAATAACTGGCATTTAAAGGAGTGTTATTTTTCTGTAATCATTACATAATATTACATTACCTGATGCAATCTGGATTATTTATTAGACTTTCATTAATCTGATTACATTGTTTTTTATTGACTGCCTCAATAATTCACTCATTGCATGTTGAAAATATTCACAACATTGCAGATTTTGCCATTTTTAAAAATCCTTTCAAAGGAAATCATACAAAAAGTAATGTGTAATTCTTGAGTGGTTTACTTATGGGAAGGGAATTCAGTACAACCCATTTTAAAGACAAAAACAGTATGTGCAAATACCACCATAAATCATTCAAATTCAAAAATGTTGCCCTTTAGCAATATGCAAGTAATCTTGATGCACCTCGAGCAATATTTGCAAATTTAAGAAAACAGACAGATAGCATTAAAGGCTGTAATGTGCATTAGACGTAGGTCCTGGATAGTGGTACATAAGTTGTAGCTTAAATGCCCAAGGCAGTGACATACTACGTATGTATCTATGGTTGTGTGTTCATACAGATTGAAGCTGCTGAGCACCAGACCTGCTGAGACAGCCAACCCCCAGCACCTCCACCCCCAACTGATGTGCCAAAAAAGGTAAAGGTGCCACCTGGCCCAGTTCTTTTTGTGCTATAGCTCCAAGCACACCAAGCAATTACAAACACAATACAGCAGATTCAGGTGTGCTGGGAACTGAAAGACCAAAAATGTGGGCCTTAAGCATTTATTAGGAAACACTGTCCTTGAAGCACCAAAAAGTAGGTCTGTGTAGTCCTCTGGCTGTGAATCTGCTTTACTTAACTCAGTGAAAAAACATCCACTCTCATAGAAATAGTTGCTACAGCTCTTCTCCTTTCTTTAACACTTGGATTCTTCAGGGATTAATCTAGGATACTTTTAAGTAATACCTTTACCTTTGTACAGATCAGCTTATCTCAAAAGGCAACAAAAGGCAGCTTTACCATAAGGTACTGTAATTAATCTACAGACATAATCTCTACAGGAAAAAAAAAAAAAAAAAAAGCTGTGTAACTGTTGTATAAGTCACATGAATTTCTCAAATCAACATGATTTAATATCCTCTTTCAATTAAATGTGGTTGAAAACAATCAAGTATTACAACATATTTCTCTTGAATACTTTGTTCTGTTCCTTTTTGTAACAAAATTATAAAGAAAATCAAATAAAACTAATACACTACAGTATGGTAACATGTAATTGGGGAAATATGTTTTTACTGTTCTGATATTACTTGTTATAGGCTTATTAAACTGTAAACATGTGAGTAAAACATGTGAGTAAAACATGATTACTAAACTTTACCACTAAAACGAGAGGAAGAATTTATGTGCTAAAGAGTCAGTGATATTAAATATTACTCTAAACCTGATGGTGGATTATTTTCCTACAACATGTCTTCTATTCCTTGCTTACACAACACTGCACTTGAACTTCATATTACACCACAGTGGAAACATCCGCTTTCAGTTACGAGCTTATGAAACTGAAGGGGCGTGGCTCTGCACGTTTCGTAAGTAAACACGCCCACTGCATTGTTATTTAACGTTTCAGGACGTGTTTAACCCCACGCACAGCCTTCACCCCGTCTAGAACAACGACACACCTGGTATTTCAAGGTAAGACAAGTACTAATATGAGCTGATATGTGCGTGATTAAACAGGTTCTGTGTTCTGACAGCGTGCTTACTTCGTAACCAAGCCCAGTAGTGTGCATGGAAACATTATACAAATATGGCTCGATGAGGTGTTATAACATTAGACTGTAGATACAAATCATATCCAGAGCAAAGTGCTCTAACAGGAGTTTGAACAGATAATACAGGTTTCTTTCAGCAGGGGTGACGGGAACTAGATGCAGTTTGAATGTAAACGTGTTGCCAAATAAACCAATGGTTCAGTTTTTACACTGTAGTGCCATACTACAGCAGAACTTCTCACATCATGTGTTTACAACAGAGCTATCTGTTGTTTTCCTGGATGCTTCTAATTTTTGCCATTTCGACTTATATATATATATATATATATATATATATATATATAAATGTAAAAAGGGTTGTTGATTGCAGTGTTTGGATAAAATAAGTCACTTGTTCTTGCTCATCAATGCATAACACACTAACTATTAAGCCCTTTTTAAGATGAGTAATGTTTAATAGTGGTGATAAGTAATTTTGGTTCTTTTTAGTGAACACTCGGTTCAGCTCACAAACACGAACCGACTCATTGCTCGTTTTGTTCTCGTCAGAACTGGCTCTGTGTCGCTCTGGTGTGTCAAACAGCTCAGATGATTCACTGGATGCTTTTCATTCATAATTGCACTGGTTTATGCAACGGCTCTTATATCATACATGCGAGTCGGTTCCCAACGGATCACTTAAAAGAGCCGATTCAAAGAGTCGACTCATTCGCAAGAAAACACAAAAATGTACATAAAGTGTGCAGTCTGTGGAGTCGCTATTGCTGGAAACCACAGGGACCAAAGTGACAAAAAGCCAACCATTATTCTGCTTCATGCACCATAAACCTGTAGCCACTGAACTGATGTGGTTGTCTTGGTTAACTCTAGTTACATTTTAATCTTGGTCACCTGACTTTACTGTTGTACATACTGCCACACCCCCTATCCTATAAAGCCCGGCTTTGTCTTTATGTGTGACTAAACTTTTAAATATGTTTTTAATGTGTTTAATCAAAGGAGAGTTTAAGGGGTGGTACATCTCCTGAAGGTGTCTCTGACAGTGTGTTATACTTATTCTTGCCTCTTAAAACAGTCATATAAGAATTTTCTGCATCTCTTTGTTGGAGCCATGTGGACGGCCATGCTGGGACTGACCGCCCTACCACATGTTGGTGGGATCTGTGGAGCCTTTATCACAAGAAGAGAGACGAAAACGTGGTATGTCTCGCTTAACAAACCGTCATGGAGGCCACCCAACTCTGCTTTTGGAGTAGTATGGACAGCTTTATACACTGGCATGGGGTTAGTACATCAGAGTCAGTTCTGTTAACTTACCTTTATAATTTGTAAATATGGCTTTTAATGTAATATAATGTATTAGGTGCTGTGGAATGCTGTTTATTGGGCCAATATTGGTTCAGGTAAAGGTTGTTTCAGTGGAGAAATGAGCTAGAACATTAGCTTTCCAGGTAGACTTGATGTAGACAGTGTCACCTGTACTTTTTTCATCCACTTGTTTACTATATTACTATATTAACACTGTTGTTTCAGGTATGGTTCATACCTGGTGTATAAAGAGCTGGGAGGCTTCACAGAAGATGCTATGGTCCCACTGGGACTCTATGGCCTGCAGCTGGCACTGAACTGGGCCTGGACCCCTATCTTTTTTGGGGCACACAAGATCAAACTGGTAAGACGGCATGCGTTTCTTAGCTCAAGACAAGCTTTCATTCATCCATTGCAGGACAAAAATCGCACTCACACATGAGAAATGAAACTGTCTGATATTAATTGCACACTGTAAACCACACCCCCTGTTACTGATTGATGTTCCTCAATTTTTGCCCCTGCAGGCACTCATTGAGCTTGTTGTGCTGACGGGCACAGTGGCCGCCACCATGGTGTCCTGGTACCCAGTGAACCGCACTGCCACACTCCTCCTGACTCCATACCTGGCCTGGCTCTGCTTGGCCACCTCCCTCAACTACTGTATCTGGAGGGACAATCCTGATACCAAAGAAGACTAGAGAGGGCAAATATGTAATTAACATGCACTAGTAGGCACATTATGACTCTTCATGGCCATTAAAACAAATATGCCTGTAACCATATTCAAGCGAATATATGAATTAAATCATGGCAGCTGCTTGACTAATGAAGTTCTCAAGTAGGAGAATTAATATATACTAACATTTAGCTCACATCTCTGTTGGCTTTTTAAAATAAAATATTTTAATATGTTTATATCAATATGTAATTTCTCTGTTAATAACTTTTGATTTCTTGTTAGTAAAAAAAGACAATCCAATCCACCCACACAACTAATGAACATTTAAGCAAAAAAAAAAAAAAAAAAAAATCCACTACAATTTTGCCTGCATGATTGATTTTGTATCAATTATTCATTTAATGGTTTGTATGTGTTCCAAATAAAAAAAAATGTTGGCCGACAGAGTCTGTCCCCTGCCACCCACCAAACTCTTAAACTTTACTATAGTCATATCACATTATGAAAGGGCGTGTTTCCAAACAGAGTGAAATGACCCCTATCTCATATTAACACACTGTGTTTTCTGGTGTGGGCCAAACTGCCAGTGGGTTCACAAGAACATATGCAATCTACACCACGTGTTGAATTCAAGCCTGAAAGCACTTGTTCAAATTTAGAATAATTCAGCCTCAGTGTAAGAATAAACAGATTTTACTAATTTATTTTTGTACATAAATTATGCATATTTAGTGTAGCTACAGGACGTTATTCTGGCATCTGTGGAATACAGTGCATCTTTAATTGTTTACAAGTTATGGGCATTATAGATTTTAAATAATATGAATGAATTGTTGTTCATATGCACATACAGCAGATAAGAATGAAAATGTAAAATACAAATATATTAATAAAATGAGAGTAATAAGTTTCATAACTGAAAATGTGCTAGGGTGAAGATTATAGTGCAAAATGTCTACTTTTCCGGCTTTTCCACAGATGCATCTTCTGGCTTAGCTGAGAATCTCTGCATTAGAGTTTTCCACAATCCTTTCTTTTCCTCATCCATCTGTTGCATAGTTCCTATAAGTGATTAATACAATAAAATAATAAGAAAGTCAGTTCTATGAAATGCTCCATTACAATAGGTTAAAAAATGAGCGTTGTTCGCTGTTCAACAGTTTTTTTGTAGACACGTGTGCAACCGATTCATAAGACTGGCACATTAAAAGAGCAACTTTGAAAAACTAATTAATTTTCAGCTAGAGAAAACAAGAGCCTGGCATTGTTGCCAGAAGGGCTGGTTTGAGTACATCAGAAACTGCTGCTCACCTGGGATTTTCACATGCAACAGTCTCTAGAATTTACATAGAATGGTGCGAAAACCAAAAAACATGCTTTCTGCACACTACAGTTGTAAAGAGTGGTTATTTTGGTTACAATAACGTTCCTGTCAGCTTGGCCATCCTCCTCTGACCACACTCAGCAAGGTGTTTCCGACTGCAGAACTGCCTCTCTCTGGATGTTTGTTGTTTTTCGCACCATTTTATTTGAAAGCAGCCTTTCTTGCACCAACAACCATGTCATGGTCAAAGTCACCGCGATGATATTTGTCCACATTTTGAAGTTTGAACATTAACTGAAGCTCCTGACATGCATCTGCATGACTCTATGCATTGCACTGCTGACCGATAATTGGCTGACAATTGTATGAATAAGCAGGTGTTCCTATTAAAGTAAATACGAATATCATTTACATTAAGCACACTCATTTATGTGGATTAAGTGTTAAGTATTTTAGAGCCACTTTGTAAACAATGTGCCTTTTACATTTTAAGATGAATCATAATAGTACCATCCCATTATTTTTACATTTGAATGTTCAGTTACATTGGCGCTATTGATTTCACTTCAAACATTACCGTTAATGTTAAAACAACGTTCAACTTTTCTTGTAGATTAGTCGTTTCTTAAAATTTCTCACCTGTTCCTAATAACATCCGGCACTCTTCTACTGTCACGCCAGTAAAACTTGTGTCTTTTGCTCGAGGAAACTGAAAAGAGAAATATTCATCCACACACATTTAATCAAGTGAGTACTGAAATGTGGCAATGAAAATATACCTGTTATTATACAATCTGTACAGTCAGCTATAAAAATTAATAAACATTTTGGGGTAAAAGATCAAATAAATCACTCAGAAATACACACAATGCTCTTTTACTGGAACAATGACATTTTAGACATTTCTGGGGCATTAAAACAGCAAAACTTATCCCTGTTGTTAAACAGGGGAGAAGATGTGTTTTTCAGACAGTTACAGTTATATTTCAGTTGCTGAAGCAAATAGAATAACTCATGATAAGTTAGCATTTGGAAAAGTAATCCATTGCTTTTAAAAATTTCATAAAATGCTGCATTTTAATATTCTGACATCAGACTCACCTTTTCTTTGTAAACATTGCTGTTGATGCGCGCCAGACTTTCATACATTTGATCACATTTTTCTGGGTCAGAGATCTAGAAGAAGAATATACATCCTCCATCAAATATGCTTCAGATCACTTCAGTTTTTAAATTTTCTTGCCATAGGCATACTGGTTTGTCTTAGTGTGTTAACTGTGGTATGATTACTTTTTCCTGAATAGCTGTATAAATTTACAACACATCACTTGGTTGTGTAAATCATATTGTTTACATGGCATATTTAATATACAGTGTATTTTAATATATAGAGTATTCAGACCTATTTATTTTTTCCTCATTTTATTTTGTTACAGCTTTATTCTAAAATGGATTAAATATTTTTCATCAATCTTCAAGAAGTACACAATAATAAAAACCATAAACAGTTTTCACAGTTTTGTAAATTAAAAAAAAAAAAAAAAAAAGCTAAATATCAAATTCACAAGTATTCACAAGTACACAAGTACATGAAGTTGAGCTCATGTGTCTCACTTCCACTCACCATCCTTTAAATGATTTTGCAACTTGATTAAGGTTAATCTATAGTAAATTCAGCTAACTGGACATGATTTGGAAAGGTTTACATAAACATTAGTTTATATAAAGCCTCATAGCTGACAGTGCATGTCAACAAAAACAAGTTACAAGTGCCAAAAGAGGAAGACTCCCGAAGAAGGACTCTACTGTGGTGCTGATCTGGGGAAAGGTACTGATAAGTGCTGAGGTTTCCAAACAACAAAAACAACAAGAAAAAAAAAAAAAAAAACAACAAAGAAAAAAAAAAAAAAAACGAGGTATGCTATATGGTCAAAAGCATGTGGACCTGACCATCACACCCATATATGTCCATTCCAAAACCATGGGCATTACCACAGAGTTGTTCCCCTCATTGCTTTTATAATAACCTCCACTCTTCTGGGAATGCTTTCCACTAGATTTTGGAATGTGGCTGTGGGGATTTGTGCTCATTCAGCCATAAAAGCATTAGTGAGGTCAGACACTGATATCAGGTGAGGAGGCCTGGGATGCAGTTGGCAATCCAGTTCATCCCAAAGGTGTTCAGTGGGGTTGAGGTCAGGGCTCAGGCCACTTGAGTTCTTCTACTCCAACCTTGGCAAATCTTGTCTCCATGGACCTTGCATTGTGCACAGAAGCACTGCCATGATGGAATAGGTTTGGGCTATTTAGTTCCAGTGAAGGGAAATCTTAATGCTACAGCATACAAAGACGTTGTCAATTGCTTACAACTTTGCGGCAAGAGTTTGGGGGAAGACCCACATATGGTTGTGATGGTCAGGTGTCCATATACTTTTGGTCATATAGTGTAGCTCAGACCCACCAAGTCTCTTTCTAGTTCTGGTCACCCAGCAAAACTGAAGGGAGGTGATAAGGATCATGAAGATGAGAGATCCAGCCAGAGAAACAGCCATCTCTGCAGCACTCCACCAATCAGAGTGCCCAGAGTAAAAGGCACAAGATGGCTCACTTGGACTTTGCCAAAAAGCACCTAAAGGTCTCTCAGTCCATGAGAAACTATATTCCATAGTCTGACGAAACCAAGACTATACTCTTTAGCTTGAATGCCAAGGGTCACATCTGAAGGGAACCCGGGGCTTCTCATAATCTCACCACTCTGATCACTATGGTGAAGTGTAATGCCTGAAGCAGCATGGACTGGGAGGTCTGCCAGAAACAACGAAGTAGATATTCTTGAGGAAAACCTGCTTAAGAGTGCTCAGGACCTCAGATCGAGGTGAAGTTTCACCACCAAGACAATAGAGTAGTGACTTCAGCACAAGCCTAGAAACGTCCTTAAGTGGCACAGCCAGAGCCTGAACATGAACCAGATTAAACATTAAAATTAAAATATTAAAATAATCTTTCACACACCACCCAGCTTCTTTCCAACACCACTCAAGCAGTAACTTCTTGACACGCCAGGGAGCCACAACTGCACAGAAAAGTCAAACTTCTAACTCCACATAAACACTCAAGGACAAGCACTGCAACCATTCGGGTGTCAGCCATAACAGCGTTAGAGCTAATTACACAACAAAAGTAAGCTCTTAACACATTCCGCTTTAGTTGGATATAGAAAAGGTTTTATTTTAGAAGTACATTATTATTAACACCTGAATTTTACCTGCACTATCAGACATAACATATCTGAATGCAACATTAATGACGGTTAATACACTTTGGTTAAAAAATGTTTATAGCTACCTGACATTACCTGAGTGTTTTCACCCTCTCTGAATGCACTGGCCACCTTTTGCCGTAAAAACGTCCCCAAATCTCGACCTTTTTTCGATTCGTCTCTCGGCCATTCTTCACACAACTTGAGAAAGCGACGGTACCTGGTGGCGGCCATTTTCAGACTTGGGGAAAGGCAGGACCCACATTTAAAGTCAGGATGCCGCACTGGGACAAACCAAATCGCGTTTTTGCGTTTAGTAGAAACGCTGAGACGAGTGCACATTTTGTCCCAAACGTGTTTCCGTAAGCTCCGAGCTCGCCTCATGGTGTGTAGAAATAATCAACGGTTTAGTATAACTATAGCTACGTCTGTGAATGTTTTCCTTTTGAAATTGCTTGTCTTAATTTTTGTCTTATTTTAAAAGAAATCACCAGGGAAGATGGCGGGTGCTGGAAAGAAAAGCGAAGCAGGAGCTCCAGGGGTTGTGGGATGGATCAGCTCCGCATATCGATTTGCGACCGACAGGAATGATTTCAGAAGGTAGCGCTGGTTAACGTTAATCATCTGCCTAAGTGGCGTAATTACACATCTGTGTCCTTGTGTGCATGTGTGAGATATTCCGCCATCATCACCTCGTCATGTAGCTAGCAGTCTGGACCACTGTATGAGAATGACCTTGTCAGTTACAGTGCTGGAGGTGCTAGCTGCTAGCTGGGTTTGGTAGTTAAAGGTCCTGGTATATCCTGCATGTTACCAAATATCATTCGGCCTGGTTAAATGTCAAATAGCTTACTTATTGACCAAAAAAAAAAAAAATTAATAAAATAAATAAATAGGTAACCAAATGAGCATGACCTCTGACCCCATGACATCATAACTCCATGGTTTATTGTCCACTGAAGAATACATGGAGATATGTATCACCTGACAGCAGAGGCTCATTACATCTAAACACCCTGACCCATAACACTATGTGCTAATATCTGAGAAGCAGATGTGAAGTTTAGTAAACCTAAATGAAGTCTGTGTTAGTTACAGTATTACAATTGTCAAAACAACCCAACCAAGAGTGAGTGAAAGTGTAATGATGATAATAATAATAACACCATTGTGTAATTTTGATACCCTGTTTCTCTTTAGGAATCTTCTGGTGAATCTAGGTTTGTTTGCAGCAGGAGTTTGGGTGGCGAGGAATTTGTCAGACTTTGACTTGATGTCACCTCAACCAGTCACATAGTCCTGGCCAAATCATGGGCTTTTGCAGGTGAGTTCGAGTCAAACGCCTTCTGCTTATAATATGGCACAGTACTGAATATTTTCTAAACCGAAATCAAGGTGTATATACTTTAAATCTAGAGCATGTAGGATTTTTTTTTGTTCAAATAGAAAAACAATATTACTGATTCAGAGAAGGAAAAATAATACTCTATAATCTGAGGGTCCTGAAATACTGAGAGTCACTCTGATAATCCTGTGATAGTAATTCCCAGTCAGCACTGTGCCATGGATGTCACAGCTCAGGAAATTTGTTACTAACTGAGATACATCACACATTAGTCCTCCCCATGTTCAGACATGAAAGGAGTCATTTATATAGGAACTGGTAGCCAGATAGAGAGAGAAAGAGCACAAGAGTCAAAAAACAAACCAAACAGCAGAGAGAGAGAGAGAGAGAATGGTGATATAAGAAGAAAAAAGAATTCAGGAAATATGGGTTTTTAGCTTTTTTTCTTGCTGAACAGTTAAGGTATTTATTTGTTCTCTGATGATCTAGTGAACAGTGGACGATTTATCCATGTGGAATTTGTATCACAACCCAGGTGTGAAGTTGTTCAGTTAGAGAACTCACTAGAGAACTGGCTAGTGAATAATGGGTGATGATTTTTTCTTTGTATTTTTGTATTCAAACCTTGTTTTGCTGGTCAAGAGAACAAAATACATCAGAGTAGACAAAACCTATAGGAAACAACCAGATGATACCCTTCATGAATTAGCACACTAATGCACTGACTTTACAGAGAACTGAGAGATTTTGCTCTTTCACCTGGTACTCACTGACTATAACAGTCATGTTTATGTGTACAATAAAATATGTTCATTTTGCTTCTGTAATATTGAGAAAACAGCATTTAATTATATTGTCAGAGTTGTGAGCATTTGGGCCATGTCCCAGACCTTATACTACTATACAAAATAGATTGTCAGTACACCTATTTAGTCAGTACACTACTTGGCGTTGGTGTGCATTGTGCAGGTTGGGTCTCTTCCAAGGTGTGCACTCACAGCTGTTAGATTAATCCAAGCATTGACAAATAAAATTCTTCTGCATGTAGCTGGCAATACTTTTCTCTACCCTGGCAAAAATCTTTAAATACTGTATATAGTTGTAGCTATTTGTTGATGAGTGTGCCTGCAGTCATAGCCATACTGGTGAGCACACTCCCCATTAATGTGATGATTCAAAACACTATACAATACACATGAGACACAGCAAAATGTTCACACTCTGATAGCACATGTTTGTTGCACCAAATTATGACTCTAAAGGCTACAAATGATCACTGTCTTTTTTTTTTTTTTTTATCCCTAGGAGGAGAGGACCAATTTCTTCTGAATAAGAACAGAGCTTTCTACCAGAGGCAATGATGGGGCAAGATCAGTGGACACTGAATAGAAAACAGCCAATGAAGCATTGTTAAAGCTCTAGTACACACTTTTTAAAAAAAAGAAAAACAGTGAACAGCTGACTTTATTACAAACTTTATTTACTATAAATAATGTTTCATGTATAACTTAAAGTTCACAATCTATATGATCTGACGTTCTAGCAGGTTTAGTCATACAAGTGGATTCAAAAAAGTTACATATAATACTTAATAAAAGTGTTTAAACATTCTTGGTCTCTGTATTAGCCATGGTGCAATTCTGTGAAGATAAAAGTTGGAGCCAGGTCTCTTTTTCCATCCTGCACCAAATATTGAGCTTGAGTTAAAATTTATAAATGGCTCAGAAAATATCTGTAATGTATTATTCTGGTCAAACAACGAACAGTACAGCCAAGTTACTGGATCGTATGGGTTTTAGCCGAGATCAATGCTTAAAATTAATTACCGTGTCTGTGCAGTGAGTATAACAGCAGTAGCAGCTCGTAAGTGGTTTTGGGTGAGATGGAGCAGGAAGGCATCAGGTGGCAGTCCCAACATCTTAGTCTTTAACTCCTCTACACGAACATTGGCAGGAAACACTGCATGATCTTGAACGCTGAATCTGTTGCCACTGATGTATTGGTATGGCATACATATCAAAGAGAGTCAATACAGAACAATATTTAAGCTGAGAATAGGTCATTAAAACAAAAGCCATTAAACTGTAATAAACCTCCCACCAACATGCATTCAAAAAATTCATACTGTTGAATTCTCAAATCTGGTTGAAAGGTGTTGATTAATTTTCTATAACAGTAGCACCAACAGTTTAAACCATCACAGGTTTATAGTAACTGACTCATTGTGATGGTCTATATGTATTACACATACACTATATACACTCACTAAACACTTTATTAGGAACACTTGTACACCTGCTTATTCATGCAATTACCTAATCAGCCACTCAGGTGGCAGCAGTGCAATGCATAACATCCAGCAGCTTCCGGTAATGTTCACATCAACCATCAGAATGGGGGAAAAATAGGGATCTCAATGACTTAGACCGTAGCATGATTGTTGGTGCCAGACGGGCTGGTTTGAATATTTCTATAACTGTTGACCTCCTGGGATTTTCACGCACAGCAGTCTCTAGAGTTTACTCAGAATAGTGCAATAAAGAAAAAAACATCCGGTGAGTGGTAGTTCTGCGAACAGGTGCACATTGATCATGACTGAGGTCAAAGGAGAACGGCCAGACTGGTTCGAGCTGACAGAAAGGCTACAGTAACTCAGATAACAACTCTGTACAATTGTGGTGAGCAGAAAAGCATCTCAGAATGCACAACATATCGAACCTTGAGGCGGATGGGTTACAATAGCAGAAGACCATGTCGGGTTCCACTTCTGTCAGCCAAAGAACAGAAAGCTGAGGCTGCAGTGGGCACAGGCTAACAAAAATATGATGGTTGAAGACTAGAAAAACGTAGCCTGGTCTGATGAATCTCGATTTCTGCTGAGGCACACAGATGGTAGGGTCAGAATTTGGTGCCAACAGCATGGACCCAACCTGCCTTTTGTTAACAGTCCAGGCTGGTGGAGGTGGTGTAATGGTGTGGGGAATGTTTTCTTGGTACAATTTGGGCCTGTTAATACCAATCTCTTGAAAGCACAGTCTATTTGAGTATTGTTGCTGACCATGTGCATCCCTTCATGGCCATAATTTACCCATCTTCTAGTGGCTACTTCCAGCATGATAATGCACCAGGTCACAAAGTCATCTCAATCTGGTTTCATGAACATGACGATGAGTTCAATGTTCCTCAGTGGCCTTCCCAGTCATCGGATCTGAACACCTTTGGGATGTGGTAGAACAGGAGATTCACAACAAGAAAGTGCACCTGAAAAATCTGCAGGAATAGCGTGACGCAATCATGGCAACATGGATCAGAATATCAAAGTAATATTTACAACATCTTGTGGAATCCATGCCACAAAGAGTTGTATAGTGTTCCTAATAAAGTGCTTGGTGAGTGAATGTGTGTGATATATATATATATATATATATTACACACACACACACACACACACACAATATAGCAAAATTGACAGGGCTTTGTAATCTATAATCTAAGGCTAATAAGTTAAACTGAGTTATTCAGCAAACAAAAAGTCATAATGCTTAACATGTAACTAAAATTGTACAAGAGGAATAAAACACATGCCGTCATAGGAAAACAATCAACTTCAGGGTGGTAACAGCCTTGAGCATCACACCACCCCACACTGATTATTTTCCAATAACCGCATGTCTCGTAGTGTTTCATTCCATACTTATGGTAGAATACAAAGTAGTCCTACGTACTTCTTGACTGAGAGGAGCAAGAGGTCATTGAAGAGATGCAGGTAGATGTCTGTGCGAGAGACCAGGGAGCCTGAGGTCTGATTACTCTTGACCATCAACTTTTTCAAGGGTCCCGCTCGAATCAGATAACGGCCACTTACGATCAAAGGTACTGACTGGTGGAAAACAAGAAATATAAACAAGTGGAACAAATTTTGGGGGAAAAAAATACACTGATTCAAGATTCAGACCTTGACACTGGCAAAATCCACAAGCTTTTCCAAGCTAACCAGTTCCTCTGTCCGTTTCATTTGCTGGACGTTGCAGTCACACTCCACTACTACCTACATGACACAGAATATAATTAATTAGCTGTGATGGACTGGGTGTGTTCCTGCCTTGCACTCACTGATCCCAGGATAGGCTCTGGGAAGATAACTAAATGATTGAATAATTAATTCATGGACCACATTTGTAAAGTCTGATTAAGTATTGTGCTTTTGGTATTATAGATGTAAACTAATGGCATTATTAGAAGATTGAAGGCATACCTCTCGTACAGCTTCAATTGCACTCTTTAGGTTGGGAATGTCAGTGGAGTGTTCGTCGGTCCTTTTAAGGATATTCTGAACCAGTGACAAAAGAACATCACTTCTAGCAAGTTGTGCTGATAGGTACAACAACAACCCCCCCCCATGCTCATATGGTACCCAGGTGTTTGAGATTTTCTAAAATGTGTTAAACTTCCTTATGTTCCTGTGTTTGGAAAAGCCCACCTCTAAAATAAGCCTTAATCTTGTTATCCTTTGGAAGGGAAGGATCAGGAAGGACTTGAGTGTCTGTCTCTGGCAAAGTGGGTCCTTCTCAAGCTTCTTTAAGGCCAGCACAAATTTCCGGTTTTCTTCTCTGAAAACAGACAGCAACCATCACACAAGAAGTAGTGCAGGTGTTGATAATGGTTTATATGATAGGGATTCTTGAAGTGAAGACAGAATGAGTAGGACTAACAAAAGGTTTGCAATAAGGGTCTCCTGATACATCATGTTGGTGACATAGGGCACGTAGACTCGACGAAACTTTGATTTGTGATTCAGTACAATGTCTCCAACCTTACACATCACCACATTCTGCCCCAGTCGAGTCTCCAGATCCTGAAGAAATCTAACAGTACAGTAGATATAGATTAGTGAGGCACTTCTGATGTTATGAAAAACACAGCTATGGTAAATAATGTAATGTACGCTTGGCCCTTACCCCTCACTGACCCTGCAGACTTCCTTTAAGTTGGAAAATAAGACATGATTCTGCACGGGAGTTAAAGTTTGCTTCAGCTGAGCCGAGGACTGAAACAGTCCAACTGCCACTCGCAAACTCTTCTGATATGAAGCCTCTGACACAATCAGTTCAAACATGGCCTATGCGAGAAAAGAAGCACCCTTTATACATTTGGTGATAACTGCAGACAAATGACTAATAAAAACCTACCTCCTGATGGCGAATGTCTCTGGCTGTAAGTGTGTGCAGCAAGTTTTGCCTCTTTACTTCGGGCAGCTGCTGCCACAGGGCGTATGGTGCCACATGCAGTCCTGGCGGGCTTGATACACAAGTTGGGCTTGGTGCAGCAGGAGAGGGCCCGGCAGATCGACACCGTGCTTCCACAATGCCTGCCAGTTTTTTATGCTGCGCCTTCTGTAACTCGGCCTTCATACATTTCAGCCAGTACTCCTGATACAGAGGCACTGCTACAGGGCAAATGCAATGAGAGCAAATGTTATACTGTATTCCGCAATAATGATTTTAAATAAACTTGTACTTACAACCAGTGATGTATTTTATGTTCACTTCAAATGTTTCCTCTTGAATTTTGTCCTGAGTATCGGTCATGGAGCTTTAAATAAATAAAAATAAAAACGAAATAAAAATAAATAAAAAAACATAACACATGTTCAATGACCCAGTGCAAAGTTTGTTAGCGGGACAGAAGGATCAAAACAGCTGCAAATTTATACATATTCTTAACCCTTCAGCACCTTGGCAATACATCAAAAACATATTGATATTTTACTGCATTGTGCTCACTAACACGTGTAATCCATAATCATTAGGCTCAAATAAGTTCCTCACTATAAACCTGCTTAGTGTTTGATAAGGAAAAGTGAAATTAATCTGACAAGGCTGAAGATAATTGGTTTATTTACAGCTCATTCTCCACCATACATCTTTTTATTTAAGGAGAAGAACCACAGAACAAACTGGAAGCATGCCGACTGTGTGACTAGCCAAAAATAATTTCACTTGAATTCATCGTCCATACCATCCAGGGCTAGCTTAAAATGATTCAAGTGTGAGTAATGATCAAGTTTTCATGAGGTATATCAGGAAGGCTGTAGCTCGTCTATACAAACCAGGTTACAGATCTACATTACACTTCTACCAGCCTATTCTTCAACATTAAAGACCATGAACAGTTTTAAAGACCTTCTTACCGTTTGTCCTCATCTCGTGCACTGAGCAGAACAGGGGAATCTGGCGCGAGAGTGAGACTGGGGTTTTGATCCTCTGCATTGAGGAGTGATGCAGTCTGGAGAAAAACCCGCTGAAGACTCCACGTGTCTGCTCTCGCAACTGATCTCAGAGCTTCAGCAATCCCACCTGAGGCGCTGCATGCAGGAAACAACAGGTCTGTGGCCTGGAAGTAGTCTGCCACTCATGTTCACATTTAATACTATCTAACAACACTGTAGGTATGAATCATTAGAAATAGGGGTAATAGGTAAACAAGTTACCCAAAAACTGTTTCTGGTGCTTGGGAATCCTCTTGAGTCGTTATGAAACGGTGTTGCTCCATCTCAGACCGTGGAGAGTCACAAACTGGAGCATGGCTGTAGGCCTAGGGAAGAGACCCAGCTTTACACTATCTTTATCTAATGCAATATATATGTAGATTTTTTCTTCAAGCATCATCATGTCAAAATAGCTCAAATAAAAGAAAGTTTTAACATTAGGTTAAGGATTTATTAAGCAGCAACACAAATGTTTGCTGTCACATGGGGTTCTGGCTAGTTTTTGTGTGCCCTTGTGCTCACACACTCTATACAGGTAGGTCTGATTTGCAGTGGCCGACTTCCTAAAACCTACCATTTGGTCTCACACCAATTTAAAGCCGTGAAGATGGACCTCTGACCTCTCTTCCCTGCTCACTGACAGCAAGTCCTCACTCGTCTGCTGCAGATTTGACTCCTCAGGTGTGGCTCATTGATTGACATCACACTTCACACAATTCAGCCTGTTAACTACAAGTGCTACTATCTATCAGATTCTACAATTTTTGTGAAATATTACACAAAGAAACACACTTGCACTTTGGAGTTATAAAGAAACACCTTTTCCTTTATTTGGTTTTTAAATTGTATACAAGTTGAAACTAAATCATCCAAATGTGATTTTGATCTGACACAGCTGAGTCAGAGACTACCTTAAAAAAATGACAAAGGTTATACACGTCAATCAAGACAGCTAGACAGAGCAGAGCAGCCTGGATTTCCACCAAACATTATCAGAGTCATGAAAAAAGATAGGAGAATGAATTGAATCATACACACATCAGCAAATGTCATGTAATTATGTGCTCTGATGACAAATCAATACTGAAACCCAAACAAGCCTCCGGGGTCCCTACCATTTCATTGTACTTTTCTAATTATTTTTATAGTTTCACACCAAACTATGCTAAGATCATGTTTCATATCAACAAAAAAAAATAGCATCAAAGACTATTGCAAAATCCCTGAAAAGTAAAAGATAGATGACTGGTGATGAAATATGACTCACATAAGTTTCCTGACTTACTGGTATTACTTCTCTTCCTCCCACAACTGATAATTTCCCATTCATTATATATAACCTCATTCTGACTGGAAGGAAAAAAAATAAAATACTGGTGAAGATAGTTTTCAACACTAGCAAACACTGGGGAGTATAGTATATGGTTTACAAGGCAACCAATTCAAACATGATAAAACACAACGATCAAGTTATACAGGATTGGCAAATATAAAATGAGCAGAAAATCAGAGAGAAATAAAAGATACAGTATTTGGTAATTATTGCAAATTCAGTAAAGGAGCTCCGGCTAGCGGCTGTATGATTTCGTTTTTGCGTTGGCTTCCCAGACATGGGTTAAGATGCATGTTCTAATTTGCAATACCCATGAGGGTTCACCAGCAATTTTCTATTTTTCTTTATCTAAGTTTAGGCTTAACATTCCTCTGGGGACCTGTCTGCATTTTTCATAATACAACAACCTTTACATACAAGAAATATTCTGCTTAGGTTGCTATATACCAGGTACATGCAAAAGGTGACATCCTAAGACAGATGAACCAGTTTGTTTTACTAAATTCTCTCGCATATTCAAGAACCACCCAATTTTATTTCCAAAATTTATTTAAAGAGCAAGGTCTGGTTATCCATAGTAGTTAGAGAATAATGGTGAAAGAAGAGACATAAAATTACTCAATTTAAAACCATTTACTGTTGAGCTTCACAGCCGCTATAATTAGAGGCATTGTCATTCTAATTAAAATGATTTTTATGTCTTTGCATGTCAAAAGGACACGTACACACAAGTAACCATCAATAACACTATGCAAACCCACTTAAACCAGACAGCAGTTAAAAGCAGTAACCCTTTCAGAATGGGGGTGGGGGACTTCAGATATCACTGTTATTCTTGCAGATGGCCTAGACAGTTTCTTCCGAAGCTTATTATAAATATGGGAACATATAAACTGATTTAATATGACAAACAAAACTAAGCACAAATAAAGGAAAAGGGGCATCAAAACAAAGAGCTCAGAATCTAAGTTATGTGGCAAATATGCCTGTAATGGGTCTAAGTGGGCACAGTGATCTTCCTGGCCAGCAGCACCAGTAGCGCAAGTTCTACACTGCCTTCAGCCTTTTCGAGTGCTTCAGCTGCCTCATGAGACGAGAACCCCGCTGCTTGTATCCTCTGGATGTGCTCTGCAGGGTATTGTCCCGATAACGCTAATGGGGAAGGCTGGATGGAGTCTGCAAGAGGGGGAAGAGCCAACCCAGGACTTTGTGTCGATGGATAAGAGGATTCTACAGGCACAAGGTTGGAATTGTCTGCTGAGGAGCCAACTGCTACAGACAAGGGCTGCTGCTGAGATGGTTCAGCTGGAGGTGCTTCCTCTGGAGGTGCTTCCTCTGGAGGTGCTTCCTCTGGAGGTGCTTCCTCTGGAGGTGCTTCCTCCAACATAAGGCCTTCCCCATTTTCATCCACCTGATTTCCTTCAGGGAACTCTGTCATATCTTCCTCAATGCTAATATTTGCAAACCCCTTAGTCTGATTGCCTTCTTGATTTTGAGAGCTTACCGTCAGTCCTTCAAAGGTACCATCCTCTTCTAGAACATCACATTCAGATTTGGCAAACATTGGTTTGTTGGCTGTGGCAGTGTGAGATGATGAAATAACATTTGGGTTGACACCTGCATAATCCTTTTCTGTTGGATTATGGTCCACCTCATCAGTGTCTGGTCTTGGGGTGGTGGTATGAGTGGCAGATAGAGGGCTCCAGGCACGAGCCTGAGCATTACTGTTGGACATCAGAAGCTTGTGAAGTTCCTTCAGGGCTTGAGCCAGAGAGGGGATACTGTCGTTCTCTGACTGGTCCCTTTCCGAAGTCATTTCACTCTTTGAAACAAGCCTAGTTTCCATATTCTTCTCAAATTCTGAGTGGACAAGAGGGTCTTTAGATGAACTAGATGGACCTGGAAGGTTGTGGTGATTCATTAACTCTGAAGGTTGATCTGTTTGAGCATTTACAACATCTTTCATTATGTTGCCTGGTTCTTTTTCTTGGAGGTTATCAGGAATGTGAACACTGATTATATTTGGATCAACAGAATCTGCCATGTCTACTTCCTGAAGGCAAACATCATTCAGGGAACCAGTCTGGGAATCAGGTTCTTCTGTTTTTTGTAAGGTAATGCCTCCCCCTTCATCTGAATCTGCCACAGACTTTCTACAAACTACAAATTTAGTCCCTTTATTGTCATTTGACACAGTACTAGAAAATGGTTCCTGAGCAGGGAGAATGGGTGATGCTGCTGACTGAGGTTGGATACCATCAACCTGCCCATTGGGAGGATTTTGAGGAGATTCTTCCATTTTTAAGGGCAGGGATGAGGCAGACATTGGGTGGTGTTCAGTCATGCCCTGGGTGTCAGATGAATGTGATTCTGTTTCTCCCTGGATTTGAGATGGACAGAATGATGCCTCTGATGGCAGGCTCTGGCTAATGGAGGCTGGAGCAGACTTTGAGCGGTCTAGTGTAAAACTTCGACTAGGACTAGTGGCAGATGAGGAGGTGGTTGGTGTATGAACATATCTGTGAAGCGGGAGTGGTGGGGACTGTGGTGAGGTAGTTTTTCCATCTGCAGTTTCTAGCAAGGAAGGTAAGACAGTGATTATGTCTACATGAGTTATATACATTTGATTACAACACTGTAAAAGCATGCAATAGAGTTAACATACATAGCAACCCATGCATGGAATTGTAAACAGGCATGTGTTAAATTTTATTTAATTACACTCAGCACTCAAGGGGTCTTGCACATGCCATGTGTAGAATATTGTCTTGAAAATAATCAGCAAAATGGCCAGCACATTACTCTAATTCACTGATCTTAAGTTCACTTTACATGAACCATCAAAGTTCATACCTTGCTATCGTAATTTTCTGGACTGTTCAGAACATTGCATATAAAATTTAAATTGATGGAAATATTCTGTGTGTTTGTCAGAGACAGAAAGAAACAGCCAGCATTAAAATAAAACTAAATTCTTTGGTTTTTTTTTTAAACAACGACCCTGATTTCACTTTATCTCTATACCTTTATTAACTTTGTTGTTTCAAACTCTCTATTCAAAGCTAATATAAACCAGTGTCATACAACAAAATATTATGACCGACTTGTTCAACTGATTTGAAAATGTATTTGCTAATATTTAAATAAAAATAATACTTTGTATGTTGGCAGTGAGTAATTGTGTAAATCACACTGATGGTAGAAAGGTATTTATAAGTATTTGGAAAGTAAGGCTGCTACAAATATTTCCATAAATTCATGTATGCAGTGAAAACAAGACTACTTTGGCGAGTACTGTGTTAAATCTCTCCCTTAGCAATCAGGGTGTTTATGAGAATCTGCATGTAATATTTCAATAATGAACAGCCGTGTGTGGCTGTTGTACCTGTGTAGGCAGGGCCCTGTTCAGCTGTCTGTCCAATGCATCAGTGTTGTCCTGCACATGGTTAGAGCACACACCACACACAGCATGCAACAGGAGGCAGAAAATTAGGAACCACACACATCCAGAGACAGAAAGGAGTTTGAGAGGTAAAGGGAGAAAAAGTATGTTGAATAAAATCTCGTAATGTGTTTGTACAGTGTGACCCCAAGTGGCTTTCACGCAGTCCTTTTCATGGTGAACATGTTATAGTGGTTACAATTTCATCTCAAAATCATCTAAAATGTTTTAATTGAGACAGTGATTACACAAACATGCAACAGACTATTAATGTCATGTTATGATGCCAATATAAAACTGAGGAAGCATATCTACACAAGTTCAAATTTCTTTTTGCCTTTTGCCATTTTTCCACTGAGATTCTGTCAGGATAGCTCAGGTTTTAGTAATAGCATCGTGGGGGAAAAAATATTCTCTCACACTGTACATCACTTGGTGAGCTGGACACATTACTAGTGCTGCACAGCAAACAATCCAAAACATGCTTCATAAATCACCATAAACCAAGCCATTCCCTGGATAAACCTAATAAATAAACCTGAATACTATTTTACGTTGGTCTTATATATACGTCTTTATATTCTTAGGTTTGCGCATGTAAATGTCCCTCTTTCAATTCGGACCACAGGTTTACAGTAGATAATGAGACAATTATCATGTGCTTGTTTTTATGAATGTTGCCAATAATTCTGGACAGCACTGTATAATGCACTCAACCTTTAAATAAACTCTTACTATAAACAAATATTAAATGTTAAAACCAATCCCTAAAAAAATTTAATCCCATGAAATAAACAAATACGCTGCCTTCAGTTGTTTCACATGATCAACAAAAAGTGTAATATTCCTCTTTTTAAACCGATGCACTCTTCTCTGACAGATATACTGCAGCTACCTGTACTCTGTATCCATGTAAAGCCCATTAACCAGTCTACTTCAGTGTACAGGATTCTAGATGGTATCTCTATGCATGCAGCTTACCGCTGTCCTGTACAGATCTTTGTAATGCCTCTGCAAGCTCTCGGTCTGCAATCTCCTCTGGTCGGGTGTCCTCACGCACTTCTGGCCCATAAGCCAGTCTGGCACAGTCAGGCAGCTCACCCTCAGGAAGGAAGCGTGTCTCTGTCCCCGTTGTCCCGATCAGCAGGACACTCTTCTTAAGGTCAATAGAGCACTGAAAAAAGCATCCAGACAGAAAAACATACGGCATGACAGTAAACAAGTTACTAACCTTAAAAGGTTGTATTCCAGGTGGAATAAAAACGGCAGATTCTAAAATTGTGTGGATTAAGATGTCATACTGACAATAACATTGTGAGGCAGGAACCATTTCAGGGGTGCATTTATTGGAGATATCACAGTCAATTTTAGTTTCTGCTATTAGGGTGGAAATAATAATGAATGTTCCTGAAGACCAAACATAAGCTTCACAGAGTGTCTAGCCCTATTACCCAGATTTAATTATCTGACAGTTATTTATCTAAACAGTTACTGAAATTTCTTTAAGTTAGAGCATGTCTGTGATTTGTTTTTTGTTTGTTTGTTTGTTTTTTACATTAATGGCAAGTGAAGAACATCAGAAAGCATGTAGGTCTCCTTCAGGATAGCTCGTGAACTTCATTTTTAGTTCCACAAAAGGTTCTGGAACCTCGGTGGGAAAGTCACCCATGTAGGAGTCAAAAATAAGTAACCTAAATAACAGTGATTATGTGCAAAAACAGTAACAACGAAAAGAGAAATGTGATCATTTTAAAGAACCTAAAGTCAACACATTGTATACATAAACTCTGTTTATTGGATTGAGTGCAAAGTAAGTAGCACTTTGGTCCCCCTTTAATTAGATTCCTGAGTGTGAAAGCAGACCTGGTGTCTTTTCAGCATGTCAAGGCCTAGCAACATGTCCATAGGCTGATCTTCCAAAATGGAGAAGGAACAAGGCAGGAAGTCCCCTTCAATCTGTACCTGAGCTGGAGCACACAAGAACACAAAATCCAAAATAAACCTTAATGCACACCTTAATGAAAAATATACAAAATATACAAAACATAAAGACAGGCAGGACAGAATGCAGTGTACAAACAGTACACTGAAAATAATTCTGCTTACTTACACCAAAAAAAAAAAAAAAAAAAAAAAAAGCTCCAATGTTCATGTTTCTTTGTAGTAAAAGTATCTCAGTAGAACATTTTGAAGGAAAAACTGAAAAAACTGGCTGTTAAATGTTCTGATCACATATTAACAGGTTTAGAAGGATTTTTTTTTTTTTATTTGGGACATTTTATGCCACAAGCATGTTTGTGACATTGTTTAAATCCAAATCTTACTCTTGTACATGCAAATATGTTTATGACAGAAAAAGAGGCGGGTTCTTTCTGGCATTATAATCTTCACAGCAACATGAAGAACCTGGACCTACTTCAGAAAACATCCTGTAACAACAGGTTTACACATCTCTTGAACCTAAGCCATACCCAAATGTACTCTGCCAATGATCTTCTGCGTGCCCACACCCTTAGCAATCCCTGCCCAGCGCCGGTCTACCAGACGCATGATGTTGCAGCGCTCTGCACAGGCTTGACTCATGATGGTCATTTGGGCTCCTGACATGAGAAAGAGAACGTGTTTAGTTACAGTCTTACAATATGTTAGTGACCCTGTAAAGCAAAGCACAGTAATATGGTATATACATTTACCGTAGCAAGTAGTGATTTGATTAAACAGTAGATGCAAGGAATTAACCCTACACTCACACTAACAAGCAACAAAGTGACTTTTTTATGTAGGTATGTGACCTGTGTAGTTCTTACCTACATGTTTATGTGTTTTGTCTACTACTGTCATGTTAGAGCTTGACAAAAACATGTCCAAAAGCGACAAACTTTAAGCAACATGAGTGACTTGTTTCTTGGCAGGGTGAAAGCAGGGTTCAGGATTCATCATCCTTCATTATGGATAAAAGATCACTAATTTACCTGAGTCAACAAAGGCTTTCACAGGGTGTCCATTAACCTTGCAGTTGATGTAGAGCATAACCACCTGTCCAAAACTCTCAGGTGCCTCTTCCATAGCAATGGTCATGTTTTCTTCAATATTATGTTGCCTGAGAACATACAATTAGCGTCACGCTTTACCTAGGGCTGACTGACCATGTCTACATACACACACAGACATACTCACACCATAACTAGCCATTTCATAAATGTGTATTTTGATCCATGAAACAAACCAGTCTAATTCCATTCAAGACACAGCATGTACTTTAACTAAACTACAATTAGGCAGTTTAGGATGTTTATCTTATAGCACTGGAAAGGTTTACAACACATTATGAGTTTATACACTAGAGCTCAACACACACACACCCAAACCCCATGTTGTACCTGATGTCCTCCTCGATCTTGGCCTGAGCCTCCAGGTCAAAGGGGTCAGAAGTGAGAAGTCTGATTCTCTCCTGCTCTCTTTTGGCTCGATCCTGCTGCTGCTCCTGCAGCACTTTCGTGAAGCGCTCTGAGAGAGACAAAGTGAAAAATGTCACAAACAGTCAAAAATAAGGCAACATTCACTGACCGCAATGACTAAAGCTGTCATCTTCTCTCTGTAATCATCTGTACTCACCGAGGTCACCGCTCAACAGGGCCTCAGCCAGGGGCGGGTTACGTTCCTTCAGCAGCGACAGCTCATGTGGATTGGCGAGCAACATATCGCGTAACAGGGCAGGATTGTCCAGTCCCTGAGGAGAAGAGGCAGCATGGGGTGTTTGGGCAGCCCTAGGATTTTGAGCCTGTGTGGTGGAACGATGGTTCGAGGAAGTGCCGGGAACTGAGATGGAGCTAAAATCGATGCGGGGAAGCCCTGGGGGAAAAAATGATTCCAAAAGCCATGTCTAATGCTGTCTTCATGTGCTATCAGGATTATAGTCATTACAAGTTGCCACCATGAAAATTGCACATTGTCTCTTCACCTGTAATTACTAGTGGAAGCTCCTGAAATAATTTTGATACTTTCTGACTAACCTTTCATCATGGCATAAGAAAGGACAGTTTCAGTCATCAACAGTAGTTCACTCATTTGGGAATATTACTTTCTGTAGTCACTATTTAACACATAGACATGATTGAGTTTCCATCCGTTACTGCTGTTTGCATTTTTTACATTTTTACAAAAGAAAAAAGGTAAAAAGATAAAAATAAATCAGCCTAGCTAACTAATATTTACAGTCTAATTTAATGCAAAGACATTAGTAATTGTGAAATGACTTTTGCAAATGTGAAAGAAAACTGGTCAAAAAGTACACTGAACACAGCATAAAACTTAAAATGAAACCTCCACTCTGAAACACATCAAATATGTTTCTAATAATATATTTGTATTGTGCTTTGCGGTTCTAGTGCTGATAAGTTGGTTGGTGCTGTATTTTAGTTATTTTAGTGTTTTTAGTTATTCCTGTGAGAAGTTAGCGGTGATCTGCCGGGCTGACATGAGGACCCTGCATGAGGACCCTGCTAGAGCAGCTACGGTGGTGTTTAATATAGAAGAAACAATCTCAAAAATAGGGAATAATGGTCATGTTTCACCGTTAGTGCCTAGAAACAATGAGCAAGAGCTTCTTTTCTTTCTTACCATGTTCTAGTGACGTTCAGCATTGGAGAAATCCAACATTAGAATCAAAGACTTAACATAGCATAACATAGCTGTGCTGAGTTACAGCAGAGGCTCGGCTAGTGAGCGATCCACAAGATGAGGAGTATGATGGCATGGATGGCGGTGTTAGCATGAAAGCTGAAGCTTTAGAGCCTGATCTGTTTGAGTGGATGAGGAGGTGATGAGGAGGTGATGAGGAAGTGGGAGAGACTACTCATTAAAGCTCTGCTGCATTGCTGTCTTTACATAAATCTGAAGTGAAAGATAATTACTTAATTTTGTTACAAAATAAATCTAGGATGCCACTGGAGATGGCAATACACAAGTCTTTCAGGCGGATTTTCCCTTTAATTTCTCCATTAATAACACATTTCAGCAGAAAGCCCAACATGTTTGGAGAGCTGAAGTGCAGACTGGAGGTGTACCTGGGAAGGACGGCTGAGGCGCTGGCCTTCTCTCAGCCTGTCTCAACACCACCACATCTCCATCCTTCAGGCCGTAATTCCCCAGGGCTCGGGTGAGGTCTCTCAGAGGCTGCTCTACATGAGAGATCTACAGGAAAAAAAACAAAACAAAAAAAACAACGCCTTTAAGGTTAGATATTTCCTCAAGCAGGACACAGCAGCCACAGCAAACCGAAAGTAAACAGCAGACCGCTAAGAGTCTCACTAAAACACACACAGTTTCTCTCTCTGTTTTAACAGCACGCTTTGGCTCGGGTCTCAGACTAACATTTACTCTGTCAGAGACCTTTAAAAAAAAAAAAAAAAGAAAAAAAAAAAAAAAGAAAAAGCACTCACTTGTTTACTGTTTGTTTGTAAACAACGCGCCTGTTATCGAGGTTAGCGACGTTACTAGCTCAACTGGTTAACCAGGGCACCAGGCTAACTAGCATGCTGCCTTAATGTCACACCCAGCCAAGCACAGCAACACAAATTTCACATTTTCTCTTCAGTTTTTTAAAAACTGTAACCTTTTAAGTAGGCTTTAACCCTGAGTTAGCGACTTTAGCACTATTAATAGCCCGGCACGCCGGTTCCCTGATGTGTGCTAACTGCTACAGTTACAAACTATCCAGTCAAAGCTAGCTGCGCTGCTAAACCGCTACCTTTACTGACTGTACAATGATTTATTTCTTTTTTACGCGGTTTACCTGAATCTCTCCTGCGGGTATTCCTGATTCGAGTTCACAAAGAGCCAAAAAATCCCTGAGTTCAAGCTCTGGAGAGACTTCGAGGGCGAAGGTGGTCTCACCGCGGTCCCTCAGAGCGCAGAACACCGTCAGCAGCATCGCTAATAACAGCAGCAGCAGCACAGCCCCGGGACACGAGCGTGCTGATTCAGCGCCTCTCTCTCTCTCTCACACACACACACTCTCACTCTCACACACACACTCTCACACACACTCTCTCTCTCTCACACTCTTCACTTTCACGCCGCTTTACACTTAGCTTCTCACGCAGCACACACTGTGTATGGACACAAACAGCGGTGTAGTTTACTTCAGAAGCCGTTTTCCACACACTCACAGAATCCACCTGCTTTCCGTGTGAACACCGTCAACTCAACTGAACCGCGATATAGTGCGCGACTTCACGCAGCGCTGTGGAAGCGCGCTGATCTACAGGCCATACGATATCACATGATGTCTGTTCGGATCACTTGTAAATCAGAGCTGCGCAGTGCATAGCGTTGCTAACGTGGTCGTGAAACCGGAAGTAAAATATCACGCGCGAGCACTAAAACGCCAAAACACGAGCCGTTAACTCACAGCTTTAGATCAGCTTATTTAATTTCCATTCATCTATCATCATACTCTCACTTCTGCAAAATAAACCTGTGTGGAATGAGAATTAAGAATGTAGACTATATAGATTTTAAGTGTACAGTATATTATATTAGTATTTACACATTTCCCAAGAGTTATAAACATGTGTTTACATAAAAACTAAAATATATCCAGTTATTACTAACTTTATGCTATTACATGCTATTATATCATAATTATTTAAATCAGTAAAGCAAAGCAAGGCAAACTTGCAAATGTTGCAACTATATACATTTTCAGTATATATTAAATTATTTACGCATTTTCAGAATGTATACATATAGTTACATTTAAAAAACAAACTAAAATATATATCCTATATATTTAAACTAAATATATATGCTATTACATGCTATTATATCATAATTATTTATAACAGTAAAGCAAAGCAAGGCAAACGTGCAAGAATGTTGACTATATACATTTAAAATTACACACACACACACACACACACACACACACACACACACACATATATATATATAATGTTTACATATGTACTAATTAAATTAAAACACATTGCAAATACAATTATGTGCATTATGTATCAATTAAGTATAAAGCCAGAATTGACAGTGAAAAGGTTTTGATTTTCTGAATGTGATATCAATACTTTTCTAACTTGTGTATTCAATCTTTCCCTTTCTAAATGGCTCCAGCTTCTTCTGTCTGCCCTGAACAGCTTTTGTATTCAGTTGTAGCCCCTCATCTTTACACAGCTGTAACTCTGCCAGATGCCACAGCCTTCTTCAAATCAGGGTCATGACAAAACCTCCTTTCACATGACTTATGATATTTCTGTTGAATTATGTTTCGGGTTATCATATTGTAGGATGCACCCACATTTCATTTTGAACATTTTGGAATGTTATTAATTTTTTTTCCCTAGAAGAATTATAGTAAAATATAGGTAAAATATAAGTGCATGCGGAGTACAAACTTTTGTACTCAGCTGTACATTGTCTTAGAAATTAAGCAAATATGTAAACTATTATTTAACTCAGGTTTCACACAAAGAACAGATAAAACGGTAACTTTTTTACTGCTCGTTACGTTGAGAACTTAACATTAGTCTATTTATCATTTGTTTGCATTCAATTCCGAGTTAAAATCCAGTGCTAAATCGTCCACAAGATGGCGCAATCCTCCACCTTTTCAGCTGAAGTACAACCAAGGCTTAGGAAGTAGTCGGCTACTGAAATGTGAAAATGTAGGCCTCCTGAAATATGAGTATATCAGCTCAGGTGAACTGGGCCATGTTTATGTAAAGAAACTATTCCAATTATACACTATGTATGGCTTTTACATGTGTTTCATATTAAGCCATGTTGAAGAAAGTATAATTTAAATAAAAATTCTTAAGCCCCACAGCTATTTCAGTGTCAGATAGTTTTCAGTAAAAATATACAACCTGTACAGCTGGACAGTAAAACTGGTTATTGTGAACAAATGAAAACAGTTTATTACTTGTAGGATTTTAAATAAAAATAGCAAATACAACACTAATTTGCATCCTTCATATGCAGTTTTTACAACTGCACATCTGAGTGCATGTGTGAATTTGTATAGGCTTGTGTGTGTGTGTGTGTGTGTGTGTGTGTGTATTTTTATGGGTGTTCCATTTATGACCATGGCTCATACATGCTTGACTTCTCAGTCATTCAGTAATATCTTACAAATGCGAACAGGAGCCATCAATATATCTGCTTAAAGCTCTATTTATTTATCAGCCACTAAAATATTTTCTTTAACACATTTTCTTTTAGTGAAACTAAACTATAAGGGCAGCACGGTGGCACAATGAGCATTAATGCTGCCTCACAGCTCCAGGGTCCCCGGTTCGTTAATGAGCTCAGGTTACTGTCTGTGTGGAATTTTGCATGTTCTCCCTGTGTTCATGTGGGTTTCCTCTGGGTTCTCTGGTTCCCCCCTCCCAAAAACATGCAGCTAAGTGAGCTGGTTGTGCTAAACTGCCCCTAGGTGTGAATGTGTGTATGCATATGCATGGTGCCCTGAAATGGACTGGTGTGCCATCTGGGGTGAATTCTCCTGCTTGACTCAGGGCTGCCAGCAGATTGGCTCCAGGTTCTCCATGATTCTGACCAGGATAAAGCATATATTATGGGGTTAATTTGTTACCTTATCAACTTTAGCATGAGAAGTAAAAGTAAATAATGGAAACGTGTAACCAGGCATGCCAGGTGACTCACTATGCAGTTTTCTGTACCAGTCTCCAGTACCACTCCAACCTTAGCAACCTCTGACTAATCAAATCACAGTAAATACAGAGCATTGCAAGTTTGATCGTGTGCTCATGTTTAATGGCAGATAATAAATAAAGCTTAAACGCAACAATATGCATATACATCAAGCCAAGAGCACCTCTACCAGATATATGTACATCTTCTTAATTTACAGTGCACAGTATAAGACTCACACTCATGCTTATTTTAAGGTTAAACATCTGTGCAAACATGCTTCATTAATATACATATTAAAATCCATGGTTTAATTTCCTTAATTCCTAATAATACACACATACACAAGGACTGAATATGTTTGCACATGACATACACCATATGCGCATATACATAAAGTTCAAATTCACAGCACTATGTTATACATCAACGCAAGACAGCCTCAGAAGCACACCTTCACTTACAATAATCTAAATGCTCTGCTGTTCTTTCTGCCCCCCTTCAATTTACTTTTTTATTCATCCAAACATCTAACCTTATCTCTGTAAAAACATTATCAGTGTTTATGCACACCATTAATGCAGTAATAAATGGGTTACTATTGACAAAAGAACTAATTGAATAAAACTAAGTCTACATAGACTTGAAAGGGCCTTGCCAAAAAATGGAATACCTAACTTGGAGGTCTAGTTATCACCTCTACACCACCTATCTTAATGAAAGAACATGATGCAATGCTTCAGTGTTTAAAATTCATTTATCTAACATGTTGCAGTCTATATATGATTTGAAAACTTTATTCTGCGAAAGGACAGCTTGTTCACCTGTTTGTGACAGAAAAATATTGGCTTTAAACTTCAACGTTATAATCGTATTGGACCTTTTCCTCCTATGCTAAGAGATGGAGGTGTGTGTCGTCTGTCACTTCTGCAGGAGGTGCTCCATTCTTGGATTAATGAATGAGAAGCCAGCAAAGGCGCTCTGGTCCATTGAGTCAATCAAACTTTTCTCACATTGAGAGAGGCGGGGCTTCTCATTTAAAAACTCTCGGTCAAAGTTACTGCAGTCATTGGGGGCTTTCTGCAAAGAGGAAACAAGAGGAATCAGATATGTGATAAAGAGGGGAAGAAAAGAATTTTTTAGCCTCCATATTTGTGATAAAATACAGATCATACCACTTGTGGCCGGAAAGGGGGTTCAATTTCTCTCTTTTCTAAAGCAGACCAGTTAACAGTCTTAAAGAATGGATGAGCTCGGATATTACCCACAATACCCAAACGATGAGAAGGGTCCCGCTCAAACAGCTATAGATGTAGAAGGAAAAAGTATTAATATGTGAAACAATGTTGCTTTTTTAACTAAACATATCTAATCACTTAATTTACTTCGCCATGCTTTCCAGTACAGCAGTCTGATATATTAATATGAGCTTCCATGTTTACAAATTGTGTGTGTGTGTGTGTGTGTACCCGCTCTAGCATGTCTCTGGTTTCCACTGTGATCCAGCGGGGGTAATGAGGCGTGTCCATGCGGATTGACTCAAAAAGTTCATCCTCATCATCGCCATGGAATGGGGACTGACCAATCAGCATCTCGTACACCAGTACACCAAATGACCACCAGTCCACGGAGAATGAATACTGCTGACCTAATAAGATCTGCGCGCACGCGCGCACACACACACACACACACACACACACACACACACACACACAGAGGCTTTAGCCCGAAGTGACACTGTAACAGGAGACAGTTTAACACCTGGTGCCTTTTTCATACCTCAGGGGCAATGTAGTCTGGGGTTCCACAGAATGTCGTGGCAAAATTGTCTCCAAAGACGTTCTCCTTACACATGCCAAAATCAGCAATCTTTATATGACCCTCTCCATCTAGCATTACATTATCCAGCTTCAGATCCCTAAGAAGGAGAAAGGAAATGCTGTAGTGTATAATCCAAATACTCAACTTGTATGTTTATCAGTGGAACCAAATGCTCATGAGTCACTACATATATGTTTTAATTATAGCTGTACAAGCAAATATGTTCATTTATCGAGTTCTTTGCAAAACATGTAATTTGCTACATCAGCCCTGGCTGAGTTTTATTTAGCTAACATGTTCACACTAACTCCCTCAGTGAAAGCCCTAAATTTATAACCTTTATCAGTTTAATTTAATTAGGTTAAATAATGATTGGATCTTTAGATGAGATAATTTGTTTAAAGCAGACCTACATGAAATGCTTCAAAGGATTATCATGGAAGAGGGAAAGTGAAAGTATCAAGCAGGTCAGTTTGGGAGAGGCAATCCAGTGTAGTGAGAAACATTAACCCTAACTACTGAATTGAAATCTTTTAAATCTACTTGACCCAGAAAGCTGTTTATATCCTAACAATATTAATGTAATTAGCCTTTGTGGATATTATTTCATTTTAATCGAATACTATTTTTTTATATAAGAATTTTTTATATATAAAAGACACTTTGATATTTGATATTTTCCATTTCTATTCACTGTTTATTTTTATGTCTAAATGCATTCACTACAGGATTCTGTTGTTTAAAAATTTGTTTCTAGACAAATATGTGTCAGCAAAATATTTGCATAAATGTGTGTTCCTACACATGGCTGTACTTAAAGAAATTTTAAGAGTAAGATATAAAATTCTTGTGCTTGATTATTAAAAGAAAAAAAAAACATTAATTACCACAATTTCTGAACAATGTGTTTTACACTGTTGTGAATTACACTGCGTTTGGGAAATAAACTCTTCAGATGTACCTGTAGATGATGCCTTTTCCATGCAGGAACTGTAGTCCACATACAATTTCAGCTGCATAGAATCTAAAGTGAAGGAAAGAAGATACTATATTAGACCTGTTACAACCAAAAGAAGATTTTATCTGAATATTTTTCTAATGTCTGTGTGTTTGTCTCACGTGGCTCTGTAGAGGTCAAAACGTCCTTTTTCCTGTATATGGAACATCAAGTCTCCTCCATTCAGATACTCCATCACAAAGAACAAGTGCTCCTAACAAAAAAATTGTTCAGTAAACCTTATTGTACTTACTGAATGACAATAACAATGCTAGGTGGCATACACAGCAAGAGATATATGGACTAATATAAGATGGATCTAATATGTGTGTTACCTTGGTTTGAAAAGTGGAGTAGAGGTGTGTAAGGAATGGATTATCCCAGGCAAGAGCCAGCACCCGCTTTTCCACCATGGTGCATTCTACATCATCATCTATCAACACTACGTCTTTCTTTAGGGCTTTCACTGCAAACCATTCCCCACCGTTCTTTAACTCAGCCAAAAACACCTGAGAGAGATACATGACACTGCATGAAAAATATGCATAGACAAAAGACATACACTTCCTGGAGGGGAAATGGAATAATTGGTGAATAACAGGAAAGAGGTATAATAAACTGATAAAAGTGAAGGGTGAGAGAAGGGATAAGAGACATCCGGAGATACATACAGTAGGGAGGCAATACCTTGCCAAAGCTTCCCTTGCCCAGGACTTTATGAAAGGTGAACTGCTCGGCTGTGATGCGTGTTTGGTGCGTGATCCGAGATGGAGGGTGAGGACTTGACCCTTCCCAGGGACGGCCATATAGAGGACCATCTACACAGTATCATCATCATTATCATTATTTCCACGAGGTTACTCACTGTTTCCATAATAAATTATTACACACATACACTGACCATTAACATCAGGTCCTGGGCTTTTGTTGAAATCTCCAGCGTAAACTCCAGTATCCTGTGTGTTTGATTCAGACCTCTTTGTGGACTTCTATGGGGAAAATACACATGTGCATTTAGGGAAGTGAATAAACATTTATGCAAAACATGTACAGTGACTTAAGTATCCCCCCACCCATGAACCTTTCCTCAGTTGAAGTGTTACAGCCTAGACCCGAAATAGACGTAATTGGGATTGCATATCATGACTCTACACAAAATAGCCCATGGCATTGTGAATTTGTATAATTTAAATAATAACTTATTATTATAATAACTTAGTATTATTTGTATAATTTGTATAATAACTTCTTTTATAATAATGCTTTGAGGCTTGAACGTTGCATAAAACTTTGTAAACATGTTCACTCGTCTGTCTCATTTTAAGATGAGATAACTGTTGGGCTGTAATAGCTGTAGATTTTAATTTGCATTACATGCTGATGCAAATGAAAAACTACCGTAACATTGTGTTACATAACACCTGCCCTTAGTCTTTCATTAGTTTTATGTTCAACATGGTGTCAGTTCTTCTCCCAGTACATGGAAATTCTTGTCCAAAATTGCTAGAATTGCCACATACACTAGAAATGCTGTAGATATAGATTAAACTAAGTTGAAAACATTTATTTTAATACCTTTTTTAAACAATAAACACACACAAACACACACACTCACCTGGCCAACTTGAGTGAGAGCCTCAGCCAATAGTTTCTGGTTGATTCCACAAAGGTTGGCCACTTTAGTCTGGCACTTATGATGCACATTCATAGCACAGTCTGGGAAAATGGTGACAATCAGAATCTCTCAGAAAAACACACATGCATACACATGCACAAATTCATGATGTTTCGCTCACCCTCACACTTCAGTCCCTGCTTGACGAGACCCCACAACAGACTCCCACAGTGGTCACAAAAGGTGGGGCTCATGTAGTTGTAGGTCTTAAAGCGGTGTGGCATGTCAATTTTAAAGCGCTCCTTCTGAAACTGAATACACACCCAAACATATAAACACACCACCATGTAACTGGAATGATAAACCTAACAGACTGCAAATGTTACACATACCATAGTGTCCCGACTGTTGGCCGCTGTACCAGTGCATCTGCCAATGATTTTATCAATACACTTCTTATGAATAGCTGCATTGCATTCTGTGAAAACAAAAGAACTATAAGTAAAAAAATATATATAATAATAGATTACCGAAAAGAATGTGTGCAATAATACTTACGTCTACATTTGTATCCTTGCTTGTTCAACCCCCTGAAAAAAGACAGTTAATTCATTATTATGTCATTATATTATACTCATTATTATGTTTTATATTTTATATCATTCTACCATACTATATATCATTCTACTTTTCCCTGATGGGTAGGCAGTGTAAATAATAAATTTTCATAGATGCTCTTTTCTGACTGTTACAGTATGATCGCTCACACTTTCACACTGTCTCTTACACACACACCCACACACACAGCCTCACCAGACAAAGTCTCTGCACACAGAGCAAAAAGTGGGTTGTCTAAAGAAGGTGGCGATGAACTCATGGTTTTTGATGAAGTGAATTTTGGCCTGTTTAATGGCCCCGCGACGCCGATTTAGAGTCGGGGCTTCTTCCTCTGTCCCTACCGACTGACGAGACTCTGAGTAGCAGAGAAAAGGGAAAGTGAAAAGGACCAAATAAACAGACCGTGTAGAGAAAGAACAAAGGATGCACACATTCATGGACAGTGGTTTTACATGTGTTAATAGAAATGCCATAAAAAAAACAAATTCCTCTTTTCATCTGAACTAGTGATCAGAATCAATCAGACACTGTCATGTTGCACAAAGCTAATAATTTCCTGCCAGTGTGGCACCTCCTTCTTCCTGGAGTGCAGCTGTCAGACCCCATCTATTTTCACCCCAGCCATCTTGATAAAGAATGATAGTTAACCTAATGGGGTTTCTGCAACGAAAGAAACCACACAGCTAGCAACAATTTGAGGTCTTTCCAACCCACTGTGATATAGAAAGAAAACAACCTGATTTCTGTTTTCATTTGAAACACTGTGATGTTGAAACAAGAAGTGATGAATGTTAAGTCTATCTACAGATTGGAAATGCACAGAGAAATTCCACAGAATAAAGACCAAGCAAGAAAGACTGGTATAGGAGAAAGGTGTTCAGACATGATTAATGAAAACATTCATGAGAAACAACACTTTTTAGACATCTGGCCCCACACCACCCATTACACACTGTCCAATATGCTGAGACTTAGCAACCGAGCTGTAAGCAATTAGTAACCTAGAGGCAATGAACCAATAATAAATATATTAATAATGAATTAAAAATACAGATGACTGCAAATAAAAAAAAAAAAAAAAAAGAAAAAAAAAAGAGCCATCTACAGACATTTGTTAAGGTTTAAGTTTTGCAGATTTTTTCATAATCATAAGCAACAAAAATAGTCAATAGTCAATGGTGTGTAATGTATTTACGTGAACTGTAATATATTAATGGGGGGGGGGGGGGGGGGGGGGGATGCAATGCATTCTTAAACCAATGTATGCCCACCTTTGGCTTTTATAAGTGCCTCTAACTTCTTTCTTATCTTAATAAGCGGCTTTAGGATTCGAAACATTTTAATATTCAATTCTTTCTAACATCTTTGTTCTAACTACCAGATTGCTTGCCAATTTTCCCTCATCCTTCCTGACATATCTTTTAAAACTGGGCCAAATGTCTTACGCCACCTTGTCCTAAGAGGGTCTAGAGAACAACAGGTTATGACTTCGACTCCATGTTTTTGGTTTCTTTTAAACAGTTTTTTCTGTTAATTTTTTCCCTGTTTTGTTGGCTTGTTGCAGGTTACACCCACAGCTCATTTATATTTTAATATTTTTATTATTTTAGTAGATAAATTGCAAAATAGTGGTACATTTTCCTTTTTTCACTCAGAAACCAGTGAAGCAATCTTTCAGGACTCAGCTGTATACTGTGTATGTTAAAATAAATCATATAGTGCTTATTACTTCTCCACTTCCTCGCTGGCTAATTTTGAAAACTAGAGATGATACGATTCACTATGGTAAAATGTAATTGCTTGCATCTAACCTACTACAAGACAGTAGATTATTAGATTTGCTTCATGCGGACCCACGTGCATGTAAATGCACTCATTTTGTGTTTCTGTTTGCATATAAGAGAGGAAAAGTGACAGAATGAGAATATACATAAAGCTCACCTGTGTCCGTATCTTCCAGGAAATACTGAACAGCCATCATCACTTTTCCTGAAGGCTGCAGATCAACCTGAAGATGGACAGAATGGGTTAAAATATACCTCTATACACACTTTGAAACACACACATGCGCATGCATACATACCCAAAACTCTGAACGGCCACTGGCTTTCTTGCACCGCTCTGCTAGAACAGATACACCGAGTGTGACTTCTGCTAATGGCTCATCAGCAGTGCGCATAAGCAGAACCTGGAGCACGCGTCCTTCATAAATATGTGCATCGAAACTGGCGCGCCATGCAGGAAACATGGTAGGCTTCCTCTGAATCAGGGTCTTCCCTCGGTCTAGCAAGAGAGAGAGAGAGAGAGAGAGATCAAGACTGCATGTATGAGAGGACAGAAACCCACCCATAACTAACATTCACACATACACACTCATACACTCACCTGTGCTGAGCGACTCCTTAAGCTTGACTGCACAGAATGGCGCTTCAGCCACCGGGGGGAGGACGCCTAATTCATAGGCGTTAAAGGTGATCCTCAGGAAGGGGGCCATGGTGACCTCTCGCACACAGCCTGTGAACAAGTAACACAAACTGATGCTTAACAAGTGTACAACTTTCACAACTCACTTCCTCTAAGAAAACACCCACTTGCAGAGGACTACTTGGACAATCATCATAGTAGCTACCACACCATACCCACACTGCAGTTAAACAATGCACTAACAATACCTATAGTGACTGATCAGCATCCTGAAAGAAGAAAGTGGCAGTTTGTTCTGTCTCCAAACTTAATATATGGCATATGTAGAAAGGAAGGCTTGGGATTGTCTTCACTGTTAAGTTACTTTTACACATACACACACACACACACAAACACACACACTGCTGCATTCTTCAGAGGACTATGGCCTGGATCAGGGACTACACTGTAACAGTACAGAACCGAGCTGGGCATTGCCATGTATATGTCATATGGTGTATGAGTTAAAACAGAATTAGATATCATTTAGCACGTATCTTGAAAGTGGAAAACCCAGTCTACATTTAGGTAGGTAAGATACACACCCACCCATTCCTGCACACATTCCTACAGATGTTTATCCAGGGACATGTCCAAACACACTGAACTCCATACCTAAAGCAAGCTATAACATTACAATCCTATATTCACGCTTCTAGGGATTTGCAATGCATTCTTAAACCAGAGTCAGCGTGTGAGAAAATTTAAAAGCACACACACCGACACACACACAAACACACAAATCATCACCTATTTTAGGATATTTGACTTCAGAGGATAGACAACATTCTAGTGAATGAGAATGTGTGAAGGAGTAGTGTGTTTCTATGCATGTGGAGGTGTGGGTGTGTGTGTGTGTGTGTGTGAGATGGAATGCAACACAGCGAAAAAAAAAACGAAAGGCATTGTGTAGGCAGGTGTGGTTATCATGTTGCATTTCTGTGCTCAAACATTCCCATACAAAAGGGAAAGAATGATATTTTTGGAACACCTTACGGTATATACAGACAAAAAGTACACAAATATATAGCGCGCGCGCGTGTGTGTGTGTGTGTGTGATGGAGAATCCAAGGATGTTTATAGGTGAGAATTCCGATGGTGAGCTACACAAGTGCTTAGTTTGTGTGTTTGTTCCCAACTTCTTACTCAATACCAAACTCATAAATCCAAACTGTTCCATGTGTGCATATTCTCAGCTCTTAAGAGACTACACCTGCCTACACACAGGTCAAACAGAACAACAAAATCCTACATGCAATAAGGAGAAGCGTGACTCGTGTCCTGAGCAGTGTCCCAAACAGCAGCTGGCACTTCAGTACTTTTGCCTACTATACAGCTCTTGATTATAACATCACAGTGAGGAACTACGAAACACTGCAATAAGGAGATTTTGTATGTTCAGATAATTGTATGGTTATGGATGCATGAGGAAAAAAAGTTTTATATTAAACTGTGTTCATTATTGGACCTGGGACGATTTAATCAACTGTATTAGCGTACAGAGCGCAAAAAAAAAAAAAAAAAGTGACATTAGCCTGGGAGCCAAAGGCAAGGCTAGCATATAGGAGTAGATCTATGCAGACGACTGGGTGATATGTAAGGAATAAAACATTACACGGTGTGCTGTTATAGAAAAATAATCAACAACAGGATGGTGTGATGAGTTAAGGAGTTGCGGCTTTTAAAAACCTCTCTGAAATAAAAATGCTGTCTTTAGGTTCCCTAGAGGAACAAACCCAAGAACCAAATTTTTTCCCTAAGAGTGTGCAAATGCAAATTATTAAGCAGTGGATGCATTCCTACATTGCCAGAAGTCATTTCAACTGCCCTCCATTGCAATACAACTTCAGAGGTCTCATGAGTAACTTCGTGGAAAAATCCTTAATGTGTATATGTGTTAATGTAGTCAGCTTTAATACAATCACTAACACTGTTGAAAAGCTGAGATGCTAGAGAGCAACTGCTGATGTATGATGCAGCTGAAAGGTGTCCCAAATGCGACATCTGCTGAGATTCATTTCCAAGTCACATGTCTAATGATACCTAGGTAACTATGCACAAAAATGAAACATTTCCAAAGCAAAACTGTGATCATATTATAAAACCGTGACAGCTCAAAATGTTTATTGTGGATGTGAGTATAGGAATGAATGATATTTCTGTTTACGAAATGAACTGGTGTGTATGTGAGAGAATGTGTGTGTATGAGAAAGTACAGAGGAAGTAGCCTTGTTCGCACTGATACTACGGTGATGTGAGACACAACCACAGCAACAGGATGTTGACTTCCACAGCAACCGAACATCAAGGCAATCATACAGATTGTAGTGAGTGGTGTTGGAGGAGAAGTTAGAGGTGCAGCAGCAAAGCATCCACCAGTTTATTACAGCCTGTTCGTTCATATCAGCTGCAAGCTACAGGATCAAAGCTGTAAACAGTACTGGGTCTAATACGGCTCATCTATCTTTCCACCATAAACTTCGATTAGTCCCGATATTAATAATAATCTGTCCTTTTCTGTTTGAAATGTTTACAAACTGTTTATATATATTATGCACCTAAACTTTTCATGTCCACACTCTGGTCCATGTATGACAAAATGAGTGAAAAACAGGTGTTCTGGTGTGATTCAGATGCAATTTGAAAATCTGAATGATTTCTAAATGTATAGTACCTGTTAAAAGTGCAGTTTAGGTTTGTACAGTTCAGGCTGGGAAAAAAAAACCAGGACAAAAGAGTTTCTAGGCAAATGGCACTCTCAGAGCCAGCTCACTCTTCATGGAGGGAGCAAAATGACCTGAGCACTTTTCTATTTCTAGGCGCCACAAATTTGTCTGGCATGGCTCTGAAAGAGTTAAAAACTTTAAGCCAATTCTTTAAATGTTTAAAAAAAAAAAAAAGACTCATTGTGTTTACATGTATATAGTTTAGCCCAGCTGAAGACACACATAAACTGCGACTCGGCTCTGAGGAACAAATCCTTGAAGACAGGGAAAGCTTACAGCCTTCACTCAGAGAGAAAGAGGACAAAATTCCGCACTCCAAACATCATTACATTATCAGAAAACCTGTAGAATTCAAAAGCGACCATGACATTTCTGGTCTGACTTACCTCTCTTCCAAAAGAGAGGCTTTTCTCTTCCTCGCTCCCCTCCGCCTGTTTTCTCGTTGTGCGCTGGAAGAAGTGCAGCTCGCTCGAGGACGAAGTGGGGCGGAGTGACGTCGCCCAGGTGCTCGCGCTCTTTCTGTGGCTGCGTCCTAAACCGCACACCACTGTGCAGTAAAGAGTATGCAAACTATAGGTGATGTACAACTTTGACACACTACTTTGTATGCTAATATGTGGTTTTGGACGTGGTTTCCCTTATGTCATTTTCTTTGATCTTTCCTGCAGCCGGTTTTCGATTTTAAAAAAAGCGAGACTACAGGTGTGCAAGTGGTCTGTGCATGGGCGTGGTCGCGTGGGCGTGACCACATGCGGGTGGCCACATGGGCGTGGCCACATGGTCGTGGCCACATAGGGGTGGCAGCTGCCGCATATTTTAGGGTGGCAGCTGCCACCCATGTGGCCACGCCCATGCACAGACTACACTAAGACTAGCTGCTACACTAACACACCTGTAGTCCTGCTCTTTTTTGATAATTAAAATAAGTCTCCGTCCCATCTCTGATCTCCAACAGCTGACTCCCTCACTTTCAGTAGTTGCTTTATACTGTTTTATTTTGCTTTATATCACCAGCATGTTTTTGGAAGGTGGGAGAAAACCAGAGAACCCAGAGGAAATCCACACTGACGGAGAGTGTGGGGAGAACATCCACAAAAACTCGGTCATTAGCCCAAGCTAGCCCAAGTCGAACCAAGGACCCCTGGCAATGACCCCTATGCAGACTTAACTAATGATATCAAGGTCATGCTGATTTAAATCCCTAATATGAACCCCCCCACCCTCTCTCTCTCTCTCTCTCTACATATATATATATATATATATATATATATATGTGTGTGTGTATATATATATATATATATATATATATATATATATATATGGTGCAGCCCCTTAAAGTCCTCTCCTCCTTTTGTCCCCACCGCATGTCTTAAAACCTTGACACGCCACTGAATCATGGAAATGTGTATGTAGGTGCATGCTCATGACCTCTTCATTGAGAACATGAAGGGCAGTGAGTGATGTACTTTGTAGTATCATTAATATTTTCAAAGCTGGGCTTAAAGATTGACACCCTGATGGAGTTTGCTTTGCTTAAAGTGTCTGGACGGAGAATTGTTTTACAATGTATATGAACACATTCTCTCTGTCCACTTGACTGATTAAAAAGAATATCAGTTTAGTGAGTAATTTTGTTGCCGTAAAACTGCTCCTTTTACTGTGTGTGAGCAGCCTTGTCCTGATTTAGTCCCTGCATGTCCACAGTGCCGGAGTGTATGGCCTAGATTTGAGTGTGTGGGTGAGCAAAGCGCAATCTGTGAGAGTGTGTGTGTGCTTCAGATATTTGGCGCAGGACTGGGGGTGGTAAGGGGGCTGCTTTGGCTTTCAAAACTGCTCCCCAGCTGAACCAGCAACATTGTATTAAATAACTCACACACTGTTTTGCTTTTAATAGAAAACAGTATGACTGGAATTAAACAATACACAAACATGACAACTCTGACAGCATCTTTATGAACATTTAAACTGATGTAGATGTCTGCTCTGAGCAAGCTGTGCAACATCACATGTTTGTAAAACTTGAAATTGAGTCCAAACCATGCCTGGGTTCAAATGGTCCTGGAACCATTCACATACAAGAAAATGATGATAGGCAGCTCTTAAGGAAACCTGGGTTTAATATAATATACCTAGTAAAATGTTGAGTGTTAGAGTGTTACACTAACTTGAACACATATTCATCAACAGACAGTTTGGCGTATTCTCTAAACATTCTGTGCAGGGCTGATGAGTGATGATGTCTCTGATGTTGTGCATGCTTAACACAAGAAGCCAGCTCCCCTTCTCTGCTGCTCCAAATGAGGACAAGAACGAGTTCCTCAGCTCAAAGCCAAAGAGGGTTCAGGAAAGCCGAAAGAAGACTCAAATAGAGGTCTGTAATAGAGTAGATTTTAAGAATAAAGTTGAGGCTTTGCAAGCATGAACTCTTTTTAAACTCATCTAGACTAGGTGTTTAGCAGGCCATGCATGAACCCTTTACAGAGAAATCGAATACATATGTAATTTTCACATGAGTGTTTCGCTCATGATTAGGTGAATAACGTGATCACATGAAAAAACATATGAAAGTGCATTTCAACATCACCTAAAAAAACTCACACATGAAAAGGATGTAATAATGTGTATAAATTACATGTGAAAATAAAAACATGCAATACATGTAAAAATGTGTGGAAACCTTACATGTGAAATGTCTAAACACACATATGAATTTCATATGGAAAGTTCATGTGACTTTTTAGGTTAAACTAATCCAAATTAGGTTAGTGTCTCTTAAGAAAAAAAGTGTTGCATGTTTGTCACCTACAACTGACTGGCATTAAAGATCTGCTGTGTTTATGTGCAGGCTGAAACTGAGCCACAGGCAGTTGCAGATTTATCCAGGGGTCAGGGCAAACTAGCCTGGAAAAAAACATTGGTTTGTGCATGAGTCAGACATCGGGTAACATGACTAGAAGGAAAACCTCAGAATGTTCATAAAACAGAAAATGGCTACATGCAGTAAGGTAGGTTAAAAATATGTAACTTTGAAGGCTTTCCACCATTCAGTAGAACTGTTGATGTCTCCACATAGGACTGGAAAAAAAAAAAACCTTCAAAATTACATCCGTATTCCAGTTGCATAGACTTAGTATGACAGGATGCTAGGCTATTTGGAGGGCAGTTAAGACATTTGGAGTATTAAAAGGGTTTAAATAAATGATGTAATTTGATTTGTGTCATAACCTTTATTCATCTGAAATCAGGTCAGGTGTTAGGTCTCAGCTCTACCTGGGTGTGGTGTTACAAAAACCCAACCATTACTCATATGCATGTAGTGTGGTGTACCTACATATAACATTAACTAACAGTGTGACACTGCCATCTGAATAGAGGAACAAATGGGTTTTACTTGTAGAAAAAAATGCACACCCTACCCTCTATACTGCAATGCAGAGGAACATAAGGCACTTTAAAGACCCAGAAATGCCAGGACAATGTCATTCTGACAATACTGCCCTCCCTTTTTTCCTTTTTTGACTCTCTCTCTCTCTATCTCTCTGTCTCTGTCTCTCTTTCGTACTCATATACACTCTGTCCATTTCTCCTCCATTTATTTAACTCTGTCATAACTCATTTGCCTTGTAAGTGCATACATGCCTCTCAGTTTACATACTTGCACATCATGCATGCACAAGTGTACATACCACACATACACTCCCAAATGCTTGTATTTTTCTATCATGCACAAAGTTTTATAAGTTCTATATTTATAGGTTCTATATTGGAAGTGAAATATATTGACCTGTCCTCCTTGACATTTACATATGCAACATATCTAGTAAAATACAAGCCTTTTTTGCTTTTGTAGTCAGATACTGTTATTCTCATGATATTTATATAAGTCTATTTTTTTTTGTTCTTGAGTACTGTTCATAGAACTATAAGAGCCACAGAGTCATTAACATTTCCCTGCTAATGTTCTCACGTAATTAGCATAAATAGCAGATTTGAAATGGAGTTCATGCACTTGTTTGTTTTATGGCTTCTCAGGGCTCAGAAAAGAACAGAAATGAAATAGAAATAGTTGGTGGCTAGAGACAAATTTTCTTCATTATTTTTTTCAATTGCCTACTTAAGGTAAACATGCTACCTGGTCATGAGTTACAAAACTTTTACTGTACATGCAAGCTTTTAGCAGATTAAATGTAAAACATAGATATTAAAAAGATACAATATGAAGAATTGGAATTTAGGTTTTAGTATATTTATATATTTTTCTTTCCACGCAAGTCTTGTCTTGCTAGCATTTCATAATGAAACACATACCATATGTTAGCAACTTTATGACAAAGTTGTTAATCTGATATTGAGTCTATATAGAAATTGACTGATTTTTGTATATTGATCCTAATCAGTATACAACCAACAGATATATTGTCTGCATTTGTTTCCTCCAGGTTCTCTGGTTTCCTCCTACGTCCCAAAAAAAATGATGATAGGTGGATTGGCTGTTCTAAATCAGCCCTTTTTGTGAATGAGTGTGTAAATGCATTTGCATTGTGTCCTGTGATGGATGGGCATCAACTCTATAGTGTATTTCCACCACATGCTGAATAACAGGCTCCAGATCCAATGCAACCAGGATAAAATGGTTACTCATGAATAAATTAATAATATACGGTTTCAATCAGACTTTTACATGATTTCCTCTGACCTTTTATCACAGGAACTAAGGCAGGTTCAAATAGCAGTTCAGGTTACAACATTATTCAGGCTGCATGCATTTGTGGAAAATGGATGCATTGTCCTTAGCACTGTTTTTTTTTTTCCCCAGACCATGTCTTTGCCGTTCTCTTTGTCAAAAATATCTTCCCACTTAGATGGTCCAGGATTGTTGAGGGCTGGTGATTTCCCCCTAATGAATGACACAATTTATACATTTTTGCATTGCTTTTCCACTTTTTTATATTATATTATATTATATTATATTATATTATATTATATTACCTGAGGTAATGATAGTCAAATGGCCCAGTATCTAATACACTAATACAGCCATACACTTAAATGGCTGGTTACTACAAATTGAGTGCAATGGCACATTTGACTTTGTACAGCATTTGCTTATAGATGCAGCAGGAGTGGAAAGCAGTAAAATACAGAGTTAATCTCAAGTTTAAACAAACATTCAACAGTGTAGTTCAAATTCTTGGTTTATACAATAAATGCATGCATGTTATCTGCGTGACCTAATTAAAACTGTAGTATCGAAGCATTAAAATGTGATTCTTATTGCTGAGCACATAACAGTGACATAATGAATCACACATGAAGTACAGTTAAGCTCTGAGCATGTGGCAGAGCAGAAGATGAGAGGTTGGAAGGGAATGAGGAGACAGACTGAGCAGAATAAGAGTGTGACGCAGGAGAGAAAAAGTGGAAAGTAGAGAGGGAGTTAAAATGATGAATGTGTGCCTTATTTGGGGCAAGGTGTCCATAACTTTCAGGTACTCAGGAAAAAAAACTCTCTTCTCTCACCCCCTTTTTATCCCTTCATTCTGGGTCAGATAGTCTCATGGGAACTAGGAAACAGGACAGCACTGCCCCGCCTCTCCTCACACTCCCAGTTTTTCTTCTTTTAAATAGTCTTTTTTAATTACTTTCTGTACAGATGTTTAATTAAAGAATGCCATTACATAAATAACGTGCATAGACACAAGAAGACTGCCAGTGCAAGTTACTATTATAACCTTACACATGGATGATCATAGCAATGTGTCATATAGAGAAACACTTTTACTGAAGTGGGTTTGGTTTTATGGTGTTCTGCCACCCACAGGTTGCACAGGACACTACAGTATAGAGCTGTGAATAGTCCCACTTCATGTGCCAATTGTATTACATAATAGGAATAAAAGTGCTATTTGCGTCATTCAGTAGCGTTGCAAACACCACCCCTCACCAATCCTGTATCCTCTAAGTGCGCTCTATATCTGACGAAGAAGACGTCAAAGACATGGTCTGAAAATGTGCATTGGGGAAAAACCACTGCTAAGAAAAACACATACAGCTAAAGTTAGCCTTTAACTCTGAATAATGTTGTAACCCAGACTGATATTTAAACCTGCCTTAGTTTCTGCACTAAAAGGTCAAAGGAAGTCAGACTGAAACCATACAGCCTCCAACTTTCATAATTTTATGACTCAATAACTTCTAAAGAAAAAAAAAAACCCTTCTGTCAAAAACTTTGTCTAGGTGTGAATCAGTGTGTGAGAATGTCTGCGTGTGTGTGTGTGTATGTGTCTGTGTACATGGGGCCCTGTGATGGACTGGCATGTATTTCTGCCTAGTGTTCCCAGGATAATAATTTTCTTTGTTTGCATACTGCTTACTATGTGTAAATAGAACTATAATTAGGCATAAAAAAAATCACAAATATACATCATCAGAGGATATACCAACAAGCCTTACAAATCATCTTTATTGTAGATTTATAGAAATGATTTGATGAACTACACATAATGTAGACTAATTGATTTTTGAGTGCTTATCCTTTCATTTATTATAGAAAACCCAAAAGGCTCAATTGCAGTAGGTCCTGCTACAAAATGCAAATAATATAAAACATAAAATAATTACATTTATAAATATGCAAACAAAACAAACTGACAAATTAACAGCAATCATATATAGATAGAGCAATTTGTGTAGCTTGCAGCTGTGGTTCTGTGTTTGGAAATGAATGGCAAATAGTAGCTAAACAATCACAGAGCGTCTGACCCATCATAGTGAGTATGAATCGTGACTGCTTAATTTGTCTTGACATGGCACTGGTTTGATTTTTAGCAATAAAAAAGTAAGAAAACTACACATTTCATCAGAAGGAAATAGAATGTTAATGTGTAAATGTTATTAGTACATTAGGAAATTAGGATATGGTGTTTCTCGGCTTTGTGCCTCCTTCTTTGCTAACGAATAATAGGACTTACAGTTAAACCCATTATAAAACTTATCTAGTGATATTAGTTCATCTTAGTTCATCAAGAAGCTTATGTTTGGATGGATTTATGTTTCCATATCATCTGTGTTGGTCTTCATAGTATGGATTTGGCATCAAAGATGCAGGTATCACTGTAGGAAGAAACAGATATGGTCCTCGTGGATTGCCATGATTGGTATTATAATCAGAAAAAGAAAAAGATAACGTGTGTGTATTTTAGTCTTATTTGTCATAAAATCGATTTGAGTTGGCTTGCTGTCTTTTTTTACATCTTAGATTTCTTTAATGCCATTAATATGAAACAATAGGATTATAAAAATTTAAAACTTGTGTGTGTCATTGAAATAAATAAGTGATTTAAACTTGACAGCATAATCCATATATTAAAATGCAGTAACTCCTTTGCAAATTATATGATTTGAAGCTGATCATGATTTACAACTACTGGTTTACATTAGTTAGTCTTCTTATAAATAAATTTACAAACACTCTGAATTTATGGGATTTTTGTGAATACTAAATTTCTTGTGTAAATGCTTGTACGAATGATTTAAAAATAAATCCATTCACATCCAGCTTAATAAATGAGGCTCAATGTGTAAGGGGCACCTTTGCTAGATAGCTAACTGTGTAGCTGGGAACACGATGAATTAACATGAGCCAGCTACCTAATGAAACTAGCAAGCTACAGAAACCTCAACAGCATTTGGCTAAGGTAGCTAGCCAGCTAACATTACCTTTCTTTATACACTGTTGATAATAGAGGTGGTGTTTATTTCAGCATAACTCACTTGGTTAGTTAACACGATTGTTCAAAAAGGCATTTCTCAGATATAGAACTTTTTCATATTAGTTGTTTTAATTGTTGACATAAAAAAGTAATTTGGAAAAGTACGTAAAAGTAAGAGTAATTACTCAAGTAGTTTTTCACCAGATGACTTATTTACTCTTAATTCAGTAACTTTCTTCATCACTACTTTTACTTAAGTGAATTATTACTACAGTAGCAGCATTTTTACTCAAGTTAGTGTGTTTTGCACTCTTTCCAGTACTGGGCTTTACAGTATAAACAATTGCAAACGTATAACAAATTAAAAATACAATACAGTATTTATTGACTTTAGGTTTGCCTGCAGTTATTGCTGGACTGCGTCTGTGTTGTTCTTCATAGTATGGCTTTGGCATCAAAGATGTGTGTATCACTGTAGGATGAAAAAATTACGGTCCTCATGGATTCCACAGTCATTTGGTATTATAGTCAGAAAAAGATAACTGCCCTCTGTAGATGGCAGCTGCTAGAGGACTGTGGCCTCTTCCATGGCACTCACCCACCTTAGAAACAATATACAGATACAATTAATATTTGTGATTGGCACATTCTTGTATAGCTGCATGAAGTGATGTGTGTTTTACCTCTGTGCTGTGTGTGTATCCTGAGCCTTGAATGTGTAATAGAGTGTAGTGTTGTGGTAGAGCTGAAACACACTGCTCTCTCCTTCATTATCAGACTTTACTGAGAAACCTAGCAGAGGAAGGGACTCACATGCAACCCTCTCCTAATGAGAGAGGAAGAGGAAGGAAGAGAGGGAGGGAAAGATGCAGTTTTCTACTAAAAATATTTTCTTCCTTTTTTATTATTATATTCTAAATTATTTCATTCACTGAATTCTGAATGTGCGTGTGTATTTTACCTCAGGCTGTGGATATGTATAAAGCACTTTATCTTTGAGAAGAAACCACAGACTCCTCCAGCTTCGCTTACTATTTCGACTCCTCTGCAGAGTCCCACTCATCTCACCCTCTGATCCTGTCACCTGCACAATGTTAGAAAAGGCAGACCCTTTTGAAAGATAAATTACACTTTAGTGTTCTCATACTCAAAAACCAGGATATTATATTTACTGGTAATGTTCAGGCTTCCCCAAGACACGTGAAACCATTCAACTGCATCATTTCAAACTACTGCTCAAGCTGTGTCACAGGGCAGCACAAAACACACAAATCACTATCTGCCCTCTTCTGAATACATGAGCTCACAGATGCCCATGATTAGCTAGTGCTGTTGTGATGGACAGGGGATAAAGAGTATGCCATCAATCCACCCAGAGAGCAAAGGACAATTTAGCTCTCTTGGCTCTCGGCCACTGATAGCTGTGGCATCGATGGAATTCGAATTCACAATCTGCTGATGATACGGTGAATGCTTTTTGCTACATATATATTTGATCACCATTACTGATTAAAAATCGCATTTAACCCTGGAAGACTGTAAGTCAATTAAAACACAGTATCCTGCCAAAAGACTACAGTTCAGCTTTCAAATGCTTAGTCAGCAGTAGCAGTGTCTGAGACAGTTAAACCAGATGAGCATCCCTGGCACAATTTATCAGGTAGCTTCAGTTTTAAACGCTTTAAAGGAAACAGTGTGATAATGTTCTGCAAATTATGTGATCCGAAACCCATGGAGATATCAGCATTTCACAGCTCAGCATCCAACCTCTGCTAACATGTACAGGTAGGCCATTAGCTAACTAAATGAGTTGGACTATTTAGACAGGTCTTTTGATGTTTTACAATAGCAAAGCTCTGTATTAATCTTAAGATGTCACTTCAACAGCAAGTGTCTGTTGTGTTAAATGTAATAAGTGCTGCTGTATTGGAAAGTATTGGAAACACTGATTTTCTACTTATTCACGTGTGTAGGTTGATAAATGGCATTCACCACTGAATTACTGTGCTTGTGCAAAGTGTAGCTGATTTGCATTTAGTGATGCCCACAAAACTCCATAAAAGGCAAACCTCACAGAGTGAAAAGAAAAACAATTACTAAACAACCAAAAAAACAAACAAACAAACAAAAAAACAAACAAACAAAAAAAAGAATTTCTTAGAAGAAGAAGTTATTTTGTCTAATGTATAGAAGCAAAGCCTGAAAAGGCCAAATATGAAGAGAAACCAAGACACTATGCAGTAAGGACATTGCAGCAACTCTAAGAGACATGACTACAAGTTTAAAGCAAATATGCCAATCACTGCAAAATGTAAAAATGTGACAATAAATCTTACTATGTAAATTAAATGGATGGATGAATTTTCCCCATTTGTGCCAAAAACCTTTGCTTTACAGAAGCATGATGAGGCGCTGACATGCGGTAACCGCATCAGGTTAGGGCTGGAGGAGGAATGCGCTCTGATACATCCAGGAACATGCCGGATGATGGCATATAGCACACTAGGGAGTATATGGCTCATTTTAGGTTGAGACATAGCAGATCATCCACTTATCTCTCTTGAAAATGTGTCAGTAGCAAGAAATCCAAGCACGGACAGAACTTGGACATGCACAGGAATGGCACAGGATCTTTTTGACTCCAAAGTGTTGCACAGCATTAAAAGAAGTTTATGTGGCAAACGGAACCAATTTATAATCCAGCGTTCATCTTCTGAAAAAAAAATCATACCTGTCTCTAAATAGCTGTTCCTTCCTATGCGCAGCATGTGCTAACTCTCCCAGTAATATTATATTAGTAATATATTCTGCCATTTGCACCACCTCAGCTTCTGGCTACCACATGCACAGACCAGCCCATCGTCCATTTATACAGTGGCATTTCTTCTTAATTGAAAGCCTAGTCTTATTTGTCTTAAAATGGATTTGAGTTGGCTTGCTGTCTTTATTTTTTTTTGCCATTAATATGAAACAACAGGATTATAAAAATATAAAATTTGTGTGTCATTGAAATAAATAAGTGATTTAAACTTGACAGCGTAATCCGTATATTAAAATGCAGTAACTCCTTTGCAAATTATGTGATTTGAAGGTTTACATCGAGGTTTACATTACTTAGTCTTCTTATGCTAACATTTAACTCAATGAGTAAGAGACACCTTTGCTAACTATGTAGCTAGGAACACGCATGAATTAACATGAGCCAGCTACCTAATGAAACTAGCAAGCTACAGAAACCTCAACAGCATTTGGCTAAGGTAGCTAGCCAGCTAACATTACCTTTCTTTATACACTGTTGATAATAGAAGTTTTGTTTATTTCAATGTAACTCACTTGGTTACAAAAATGCATTCCTCAGATATAGAACTTTTTCATATTAGTTGTCTCAATTGTAGACCTATTGAAATGTAATTTGGAAAAGTACGTAAAAGTAAAAGTAATTACTCAAGTAGTTTTTCACCAGATGACTTATTTACTCTTACTTCAGTAACTTTCTTCATCACTACTTTTACTTAAGTGAATTATTACTACAGTAGCAGAATTTTTACTCAAGTTAGTGTGTTTTGCACTATTTTCCAGTACTGGGCTTTACAGTATAAACGATTGCAAACGTATAACAAATTACAAATACAATACATTATTTATTGACTTTAGGTTTGCCTGCAGTTATTGCTTGCCTGCTAAATCAATTGCCTCAAAAGATATTGCTACGGCATTGTTTGAATAGTCATCACGACATCATCCTTTTTCTCAAGTGTCTGGATTCCTCTAGCAAAAAAATTCAATTGTAATTTATGTCGCACTTTTAAGGTTTTCATTTGACTCACCCTCATGCATTCACACTTTCCCTCTTCCAGAATAATTACAGGTCATTTTGAGCATAAACGTTTGTGTGCAAATGGGGCACACTTAACTTCTGAATACCAATAATGAACAGAATTAAATACAGATCTGCGAATAGTTACCTGGTTAAAGGATAAGTGGCCTTTGCGACTCCTCCACAGACTTGTTGGGTGAATGTTCTGGAAAACGGCAGACAGTGGACGACTGGAGCTTTCCATTAGCACTGCAGTATCACCTTCTGAATACATACATTTGGGTGAAAAGTTTAGCCATTTAACTTTTTATTCTTTGATAAATATAAAGTCAGTCAGTTCACTTCATATATCACAGATCCAACAGCCATTGGTGAGCATAAACGCCTCCACCGTGCTACCAGCCCTGACATGCTGTTGTTTATGGACATGTTATGGTTAATGACTGTCATAATGCTTTGCTTTAGATTTTTTTATTCACCGCTGCACATACAGGAACTTACCATTCTTGCAAAGCTCACTGTAGCACTTATTACACACTTTGGCTCGCCTGTTTTTCATGTATTTGAGGGGGACTTTGTTCCTGCAGCAGTCTCTGCACACAACCTGTGACCAGTGAGATGTAAAGTAAATGTTAAGTCCATCTGGTTAACTATGTCACTGAAGTGTGTGTACTTTTGTGTGTGTAATTACCTTTCCACAGGCATGGCAGTGATGCCTTCGGTGTGTGAGGCTGAAATGGACGGGGCAGTTCATACACACGGCTACCTGGGAAACGGAGACAAGAGGCGGTGCGTTCTCCCCAAGACATACCCCTGACTTCTCCCCAACCTAAAGAAGAAAACTGCTGTCAGAAATCTAGTCTCACTTAGTTCATGTTAATAATGATCCCAATTAGTCTGCCGGAGTACAAGTGTGCAAAAATGTGTGGCACTTTTTGCTAGAAAAAATCTAGATCGAACCAGAAAAAGCCTGTCTGTATCACTAATTAGCACATGACATATGGTTGATGCTCACTGTCTCGTATCAACTGTAAGACAAATATAGTCTTATCATAACTTATAGCCTTACTTTCCTTATTTCATTGCCAGTAATGGGTAAACTGTAATAAAATATAAAGCTCCAGTATACAAGATGACCAAAACTGTTCCTACAGTGATACAGTTGACATTTTATAAATTCTTAACTTACGGATATATTTAATTTGCTTGTTTTAATGAAAGGTGCCAAACCTGGAGTATAAAATGGCTTTGTAATGTTGTGTCTTTACTCTTATCATTGATTAACTTTCTGAGCTTTCAGCTTTGTCCATCTATTGGCTGTTTGTACTCTCCGGGTGTGCAGCACGATATATCATTTGTTAATCATTATCATAATATTGGTCTTTTTGATACTGATCTCAAGGAAACCTACAACAAGTAAGCAAACCAGAGATTAGTGAATTCTAATCAGCTCCAAGCTTCCAGATAAGTTTGTTTTTCTGCATGTGTTTTGATAATTTGTGGCATGATCCAAAAAAGCTTACTTTTAAAAAAGCAGGGGAATCTTCATCTGTGTCACATCATAGCTTTACCAGGTGTATCCCATTCTCAATGTGAATTATAATTACAATATGCTATTTTTGTCAGTCTAAACTCCAACTAACAATTCCTCTTCTGGTCTACTTGTTTTTGGGTTATTGAGGTTTAGATTAAACTCATTCAAGTGATCCATCAAATAAGCTGATATATAGAACTCAATATTTTGTTCATGGTGGGTTGTGATTTCCACCACACAACAATTAAAAACAAAAATCACAAACCCCCTGCACTGTAAAAAAAAATTCTGTAGATTTTACAGTAATTTACTGGGTTGACAAAGTATTGTAAAATTTACAGTAAACAACTGTAATATCATAAATATTATAAAATAACACCCAACCCAGTATGTTGATGCAGGATACAGCTGAGCTGAAGGGTCTTGCTCCAGTCAAGTTAGTTTAGTGGTGCTGGGATTTGAATACATGACCTTCTTATGTACAGCTCAAAGCCATAACCACTGAGCTACCACACCTAGTGCAACTAACTTGCACCGATTCCTTGCTATCTTTTAGTGGTGTTTATTCAGTGCAAGCTAGTTGCAGTTGTGTTGTGGTGTAGTTCTGGTGGCTCAGTGGTTCAGGCTTTGAGTCACAGCTCAGTGGGTTGTGTGTTCATATCCCAGTACTGCCAAGCTGTCATGGTCAGGCAAGACCCGTAACCTTCAACTCAGTTGTAGCCTGCATCAGCCAAATGAGCAAGCGTGCTGGGTTATGTGTCATTTTATCCAACATTAAGATATTACTGTACATATATTTTACCATTGTTTACTGTAAATTTTACAGTACTTTACTGGCAACCCAAATTGCCATAAATTATTAAAATTTACAGCAATTTATTACAGTGTGGCTATGCTTCACAGACCCTTTGGTGTCTCCGAACCCCACTTTGAGAAGCAATGTAATGCTGGAGAAGACTCTATACTTATTTCTAGTCTGTTAGATAAATTAAATGGTCTTACCTATTGTTCCCATTTCTGTAATACAGCTATAATTTAAATGATATTTCAAGTGCTTTCCTCATTTTAACACTACAGTGAATATTAGTAAGACAACTGTGAGATACTGCCTGTTGTATCCTTTATGCCTTTATAAGCATGCACAGGAGCTGTTAGTGAGTGGGTGTCACTTTTCCCACACTTTATTCAATGAGCCAGCACCACCGTAGCACCTTCAAGTGCCCAAAACACTAGCATTTTAAACAGAGCACTGTTGTTCAGGTAGCATGTATACCTCTGCAGTCAAGCAGACAAATCAGATCGCTTTCCAGACTGTATGACAATTACAGTTATCTCTGGTGCTGACTAAAATTCACTGTTTTACGAATACAGAGTGTGCATAGAGTTTGTGTGTTAATGGGAGGTGTGATAAAGGCCTTTCGCACATCCAGCCAACAGAGAACAGTGTTGCTAAGTGCTAATTGGCAAAAACTTGGCCAACATGCGCATTTTATCTTCTACAACAGCCATCTGTTATGATACCTGAGGCGATTCTACTTTTGGAAAACATTTCAGTTAATATTGCAAGTTTCTTGGATAGAAAGAATCTTTTTGTAATGCCCACAAATAGCCTTCAAATAAACTCATACAGAATGTTCTGTAGTGTTTTTTTTCATGATTAGTGTTGAAATAATCTTGTAACTAGCCTTTAACACCAGGCATTGGGAATGACCATGTATCCTGTGCACTCCAGTGTAATAATATAGATCAGGAGTTTGTGTAGCTTTTTTTTTTTTAAACACACAAACATATAATACAAGTCTACAACCTAAATTCATGCTCATATCTTAAATGTGTACAATGATATTTCGGCTATATATTGAAAGCCATAGAACTATATAGGCTTTATATTGCTCCTGAACTTTCCACCAACAGAATACATTTAGAGTCATTCTCAGAATATGGCAACAAAACATTCCCTTAAATTACTGGTCATGACATAGCTTAAAAAATGCTTAAAAATAGCTAAAAAAAAAAAAAAAAGAAGAAGTCTGACATAACATCATTGTATAACTTTAAAGGTTCCTAAGCAATAAAAAATAGATGACTATTTTTTATTGTGTAAATTTTTTTTGTTTGAAACTGACAAGTGCTGGAAAAATAGCTGGTCCCTCAGGTCAGTTGTACTGTTTTAGTCACTGGTGTAATGGCCTGTACTTATGACATCAATGACAATGAATAATTCCAGTGACTTAAAGTAATGACACCACATTAAAGAGCAAGAATATTGGTTATTCATTGAAAATGCATTGCATTACATTCACAATATCCAAACAGAATATGAAAACATAATGCAAAATTTGAACATTTTGCTGGTCAGAAAGAGAATGACCATAAGGGTCAGGTTGACATTATTTATAAGATTACTTGTTTTTGAGTTATTGAATTTTGGATTAAAGCCATTCAAGTTACCAGTCAGACAGGTTAATAACTATAAAAACCCAATAACAAATATACTAACTTTGATAATGATAGTTGTGATGTCCGTCACTGTAATTAAGTAAAAAAAATCTTAGGGTATTCCATCTTTGAATATTAAGTAACCTGTCTAAGTATTCTACCTCAAAAGAGCCAGGGGGTTCTATCAATAATGAGCCAAGGTCAGCTACAGTCCGATTCAGTGTAACGAACCAGTCATCCCTCTCAATAGAAGAGCTGCAAACAAGAACACATACATAAAACTCATTTGGGATGGTAAGTATGTGTGAGAGAGAGAGAGAGAGAGTGAGTGAGTGAGTGAGTGTGTGTGTGTGTGTGTGTGTGTGTGTGTGTGTCTGTGTATCTGTGTGTCTTACCTTGCTAACAGTGTGATACTAATGTCTTTCACCTCAATCTTCAAGGCATTCTGAGTATTTTCAGTCAAATGTCTAGTAACCTGAGAGAGATTTAGGAAAGGCTGTAAATAGCAAAGCAGAAGCAATATAAAACTATATTACTTGATAATAACTGTGTATATTACCTCCATCCCTGTCAGTGCTAAAGTGTTAATGAGTCTGTATTTGCCATCTTGTTGGGGGTATGTGTAAAGCATGATATCACTCATCTGCAATATAAAACATTAAACAAGAGGTAGCATATGAGCACACTGACTTTTACAGAAAAAAAATCACTGCTTAGGGTAATGTAATGATTTAATGATTCAGTCTTGATCTGTATTGTACAGTTTTCACCACAAGAGGGCAAGAATATTCACTACAAAGTGGTTCTGTTTTAAATCCCAAATGTATCAGAGATATTAAAATGGATCATTATTTTTCTATTATACAAGTCTCACAAAGGATTATGTTATTTCTCACAAAGGAACATGTATACAGTATTTACACAGTTTGATATTGTAAATTGTATACCTTCATTCTCTATCACTGTATACTAAACCCAATGCCAAACACTGAAATACTAAAAAAGATACGCTCATAACACACTAGGACACAGTCACATACACACACGCTCTTGTACCTGCTTGCATATATCTTCACCCATGTCACCTTCTTCAATTTTATAGCCAATGCCATTAGTTTCACTGCTGTCTAAAATTATAAATCTTAATCCAGATTAGGCCTCTCTGTGAATCAAATGCCTTTACAGAATGCAACCCCAACCCCAACATGGAGGTTTAGGCGTAACCCTGCTGCAACACTGTCTGTCACCATGTAAAAATATTTCTGACTCACAATCTCTACAATTCCACTCGGCTCTTCATCTGACTTCATTGCCAGTGAGACAGACTGTGTGGGTGGGTATGTTAGCAATGTCAAGTCATGCATTTTAGGTCTAGACCTTCATTCTTTTACATTCTGTGTTGCTAAGAAAACTATTTGAAGTTAAAAGGATCACAATGTGGACATCATTCTTTATAGAGAACTAAAATGTCTACCAATATAAAAAATTAATTATTTAAAATGCATTTAAGGAAATGTCACTTCCTAACTATGACGGTGGCTAATCAGTGGGTGTGTATGGCCTTTTATCCAGCTTTTTTTTTGAACCAGAGGGTGAGCTCACTCAATAATATCTACCCAGACACTATGAATAAAAATCCCTAAGTGCTCCACAGTCCCTGGTTCTATCCTGGCCTTGGGTTACTGTCTGTGTGAAGTTTCACATGTCCATGCGGGTTTCCTCTGGGTTCTCCAGTTTCCTCCTACCTCCCAAAAAATTGCCAGTAAGTGGATTGACTACTCTAAATTGCCACTAATGAGTGTGTGAATATGTGTGTGTGTTCATCGTGACCCATCCAGGGTGCTCCAGATCCACTGCAACCGTGACCAGGGTAAAGCGGTTAAGGAAGATGAATCAATGAATGGAGAAATAAAATAAACTACTTTGTATCCACCCAAAACCTAACAATGGTAATAGACTATCATCGCAATACATAGATTAAATACAATCATAATGATTCTGTGAAGTAAAAATGAACCAAAATTAATTTTCAGATTTTTAGATTACAGACTCAGGTCTTCTCAGAACGTTGTGTGTTATAAATGGGTGTCTCTCTCTTTCTCACAAACAACATACAGTTCTGAGGGAAAAACATCCTGCCAGGAAATCCAACGCTAAAAAAACAAGGACATCACCATGTGGGGGTGTGGGAAATGCAGAGCGACAGACAATAGGGTGGTATAAAAAAATCCTTTGTTGACAAATACGTTCTGTCACTAGTGACGGAAATAGCAAAGGGTCGTAAAGGCTTTAGCACAAATCCCTAATAAATAACAAGACACACCAAGAATAGATGACGTGGCTGTTTGCACTTCCTGCTGACCTTCATCAGGGTTCCCTCTTTCACAAACACCTAAACAAACACAGATTTAAATCATCAATAAGAATTTAACCAGTTGGGTAGTATGTGGAGTTAATATGATCTCTCACCCTCCCAGGCTGAAGCAGGTTCTTTAATCCCTGAACACTGTGCTCGATACTGATCAGACGCAGGAGATCTGCCTGAGACAACACACAGCACACTTCTGAGTACACACACATTCTTGTCCTGACCTTTTCCACTATACTTTAGCTAAGTATTGCTATATTTACATTTAACCTCAGTAAACAAAGTGATTTTTGGCTCTTTTAGTTTTTCAAATAAAGCGTTTTTAAATAATGTATATACAAATGGATTATGGGGACCTGTTATTATTCCTCAATTCATCCTCATTTTTAGATTTTTCCACTGCTCCATTGATTTTTGCATTTTTACATTTGTCATTGCAAAACAGCACACACTGACTGAGTCTCACACAGTGCATGCAACTCACTCCATTTTTGAGGCTGTCCTTTGCCTGATCAGCTACATCCGAGACCATCACCAGAGCAGCTGAGACAAAGCATTCAAAAGAAAAAAGGAGCATGATTAGATTTCCATAGGTACCTTGAACAAGATATACAGATACAGCTAAGGGCAAATGTTTGTATCACCCATGGTTCAAACACTACGTGGGAGTGAAACTGAGACATGAGGTATTTCAGGACTCTTATTCAATCAGTCACACAGAAACTAGGAGATAAGAGGCCAAATGACCTTCACATTACAGAGAGAAGAGAGAAATTGGCTACCACAAGAACAATAAACCTAAAGTAACAAACATAACAGGCCTTAATTAAAATTTTTGATAGATTTTGACAGAATGTTTAGTAGCATGGCCCCCTTCAAGAAATGGGTATTTTGTTGTAATTAATATAATGTAATATGAATTCATAAACATAGGCATAATGAAGGCTGTAAATGTGTTCATGATGTCTACCTTGTATATCCTCATACTCTCTGGCGTCTAGTGAAAGATTATTTTTGTAATCTAATGAAGATAAATGGAGAGGTGTGTCAAAAACAAATACTTTAAATAATGCACAGACACAGAACATGCAGTATCTATAAAACTATATATATATATATATATATATATATATATATATATATATATATATATATATATATATATATATATATTTATATATATATTTATATATATATTTATATATATTTCATTTTGGACCAACTCGGAGGAGTTGGTCCAAAATGAAAGAGGAAACAGAAACAATTATTACATTGGTATAGGGTACAGTTGGTATATAATAGGTCTTGTGTAGCATTGGATGTTCTGCTGGTGGTCAGTTTTGTTCTAACTGGTGTGGAATGTGTGTAATGGCTAACACATATTTGGACAAACAGAGCTGCTGAGTTTAATATGTTACCTGTTAGAAGCATGCGGTATTGTAGGACTCGCGCTATCACTTGCAGCAACTGCTGTTTGAGAGCACTGATGTCCAGCTGCTGAGACACAGAGACTCTGAGCTAATGAAATTCATATATAAAGGCAATCTTACACACACAACAAAACAGCAATAACCTATGTGCCATGTTACATATCCACACACATCTACATTGTAGTTAATATCTCTAGATACGTTTTGGCAGTAAGAGCACTTGCTTTGCTTGGCAATCCTCTATGAGTTACGGTGATGGGATGTGGTCTTTTTCTCCCAATTACATATTGTGTCTGATGTATGAGATAATATGAAGTTGAACAGCCATATACTGTACATGCATAGACAGTCACCAGTTCTTGTGTAATCAGTAGGCCCTGGGTTTGGCAGTGTCTTGTTAAAAGTGCAGGAGAACTAAAGACATGTGTGATATCTTACTGTGTTCTCCATCTGCTCCATAGTCCTCACTTTGGAGTCATGCTGGCTAATAAAGGAAGAGAAAACTGAAAACTCTGCTTTCTTGGCCAAGAGGATGTCAGCAATGCCTTCTTTCTGATCCCTGAGAAAGAAAAACACGGAGTGATTAGGAAGAGAAGGAAAATATAGACACGACTTGATGTGATACATGTACGTATGGATTTGTGACTTGTGTGTCTCACCACTCTTTAATACGGCTTTCCAGTTGAGTGTGGAGGTCTTGGTGGAGTGAACAAATTGCAGGTAAATCACTCCAAAGGTTCATCAGCTGCTCATCTGCACCTGCAGTCTGTAGTGTAAAGAACACAGATGAACTGTGTAAATTCTGGTGACTCCCACAAGGCATATTATTTGTTATAAATCTGAAAGAAATTGGTCAAGTTGATGTTGCTCCCATTGATGCAATAACTAAAAGTAAACACTCTAAACATACAAAGATTGGAGCTCTACTTGTTCTGCTCACATAAGTAACGCTTTTAAACAGTGTAATCATATCCTTAGTATGTATACAGGGTACATACCTCAATTAGAAGCCTTAAAATCTTTACATGCCTTAAAAAGAGAAAAAAGAGATAGAAAGATACAAGACACTTAAGCACAATAAACATTTAAAGTACGTAAACTGGCAGCAGAGAAATCAGTCGGAAAGAAATACAGAATTATGGACTTTTCTGTGAGTGTTAGACAAATTTGGGTTTGGTTAAAGTGGCATAAATCTAATGTTTGTTTCCACATGCCTCGCACATAAGAACTTAAATTTATTTGCCTATGACTCAATGACAACACTTTCATTCCGCTTCTTTTTATTGCAATGATCATATCTTCTTTGTTTGAACTATGAAACGCTGACTTGTTCTTTTGGTCCATAAAATATAACAAACCGACATCCAATTCTGTGAGCACTGATAATTACAGTTGTTTTCGGTTCCCCCCCACTCCCCAAGTGTGGCCTTCACAGGTCTGGCCATTTTCTATACTATAATACATATACTATTACTATACTAGTAATAGTATATGTATTATAGTACATATACTACTATACTACATTCTTTTCCTAGTGCCACTCTTCCTAAGTACCCCTATGTCTTTTTACTTCTTCCAAAACTGTTGTTTCTCTGTCTAACTGTTGAAATAATTGCACTCACTGTGTTTCGCTGTCCAGCAGCTCTTTCACAGTGTAAAATGCTCTAGAACAATTAACAGTCTGAAATCAGAATAAAATGCACTGGTTAAAATTCATATTTTAACACATCGACACAAATAAACGCTCAGACTCACATAGAGGCTCCTATGTAGAGCTTACCAGTCTTTCAGGTGCTTTTTTCTCCTCCTCTTTTGTACACCCTACGCCTACAGATACACTCATTGTTCCATCTGACCTCACCATAGGAGAGCAGATTGTGTAAGCACTAAAGAATAGAACAGACAGTGAACATACACACACACAGCTGGAAGTATTTAAATACATGGCACAAATTAAATGCACTGATTACCCTAGACACCAGGATTATTATGTAGTTTTTTTCCCCCATTTTCTCCCCAGTTTGATTATTTGCCTATTCCCACCCACCAACCAGCTTTCCCCTATCATACGACAGGTACCAACCAGGGAGGATGAAAGCTAACACGTGCTTTCTCCAAAACTTGTGAAGCCAGCCCACCGCATCTTTTCGAACTACTGCTCATGCTGCATCACAGGGCTGCGATGCTGCATCACAGGGCAGCATAACACACTCGGAAGAAATTGCTATCTACTCTCTTCCATATGAGCTTTCAGACACCCATGATTGGCTAATGTCACTGTGATTGACAGGGGAAAGAGAGTATGCCATCCCTTCCACCCAGAGAACACAGCCAATCTTGGTCCCTTGGCTCCCGGGCCACGGATGGCTGTGGCATCGTTGGGATTCAAACTTGCGATCTCCCACTGATATCTCCCATTCTGGAACTCAATCCCAATTCCCAAAGTAGCTTTTGACTTAATTTGAAATGAAATTAATATGAAACCAAAATTCATTTTCATGTCTGCAAAAACTAAAAAAGATAGAGATGTACCTCTCTGTCTCTTGCTCGTTTGCTGAGCTTTTGCTCTGAAAGCTTGGTAGGCTGCTCATATCCACGTAACCGTCAGTGTCATTGGCTGAACCCTGGTTTCGTTGATTCTGATTGGAGGGTGATAAGAGGCGGACGTGCACATTTTCATAGTGGGGACTTGTGTTTAAAACATTCTCATAAATTGACGAGTCCACATTGGGGGAAGAGAAAGACCGAGGTTTGGATAGTGGGAAGGGCTGTACAAAAAGGGAATGGATCAAGTCATCTGACTCCACTCTTAACATATCCCGTGAGTTGGGACTAGCTGACCCAAAATTGTTATTCAAAGGAGTGCTTACACCTTGCCTGTGCATGTTCTTGTGTAAACGAAGAGAAGATGGGGATGATGGTACGGAACTGTCATGTGCCCTGTGAAGCTCAGGGCTTTCTGTACATTGCCTTACTAAATTTAACCTCCGGCAAGATCCCTGTGGGCTTGATTCTGAAGAGGACCGAGATGACACTGAGCGACTATCTGTCCTTCTTTCAGTTTTCCTCAGAAACCGTAATGGTAAGAAGTAACGTTTAAGGCCAAAGTCAAGTTTCCTATTACAGGCAGTCACATCACTTGGCAGAGCAGGTGTACTCTTTCGGATTGGTCGTCTTGTGATGGAAGACAGCTCAAAAGGAGGTGGTATGTCCACAGTAGGGGGGCAAGGACTTCCTGGTGAGAGACATCCTAATGAACCAGTCAAAGCAGGCAAACTATCTCCAAGGTAATTATGTCGTGTGTAGTATGACTGTGGGTGTAGCATTAAACGTCCTTTTCCTGATATTGTGGTACTCAGTGGGTCTAGTCTGGGGGTTTCCACGGATATGGAACGCGTCATTAAGTACTTCCTGGTCTGCAAAAAGTCTCTGGTTTGGAACTTTGGCTCAGTTTCTTCATACACATGCTCTTCTAACATCTTTGTTGCCATAACTGTCTTACCACATAGAATGTCTGCTCCTTCTACCTCTTGTCCATCCTGACTGTCTTCTTGCTTCTGCTGTGACTTTTGCTCATCAGTTTGTAGAGAAACAATGGAAGACACACTTGGTGTAGAACTTGTATTGCAGTCACCTGCTTTCAACTCAGATGATACAGCTTGCTCAGTTTCTGGCCCATCCTGAGCATTTTCATGATTTTGTTTGGTCTCAGTTCTTTCCACTTCATCTAAGGTCACCTCAGACTCAGATGAGCAGAATGAAGAGAAGCTATGATCAGAAAACTCAGAGAGTGTTTCAGCTTTTATCTCAGATTTTGGATAAACTTTTGGATCTGAATTAGAATTTCTGGACAATGAAAGGTTTTTCACCTGTTCCTGTTGTTCCTGTTCCTCTACCTCTTCAATGCACCCCTCCCCAAAAGTAGCTAGTGATCCACTCGAGTTCTCTGAGTCCTCTTCCACAGATAGCATCACTGTATCTCCGCAGTCACCCACATCTTCAACCCCTGACTTCCAAGAGGGTTCAATATTGTGTTCAAAGAGATCACACTCTGAAAAGCCATCAGGATCTGCCAATGCCTCCCCTGCATCACACGCTTCTGGGAACACGGTGACTATGTCAGTTCGGTCTGGGGTCAAAGCATCTGTGTTGAGTCCATTTATGTAACTATTATTTGGGTAAAATCCATTTAGAAAATTTTGATCAGTGAACACGTCATTAGTATATGTTTTGTCAGACAACTTTACCAGTGTCCGAGTTTTGTTTTGGTTTATTCCATCATTGTGCACTATTTGCTTATGAAATGAGTACGTAGATGAGAGCATGGAATCAACAGGGGTCACAAGTGATCTTGTTTTACCATTCACACACACTTCCTTCCTTTCCTCTTCCATATGTAGCTGTCCCTCCACTCCTTGCATTTCCTCCTCTACTTTATTGTAGGAGTCAGAGAGAAGCTTCGCTGAGCCTTGTCCTTCACGTAAGTTAAATCCCTCCCTCGGTTCTAAACCCACCTGCCAATCTAACCCATTCCCCTGTGCCAGCTCCTCTCCACAGCCCAACTCATCCCCCTGTTCTAGTATATTTTCCTGTTCTTCCTGATCTCCTTGTGCAAGCTCCTCCCATTGCATAGACCTCTCTTTACATTTTATGTCCTTCCATGGTTTTTGTTTCATGACCTCTGTCAGTTGTGATTCCTCCCATTGTGTCAGTACCTCCTTCCTATGGTTTTTCAATGGGTGCTGTTCTGAATTAGCAGGCCTTAGGTTTTGTTTAGTGTGTCTCTTCAGGTAATTATTTAAACCGTGACCATGTGTTGGGTTTGATCTTGCTTTGGAGAAAATAGGTGGTTTACATCCCTGATTCTGGCAGCACTTTCCAGGCACTGGGTGACCTAATTGCCCATTGGGAAGACACCGGGCTTGGATCTGGGATCTCTTCATGTAATGCTCCCGAAATTCTGAAACATACAGGAGACAATTTAGGCATTGCTTAGGCAGTGCTTATATACAAACAGAATTCCTCTGATCAAACTCACCATATGTCTTATTAAATTAAAAAGTATTATAATTCAAATGTACAAGCTCATTAGTACAGAGAAAAAAAAAGATCTTATGAGGTTTGTTTCATTAAAGTCAGATTACTAATGAATAAATCCTGCAAATCTCAGTCACATCTTGTCCATGTTTGCATTTTGGATCAAAAACCTAAATTCTAGGCAACAAAATCTGTCAATTCACTTTGAGTTTTGATAAGATCAATATCTGAAATCCATTACAGCAAGTCAGATGTAATACAAATCCACTAAAATCTCCATAAGTCACTCTTTTTATGGATTACTTTCAGCCATTTAATTTAGCTTTTGCTATGAGCAGTTGTACATAGAGAGATAAAAGTTTGTACATTTCGCAGAAAGACATCTATGTTAAAGGTAAAATGATTCCCTACATTCCCATTAGTCTTAGAAAATGTGGTAAACAGTTATAGTATTATATAATTATAGTAAAAGAAAACTTGCTATGGATGGCATAAAGCTGTTTTTGTTTGCTTGTTTGTTTTTTAATGATAAAAACTTACCTTCACTCATATTTTCCACATGATTTGGCGGTATCCTACTGAAGAGTCGGTTCCATACACAGGTTAAAGGTCAAATAAATCCATAAACATAATGAGCGAAATAGAAGTAGTTGTTATAGTGTTGAACATGTTGAATAGAGTCTTTCTCAGCATTGCATATATAGAGTGTGATCTAGCGGTGGTGGTGGGGAGACTGGGAGTGTGATGGGAGGTGCCTGTCTCTCTGAGCTTCCTGAGGAAAAGATAACCGGCAAAAATAGTAAGCTAGGACATGTCTGCCTTAATAACAGCGGCACCCAAACAAATTGTTTAGTTTGTTACTTTCATCCATTATATCTTTTTTTTTTTATTGTTGTAGGAATAATGTCAGTGTAGATTTAGATTTATTGTCACATCTTAATTTACACAAGGATGAAAAGAAGGTCGAATACCTTTTTTGAATTACCCAATCAGGTAAACTTTTTTTTTTTTTAATTTATTTTCTGGCCTGGTCCAAGTCCAAGTCAAAAATAATGCTACTGATCCCTTTCAGTGGAACTGCTTCATAGAAATAATGTCACTTCATTCACATGACATCATCTAAGGGGATGTAGTAAGCATCAAACAGGAAGCTCACCCCAAAAAAAGGAAACATGCTTGGGCTATTTTATTCATAAGTTTATAAAATTGTCATGACTAATATATTATACATATTTATTAGGCATATATACATAAGATGTACTACTGTAACAAATAAGCTAAAAAAAAAAACTAAACATAAAGTTAGTTCATGTACATATGCTTTTTTTTAATGCATTTTTTAAAATGTCCCAAATTATCAAACATGGCTCAGCATGGTTAATTGCCTGTAACTCAGCGCAAGTGCATCATGACATCTGCATACAGCTGCATGACATTCTGAAGCTTTAGGTCCAAATGGTTGCTGTTCTTTTTTTTTTTTTTTTTTTTTTCTTGACCTAATGTTGAAATCTGACCCTTGTGTTTTCCAATATTTTTAAGATTGTTGAATTTTTTTCTCCTATTAAATGCCATTGTGAATTCACTACCAAACCCCTCAGTGATGTCAGAGTAGCACACAAGCTAACGTCTCAAAAGAATAACAAAAATATAGAGCAACAGCCAACATATTAGCACCACAATCACTACACATAACAAATATGTCAATACATACATATTTAATGTGTTTTAATGTGTGGAGATTCTCTTTAATATCCAAATAGTTCAGTGTGTGGTTAGTCAGCAGTCTTATGGTCTGTCTCCAGTCTGTCTGTGCATGCCCCAATGCTCCAGTACCATCTGACAGAAGGCAGTTGTGTGAAAAGGCTGTGGTTTGAGTGGCTGGGGTCTTTGATAATCCTCCAGGACATCCTCAAGCACCATCTGCTGTAAATGCCCTGGAGGGAGAGAAACTCACGGGGCAGTTCATACTGTCTAGGTTTTTGCAGTCGAGAGGAGTGCAGTTCTCAAACCAGCAATACTACCAGTTAAGATGTGCAGTTATAGTACAACAGGAGGATTCTTAAGGCATCTGAGGTTGTAGAGGCGTTGTTATTTGTTCCTTAAGTCAGCTTTAGCTGAGATCTTCGGTGACGTGGATCCAAGGAATTTAAAGCTGCTCACTCTCTTTACTGCAGCTCTGTTTATGGTGAGAAGACCATAGCTAATTATTAAGCTAATTATAGCTAATTATTAAGCTAATTAACCAGAAGAAATGTCTAGTATTAAGCTCGCTGCTCCCTTTTCCACAACACCACACACATGTGTGCATGATAAAGGTGTATTTTAAACAGCTGGTGGACACATCATAAATCTGTAAACAGGAACAGTTATGCTATCCGGTTGTATTCACTGCGCAAGACATAATAGACAATAGTTGCCTTATTGTGGTGTTACAATTTTCTTCCCATGTCTGAGCTAAATAATGTAGGCTTACTGGTGGCCAGTGACCAGTATAGTTGAAAGTTCTAAACTTTTTCTCATAGTCTAAATTTATAAGCAATTTTGTATTGTGGAAAGTTTGTTAGTTCACTTTGCTAGTTGTCAGTTCACCTACTCTCTCTCTCTCTCTCTCTCTCTCTCTCTTTCATTTGTCACTGACCTTACTAATAAAATTTATACAGCAGACTTTACATTACAGAATAAACATGTTTAGATTACAAAAGTGACCCACATGTTCAGTGTTTTAAAGCATTAAAGCAGGTTATGAGCCTGTACTAATACTCTAATATCTCCTTTCTTTTTTAAACCACCGGAGCCTGAGTCCAAACAAGGTGCTTCTGATCTTTTCTGATCCTTCAGAGGGAAATACTTAAATAATGCAAGTGTGTTGTTCTTTTTCATACATAAATGTCTATCTGTTCAGATTCCTGTTTCTTTCTCACACAGTGCAACAGTTAGAAGAAGTGCTTGGATCACTGTCCTCTTGCTCGAAGGAACATACTGCAACTGCACATTTACATTAAATGAGCATATGTCATTTACTTGTAGATATTTAGCCCCTTAGCACTGTCCAGTCAGCTTTTATTCCTGTAATGCTAACTGAGCATATCTGAAAATAGAAAGAAAGGAAGTGGGAGGAGGGTGAGCAAATAGCATATGTACAGTAGGTAGACTATGCCAACTACGCCAACTTACCCCTGTTTTTAGTTACCAGGGAATGTGAAGTTTTTAGTGAAATCACTCTGGGCTGTTTCAGGAGCTTTACTGAAGTTGCTTTACTTGAAACCTATGGCCTCCAACTGTTCACCAACTTACCTTCCATATACATCTAAATCACACTCAGAAATAACGTACAAGTACCCTAACACACACTGACTGGTGTTAGTTAGAACAAAGAGGGGAAAAAACACCCAAGGCAGGACACTCCACCCTTTAGAGCCAACAGGAAATGTTCAGCATGAGTATCATCTGTGTGTGTGTGTGTGCAGGTAGTGTGTTATGTATTGTTAGTCTACTGTGCAAATGTATGTATGCGGTGTACAGTATTCACAATGATGTGTGTATGTGTGTGTGTGTTTGTGCGAGTAGCATGTTTTGTATCATTAGTCTACTGTGTAAAAGTATATATGCGGTATACAGTGTATGCAATGGTTTGTGTGTGTGTGTGTGCGTGTGTGTGTTTGTGTGTGTGTGTTTGTGTGTGCCACCATATTCTCTGGGCCAATACTGTGTCCCAGTGCCAGCAGTGGTTGCATTGTGTGTGTCAGTTGTAGTGGTTGTACTGTGTGAGTCACAAATCTTCCTGTATAAATTTTCTTTTTTTGTGCAATTTCTCAATTTGTCTTCTTTTATTTCAGGGCAGTTGTGTTTTAATGTTTTTTTTTTAGACAAGAAAACTTGGATAAATAAAATAAAGTGAATGGTTCAGAGCCAGTTTCCCCATTACACCTGAAGATTCCTCATTTTGGTAAGGTTATTTATTAACTCACCAGTTTATAAAGCTTTGAAAATTTTATATGCACTGATGTAAGATTTTAATCTAACTGTATAGACATAAACCTACACACAAAAGTAGCCTAAAGTTAACCCTGTCATTTTTTAAACCCCATTTTCAATAATCATTTGCCAATTTGCAGAGCTAGCTCTCCCCTATCACACAACAGGTATCAACCAGTGAGGGTAAATCTTCTGCCGTTCTTTTAATTATTATGTAAAAATAACAGCTCAGACCTCTGGCATGTCTCAGTTTAATTATACGACAGACACATAAATTGTTAACATACCTACCTGGCTACCTTTAATGTCATTATTTACTGTAAGAAATATTATTATTATTATTGGAAAATACAACTGTATTTATAGAGCATTTTTCATATACATGGTAGCTCCAAGGGCTATACAATGAAGTAGTAAAAATTAAATGAAAAAAAAAAAGTAATATAATGTACTATAATAAAAATAAGTAAAATTACAAAAAAATTCAAAGAATTCCAAAATAATTTTAAAAAAAAACAAAGTGGAAGTATAAATACTGAAACAGCAGAAGTTCTTTCAGTGATCCTCAGGGACTGGGGAGTGAGCTAGAGAGCTAGAGAGCCAGAGAGGGCAGTTTGGGAACGGAGGGTGTGGGTGGGTTAGCAAGGTTTTCCCGGCATGTGTGCAGACGGAGAAAAATGCCTCTCAGTCAGCTCTACCACCTCGTCCAGGGAGAAGGGTTAATGACACCACACCTAGTTGGCTGTGACTTTCAGCAGGCCAACAATAAACTAACTTGCTTTCACTGGGACGATGTCACTTCCTGTAGGCATCAAGGAATTTTAGATTCTTTTGGACCGCCAACAAACTAGACTTGTAATATTTGTCAAATTTGGTTGACATTTTTTTTTACTATGTGAGGAGCAGTGAAATTGTACATGTTTGCATGTTATCCCTAGGTTTTCCATGGTGATAGAAGAAGTCTCTCCCCTGGGTAGGTTGAAAGACAAAAGGTTGTTATGGGAACTGAAGACATGTAGGCTCCACTCCCTCCATCTGCACTCAGCACCTGCTGGGAACACCTCTGAGAGATACCTGATACACACACACGTGCCCACTGTTTCTGTAAGCCCCAAAGACAAACCTCCAGAGGTGTCTTTAAGTGTTACTGAGCATCTTGCAGAACCAGCCACAGTTCTTTTGGAGACTTTGTCGCACTTGCTTCTTATTTTTGCAGCAAAACCCAGCAGCCGTCATTATTTATTTATTTATTTATTGTCTGAAAAGCGGTCTCTTAATTAACCTCTAATCTCTCTAATTAATATGCTGCCTTTTTTTTTTTTTTACTGACATTCATTTTTCTGTAACGTTTAATTTTGTTTTTTGCTGGAAAATTAAAGTTTGGAAATCTAAAATGTTTTTGTACTGACTCGATAATAGTAGAAGTCATAAAACAAAAATCAATAAAGTTTGTACTAAAAAAAAAAAAAAAAAAAAAAAAAAGGGGTGCCTTAGACTCTTGCACAGTACTGTCTATATATAGCTTCTGTGTGTGTGTGTGTGTGGGCAAAACACTGATTTCTCTATTATAAAATTAAAATATTGCAATTATATTACAAAACTATATTTAGTGAAACATCACTTAAAAACATTTAGGCTCTTTCTGTCTATAAGTTGGGGCACACATAAGAGGTTATATTATTTATGAGGAAAAATCCATATGAACAATTTGCCTATTAATCTTGATAATTAACATGTAATCTTCAGTGGTGTCCAAAATAAATTTTAAAATTAAAATTTTAATTCCAAGTTGATTTTTTTTTTTAAACTTCTTTCATCACTTTCATACTGGTCTATTTATTTAGACAGAATGTCATTTGCCTACCTGCTGATAGTGGTGCCAGTGGGAATTAGCCCATGCTTCATCTCTATCTAAAAAGAGAGTCATGCGGCAGTGCTTTCACTCTGTCTGTCACTCTTTTCACTAGCTTTCTCACCTCCTAATCTGTTCACTCTACTCAAACAGGTTCCAAAGCTCCAAATTTCATGTTAATACTACCATCAGTGCCATTGTTCTTATCATCTCAAAGAGCACTTACTAACTGAACTGAGTTCACTGCCATAACTCAGCACAGCTGTGTCATATAGCTGTATCAAACCTGACCTTATGTTTGATATAGCTGAACTTTTTAAATTAACACCACATTCACAAATATTTCAATATGACCATTTTTCATGGGAGGAGTTTTCCTTAAAAGTTCATATCAACTACACACTGTGACCCAAAACACCAGCCTTCTCACTCCATTAATTAAAATAAATGAATTAAAAGACACTCCATACATTTTTATTAAGAAGTATTTTTTAAACGTCGTTTTATATTTTCGTCAAGTATACAGCATTTATTTTAAAAAAATCTTATAGTTGATAATTTTAGGAAGCTTGAAATATCAGATATCTTTAAAAAAATTACTTTTAAAAAGTTTTACGCAGTATAATCCACGATCATTGACAGAACACTTCTCTGATGCTGTGATTAATCAGCGCACGCGAGCGGCTGTGATTTTGAATCAGGCAGAGAGATAGACACCTAAAGGTCTTTTAGCTGCACTGTGCGCACGAGCGGATGCACCGGAAGTGTCCCGTTGCCCTCCACTAGCCGCCGTCCCTGTGCTGTCAGGAAATCTGTAGGACGACTTGTCTTAAATCATGGTGTTTGAGGAGAAAATGATCTTAAACGGAGACCCAGAGGAGGTGAGGGTTGATATTTAAGCCTCTGCTTCAAAATAAATGCAAAATTTAAGAGACGGCTTAGGGAAGCGTTTCCATAAGGACACTTTATAATGTAGCTTAGCTAGCAGTGCTATGCTGCGGCATCCCTGTATTCCTCTGGTCACCTTTGCTGTACATTTAAAAGCTCAAGTAGTCAAATTAGTTCATTGAATCAGATGAACTCCATGAACAACGGTCTAAAAAAATAGCACTATAGGACCTTAAATTATAGAGTAATTTCCAAGGAGTGATTTCACAAATGGGATCCTGGGCAATTTGAACTCTTTTATTAATATCAAATTTATATCAAAATTGTTTAAAGGGAAACTTGAGCTGGAAATTAGGGGGTGTATTGTAATATATTGGTAATATATTTTTAAAAGCAAATGATGTAACATGACCAATTTAAGATGAAGATCCTGGATATTGTGACAACACAGACTCTGCTGTATCTGGACATTTGGCTCACTGTATCATCATCATCTTTGCACTGAACAGACCAGAGAGTTTTTTCTTCTTTTAAATAAATGAATATGTAGTGTGTCTCTATTTATGGAAACACACTGTCAAAAGCAATGTGGTGTAGTGGAGCTTTAGTCCAGCTACTTAAAGAAACAGTTCAGCCAAAAAAGGACATGTATGTAATTCAACCAAATGTATGGGACATGAATGAACCATGTCTCAAGACACCAGCGTGATGATTTAGACATTTATATTGAAAGTTCCTTTACTTGATACATGAAGTTTCTTAGAAATTGAAACACAGGGCAAATACAAATACAAAAAGTAATACAGAGCCTGTGAAAATGATGATTTTGTGCACATAAGTTAAATGTATAAAAGATTTGAAGCTAATTCCATTTCTCCAATGTCACATTGTTTCAATAAAGGAGGAAGAAGAAGAGGAAGAAGAAGAAATGGTGGTATGTTGGACAAGCTTATTGACAATGCTAAGACAAGATTTGCCTAGCTATAAACTAACACCTCTGTTTAATTACTTATAATCCAGAAAAAACATTCAGGACATAAAATATGACACATAGAGAAGCATGCAAAAATTATCATTATAGTGAGGAATGTGTATTAAAATCTGTTATTCCTGACAATTCTGTCTGTCCTGCCTTTTTTTTCCCCCCAACATTTTCTGTTTCTCTCTCCTGTGAACAGAATTATAGGATTGCAGAGAAAGAAACATACAATGCTGTATTAAATATTAAATTAGGAGACTTTGGAAGGCAGTTATCATTTGGAAGATTCAGTTATCATGGGAAATGGGAAAGCTTTGCTGAGGCTATTTGTGTTTGAATGTGCTTTCATGCTTTCTTTAAGTAGGACACATGTGACACATGCACTCTCAGATTGATCCACAATGAGGGGCTTTAGAACACTGCAATCTTTATGTCGCTTGAAAGAAATTATCTGCACATGCCTTATGACAATAAATAGACAAATAATACACTTACAAACACAACCAGCTTGATGTTTAATAAGAGAACCTCCTGTTGTGTGCTATGTGATGTGTGTGATGGTTGTGAATGTAGGACCCGTTAGAGGCAATCAGGCAGAAATGTGAGGAGACAGAGCACTGCGTCCACGCACATGAGAAACTCGAGATGTGCGAGACGAGGGTGGGCTCACGGTCGACTGAAGAGGACTGCACTGAGGAGCTTTTCGATTTCCTGCATGCACGGGATCACTGCGTGAGTAAAACTTTTTTTTCATTTCCAATAGAATACTGTTATCAGAGCTCAATATTTGATAGGTCTGAGTGCTCTTTCTTTGAGCTACATACAGTCTTCTTTGTAAATTCTTCCTTGTCTCCTCTGTGAAGTAACCGTAGTTGCTTCATACCAGGTGAATCCTTCACTAACCTGTACTCATGATCTCATGATGTTCTAAAAAAATAAGGCAAGGATTCAGTGAGTATCCATTTGTAGAAGTAAAGCACTACATTAAAAAGGGAACTTTCAGAATGGGAATAGTCTGATACACTACTGTTAGAATATTATACCCCAGAACTGCTGAAATCTCGAATCAGATTGGTCAGAAGTTGTTGATTAAGTTTCTAACATCAGCTCTGACAGTAGTGCTGGCAGCAAGTCGAATCACAAGGTTTATATTAATGCGCTTGTTCTACTATGTTATCATTTCTACAATAGTAACAGCTTACACGGGACTCTCCAAGGCTCGCTCCAAGCTTTCTGTAAAGAGATGTTTATGGAAGGAACTAACTTGTTTCCTTGACATTAAATGTAGCTATAAACGTGTGAGGTGTCATTCTTTAAGAAATAAAAAATTGCAATAGTTGGCATACTGCTGTGGTACAAGAGAAATAAAACACTACAAGACATGTTATAAGAAAAAAAAATTATCACACCCCCCTGTTTTTTTTTTTTTTTTAAATAATATAAATTCCTTACTTAATTCCTTCCTTGGGCATTTTATTCCTTATTTAATTTTTGTGGATGTTTGCGGGACAGCGAGCCATAATTGTAGTAGTATTAAATCTGGATCTAGTAGTATTATGTAGTCAGATTTGTATGATATTGGATTGGGTTCTGTGGTTGATCCAGATAAGTTGAAACTGATCTGATGTAGAGTGTGAGAGAGGTCTGGATAGTCACAGTGCACAGTAGCACACTTATAAAAATTAGCTTATAGACTCTATCAGTATTGCATGAATCTGAAACCAGTGCCTTTTTGTCCTCACTTGTATTAGCACTATTGTTAATCTCTCTTCTGTCTTTGTCCAGGTGGCCCACAAGCTCTTCCACTCGGTCAAATGAAGCTCCTCAGATCCTCATCACTGCTTCTTCATGGCTGTCCTGTCAGGATCACTAATACAGTTGTTATTTATAGGCAGTGAGGTGATTGCTGACATTTTTTTTTCCAACCGAGCCGCTGTACTGTACCTAGCAGTGTGTCCAATCTGCTTATGATGATTTGTGAATAAAATGTTGTAATGTGTACATCTCTGACTTAAATACTATTCTACAACCAGTGTCGATGTTGATAGAAGTGAACATTCAAACAACCACAGAGTAGCTGAGAATTCCCTGTCAAGTTCCTGCATAAGATCACATGCAGAAGAAAAGACTTTTGGAGAAGATTGCTGTGCTGCTGCATTTGTGGTCTATTACTTTCTTTTGCCTCCAAATCTAATCCAAAGTACACTTTGGATATCTGGTACCTGCTAGAGTACATCATTCAGACACTAACCTATTGCAGAGAAGTGTGAGATTTTATGAGCACGGGATGGCTTCCATGAAATGATGCACAGTGAATAGGGTGTAGTTTCTGACATACTGTAAGATTTTCTAGGCATACTGTAATAGATTTTCTATTTTCTATTTATTATATGACCATGAAGCCTTTGAAAGGGCAGTTTGTTTGTTTTTTTCACACTGCATCTTTGCAGCCAGGGTGGCATGGTGGAACAGAGGGTAGCGTTGCTGCCTCACATGTTTCACATGTTCTTCCTGTGTCCGTGTGGTGTTTCCTCCCACCTCCCAAAAACATGTCAGAAGGTGACTCTACATTGCCCCTGTGTGTGTGTGTGTGTGTGTGTGTGTGTGTGTGCGCCTTGGTGCCTTGAAATAGACTGGCAATGGACAGGCTGTATTCCCACCTCATGCCCAGTGTCCCCAGGATAGGCCCTGGCTCCACCGCAACCCTGCCCAGGATAAAGTGGTTCCTTATGCTGAATGAATGAATCTTTGCAATCCCTGTGTTTCAAGACTACCACATCAAGCTAAAACTGAATAGTTTTGTTTAACTCTAAAATCTAAACATTGCTATATATTAATTTTATGTTGACAATCCAAATCTAGACACAGTTCTGTGCTATGTGGAAGCCTTTGTGCTGTATCTACTTAAGAAACTCCAAGATTTCATGGAGATTATTAAAAATCATGAAAACATGACCTTATAAAAATTCCCTTTAAAGGTGCAATAGTTAATTTTATTTATTCCTTACTTGTACAAATAACCTGGATATGTAGAACATGATTAAAAAAAACTTTTGGCCTTTTCAAAAGTTTAAATCATTGAATAGTTGCTTGGAAAGCTGAGCGCAGGAGCAGAATTCTTCATTGTGATTGGATGCTCCTCCTGTCAGTCATCTTATAAACACTATACGGGCTGCATACGATCCTGGGGGCGGAGCTTCGTGAACATGGGCGGGAATCATTCAAATATCGATCTCACCTAATCGTTAAACAAGTAGTCTTGAAAAAAAAACAAAAAATGATTAATCTTACCTAATACACTTTCAGCTTTAAAAATTACACACGACACGTGCAGTATTAGACTTTTATTTTGAAAATGAAGCGGCACTTGTTTACGTTGGCGTCCTTCACGCGCCAGCACTCGCTTACAGCTACATCATGTGCACGTAAACAGAATCTGCTTGTACATTTTCAGTCCATGTGTGTCAGATCAGATCAGTTATTTTAAGAATGTGATTTAAAAAAAACCTTACAAACAAAAACAAACAAACTCTGAGGCTTTCCTTCAGCAGGAGGAAGGATTTGTTGGTTTCAGTTTCAACTGTTCTGTTTCCAAACATGGGCAGCTTCACTCTGGTGCAGATGTGCATCAGGAAAGTGGCTCAGCATATGGACGTGCTGGAGAGTCAAGCTGGGGGTGAGGAATGGCTTTGTGTGTGTGAGTGTGTGTGTTGGGTAAAAAGATTTTTTGTTAAATGACTAATACGTGTTGCAGAGTTTTGAGTGATTACACATGCAGCATTAATCTGCTGTTCATCAGACAAAAGTCAGATGATAGAAGAAGAGTGAAGGAAACTTTCTCTCATTTTGTCTGTTAATGCTGAGTCTACTCATTCAAGTCGGCTTCGAGATCTGACTCATATTGAATTTCTCTCTCTCTCTCTCTCTCTCTCTCTCTCTCTCTCTCTCTCTCTCTCTCAGGGTATATCTGTCTGTCTGTCTCTCTCTCTCTCTCAGGGTCTGTCTGTCTGTCTGTCTCTCTCTCTCTCTCTCTCTCTCTCTCTCAGGGTATATCTGTCTGTCTGTCTCTCTCTCTCTCAATTTAAATTCAAATTCAAAAGAGCTTTATTGGCATGACAAATTGTACAATGTAATACCAAAGCATTTATATGGGTAAGGAATAAAACCTGAACAGAGAACAAATGATAAGATTAACAAGTGAAGAAAAAGTGAAGATCTGTCTGTCTGTCTGTCTCTCTGTCTCTCTCTGCCTGTCGGTCTCTTGTCTGTCTCTGTCTGTCTGCCTGTCTGTTTCTCTCTCTGTCTCTCTCAGAAATTTTTCCATGAAAAACTTTTTAAACTGACATGTGTGACTCAGTGTGTGTTATTCAGCATGACCGTGAGGATCTGCTGCTTGTTAAAGATGAACTCTGTGTAGTCAGATTACTAAAGGAGGTGATCAGTTATCAAGTTAAATGGAAAGAAATCTTCCTAATGAAGCTCAGACCCAGCAAGCACAATAACATTAATGCAGGGATGCTCACTCAATTTATCAGTGTACATTTATAGTATCTTGCTGATTTAATAATTATTGAAATAGATTTTATAAAATGCAATGCAAAGTAATGTCACTTTGTTAATTAGAAGGTAGAATAAGAGTTTATTACTAAGCTTCAGCCACAGGTGGGCAAAGAAGAGCAGTCTCTAATCACAGTATATCAAACTTTGTGTGATTTAGAAAATATGGCAGAATCATTTATGAGCCAACAGAAACTGCTCTTATTGCTGAGCTGAGCCAAATGATCTGACTCACTGAAAAGAGCCGGAATTACCATCACTACTGCCTTTGGCATCCTCACACTAATGCTTCATCGAAGTTACAGTCTCTCACAAACCTCTTTTTTAAGTTGCTGTTGATGTTGTTGATCTAGATTTGCCAGCCTCACTTCTTAAAGACTTGATGCCTCACCTGAACATGTACTACCTGGACAGGATTGAAAAAGCAGCTCGTCTAAAAGGTAAATATGCACAGACAGAGCTCTGGATTCACCGTGACCCTGACCAGAATAAAGTGGTTACTGAAGATGAATGAATGAAGTTACATAACCTGTATCTGTATTTACAAAATGTGTGTTATTTTTGTCATTACAAAGTGCACACAGCCCATTTCTGTCTCAGAGTGTATCACGGTGGTGTCACCTGGGATTAGATCTCTTACAAACTGGATTAGAGCTGAACATCGTCATGCTGTCTTTTTTCAGTGGTCTTTGTTCTGGTCTGTCATCTTGATCATCAGAATCAGAAAGAGCTTTTATTGCCAAGTGTGCTCACACACACAAGGAATTTGACTTGGTATGAAGCTTCCAGAACACACATACCAATAAGACAGTGAGACATATTCTAATAATAATAATAATAATGGTAATATGAGGGGGGAAAAAATATATATATATATATATAATCAGAATCAACCAGCTATGAAATGAATCATGACCTTATAACAGTTTTTTTTTCCTTAGCAAAAAATGCATACAAACAGAAAAAGATACAAGATTGTGTACTAAATGTATTTTACAAGGGAATAAACTAGTGATCACATTAAGCATTGCTGCCATGATCTCTGCACATGTCTTTATCATTAATTCATTCATTCATTCATTCAGGGAAACACCCTGTATGGGATACAAGTCCATATCAGGGCACCGTGCACATACACATTCACACACTCATTCACTCATCAGGGGCGATTTAGCAAAGCCAGTCCACCTACCTGCATGTATTTTATCATTTATTATTATTGTATTCATTGTAGTTTTGTGCTTGTGTAATATTTAATATCCTTTTAATGTTTTTCACATTACAAATTGTGTTATCATTTTAGGAGTCTCATGTTCATCTGCATGGGCAGCAAAATGGAGGGAGCTGAATCGCACATGGCGCTGGAAGTTAAAGGTACTGGACATTTTCTTATCCAGGTCTAGATTATAGAAATGTTCAGTGCCACACCGTCTTTGTAACTTTCTCTGACCTATTTATTTATGTTTGGGATTCAGTTTTGCACCGATTTTTGCACTGTATTATACTGAGTTGGATTTCATCTATTTTTCGCTCACTTATCAGGAACATGAACATGCGGAATGTTGAATGATTATGTTCTTTATATGGGTATTCAAGTGAGTCAGTCAAGATCATTTAATATTTTTATTTTTAGTCTTTAGCTAAAAGAGTAACAGCAGTCTGTGCCCATTTTATTTTATTCTGTTTCAACACCTACAAATGCAATTTTTTTTAACTGTTACACTCACTTTCTGTGAGTCATCTGTAGACTATCCAACACAGAACTATAATTTGGGAGAATGCTGAGATATACACTCACTGAGCACTTTATTAGGAACACTATACTAATACTGGGTTGAGCCTCAATTTGCTCTCAAAACAGCCTCAATTCGTTGTGGCATGGATTCCACAAGATGAGATTCTGGTCCATGTTGACATGATTGCATGATGCAATTCCCGCAGATATTTCAGGTACACTTTCATGCTGCGAATCCCCCATTCTACCACATCCCAAAGGTGTTCTGCTGGATTCAGATATGGTGCCTGGGAAGGCCACTGATGAACGTCTGAGATTCATCAGACCAGGCTACATTTTTCTAGTCTTCAGCTGTCCAGTTTTTTTGAGCCTGCGCCCACTGCAGCCTCAGCTTTCTGTTCTTCGCTGACAGAACTGGAACCCGATGTGATCTGCTGTTGTAGCCCATTTATTGCACCATTCTGAATAAGTTCTAGAGACTGTTGTGTGTGAAAATCCCAGGAGAGCAGCAGTTACAGAAATACTCAAACCAGTCTGTCTGGTCTCAACAATCATGCCACGATCAAAGAGATCATATCTTTTTTCCCCATTCTGATGGTTGATGTGAACATTACTCAAAGCTGCTGGCCTATATCTGCATGATAAGATAAGATAAGTGAATTTCTCCACTGTGGGATCAATAAAGTTTATCACAGCAGCTCACAGACAGTTAAAGTGCAGGAAGAAAGAAAAGGAAGGAAGAAAGAAAAGTTAAAACTATAACTATATGTACACCTGATATATATATATGATCTTATGCATTGCACTGCTGCCACATGATTGGCTGATTAGATAATTGCATGAATGAGTATGTGTACTGATGTTTCTAATAAAGTGCTCGCTGAATGCAAGTGTAGGGTGAAAGTGTGCACTAATTGGATGTTAAATTGTCTATTCCAGTTTCTGCAGCCGGAGAAGGAAGACTGGAAGCAGATGTGCTTGGAGAGCTATTTTCACACGGTGCTGTTCAGAAGGTCACAAGCACAAAGCTCTGCTTTTGACATGAATGATAGTGCGGTTCTCTCGGTGTCAGCCAAGTACGTGCGGGTTCTCTCTCTCTTCACGGTGCATGATGTGCGCAGGTTAGCCTCAGAGGAACTACGGCTCATCCTGGCCACTCTGGAGAAGGAAGTGAGGACACTCAGGTTGCTTGATGCCAAGATGTTGCTCAGACACAGAAAGTCAGATGTCCTCTTTGTTCTGCACCGTCTTCTCGACCACGGCTCAGTTAAAAAGCTAGTTCTGAAGAGGACTCCGGATTTGTATGTCTTCAGATGGATTATGTCCAGATGTAAGGGCTGTAGCTGGAGTGATGAGGGTCCTGCAGCATCCAAACGCCCTCGGCTGCATCTGCTCATGGACGAGACAGTATACAGCAAGTTCTGTCCTTCATGTAGTGCTAACGGGATGTGTCCCGAGGGACAGATTCACTCAGTGGACCTGGAGGTTTGTTCATTGACGGCAGTGTCTCGCCTCCTTCCTTCCTGGCTGGGTCTCCGCTCACTTCACCTGTGCACCACCCGTAAGTGCTTAAACAACAATCCGCTGTCTTTTTCTGAGGCAGTGTGTCAGATATGTCTTTTGGGTTTCTGTGTTTTAGGAAGACTTTCTAACAGCCCCTGCATGGCCTAACTGAATTTATACCTTCTGCTTTTAAGTACATTTCAACATTATTTTATTAAGAATGTGTAATACATAATGCAACCCCTCAATTTTTATTATATGGGCTTGGGACCGGCACTGGGAGTGCACTGTTTTTATGCAGCCCCAGTAGCAGGGGTTGTTCCCTGGCTGGGAATCGAACCTGTGCTGCAGTGGTGAGAGCGCCGAGGCCTAACCACTAGTCCTCCAGGGGCCCTGATGTGTTACTGATAGGATACTGATTTAATACTGATGTGTTACTGATAACTTTGGTTCAATTAAATAATTGCAGAAGCTGTCTAATGGGGTTTGTGTTATTGATGCATTTAAGATGGAAATAATAGGTGCCTCTTGCAGGAACATAACTTTAGATGTGTTTCCACTGGAGGAACACAAACACAACTGACAGAAGTCTGCAACGTGAAGCTTATTTTACTTGTGAATACTAGATTTGCTGTAAGGACATATGAGCAGATATACACACTGTCTCACTGATGGTATGCCTGAGCAGGCAATGAGCTCCTTTGCAAGTTCAAATGTCACATCTATAGTATCAGTGTTGCCCTCATGCTGTATATCTGTATGTATTTACATATTGTATTATACATATTGTCTACTTGTGTGCAGAGCTTGTTTGTGAGAAGGAAGTGGTTGACTTGGTGGAGTCTCTCAGAAAGCTTTTCCTGAACCCACACTGTTCCCTCAAAGACCTGAGCCTTGGTAACATGTGTGTTCAGGGTCATTTAGCCAGCTTGCTGATTTCCTGCCCCTCACTGCGGACCCTCTCCCTGGACATCAGCCTGCGGTGGGACTGCAGCACCACATCCAGCGTACAGTTCACACCAAACATGCGTAATGCTGCTTCTTTATGTGTTGTAATGTTTAAAATGTGTTACATAAATAGTTATCCACTTAGGTTTACACCAGGTACAGGGTAGTAAATGATTGCTGTTTGTTATTTTCTGATGCAGAACTCTCTCTTGAGAAACTCACCTTGAAGGCAGTCGAGAACCAAACAACTGTAGAGTGTTTACCAGCTGTGCTTCAACACGCTCCAAATCTCAGCAGCCTTCACGTCACAGGAATACGGCAGGCTCGCTCCCTACTACACACATTGCCAGGTATTGCAAAAGTACTGCATATAAAAACACAATCACAATGAAAACTGAAATGTTCTATATGTGTTTATTTTTATTTTTATTGTAGTTTATTTATTTATTTATTGCTGTTTCTGTTAATAGATAATTAATAGTAATTTGGTTGACTACAGGTTTTGCTGCTTGAAAATGTATCAGTTATTTACAAAAAAGTATCATATAAATTATTAAAAATTAATTAATAGCAGATATTTTTACTTCTTTGCTTGGGTGTAGTTTGCTAATAGACATATTTTCCTTTTTATCAAATAGATAATAACTGTTCTCTTATCGATTTGAAATAATTCTTTTTGATGCGTCTTTTGTTAATAATTAATTAACAAAATTAATTATTTAATTAACAAAAACAGAGTTGTTAATATTTTTTTCCTTTTCTTTAGTCTCTAATCAATAAGAAATTATTCTTGATTTTTTGATTCAAGAAAAATTTTAGATTTTTCACTAAACTGTAGTTAATTGTCCTTTCTTTGCTGATTTTCTTCTCGGTTTTTATTATCTTAATTTTTATTTCGTTTGTGGGGCTATGCAGTTTGTTTAATGTCCTGTCACAGTGAGTTGTAGCTCTACACTGAAATTTCAGGAGTTCATTGTTTTGTTCTGTGTGTCGTTCCTGTTAAATTAAATTATAAAGAGTTAAATTAAATTCAGTCTTCTCCAGCCACTATAATTAAAGAATATTGTAATTACAGAGTACTGTAATTAAAGCGTATTTTAATTAAAGAGTACTGTAATTAAAGAGATCTCCAGGTGATCTAACCTGATCTTCTTTATAACTTTAAGAAAATGTTATCCCTTTCTAGAGTCCAGTCCATTCCTGAAGGTACTGATGCTGGAAGACATAAACCTGGCAGACTGTCACCATGAGATTATTCATCTACTAGAGAACTCCATTTTGGAAGGTAACACAAAACATCACTTCTTTAAAAAATAATAAAAGGTAAATCTTACTTATGTAGTTACTTATTAATTTAATGTACTTTATCCCAATCCTGTTGTTTTGCTGCTGATTTTAGAGCTGTCCTTGAAAGACTGTAGGCTGCTAGAGAAGTGCACGGAGAAGAAAGACTTCCTGGTTCCATTTGTAGCATCTGCAAAGGAACTTTCTTCCCTTCGCTCTCTGTCTCTGTCTCAGAATCGGCTTGGTGAGACTCAAATCCCTAAACCGTTTACACTTATTCATTCAATTTGGTCTTATCTTGTTGGAACCAGTAACACCAGGGTTCGAACAAAATATATGAACTACTTGGATTTAGGGTTTTTTAATGAAAGTACGAAAAACATGAAAAATAGCTTAAACATGCTCAAGTTATTAAAAATATATTATAGTTATAATAAATATTTAATATGTCATGTTCATATGTCACAGAATTAGTCTGAAATGTATCAGTTTAGTAACAGGGTAAAAATCTGACCTCCCAGTGATATCATTTGATTATGATTGTTTAGGAAAATGTACAAAGCATCATAAAAATCTCCAAATTTGCCACAATTTAATGTATTTAGGTGCCATTCAATACATTGAGTTATTTACACAGTAGTGTAGCATAGATTTTGGATTTAGTAGTTTTTTCTTTTATGTTTGAGAGTTTGGTCTTTGGCAAATAAAGTGCACTTAAAAAATATTATTAGGGGGCCAAGCACCAAAGGTTCATAGGCACCCTATTGTTATTCTATGTTTTCTTATTATTATTATTCTGCTTCTTCTTCTTCTGGCTAGGGTGTCTATGGCAGCCCATAGAACCGTCTAGTAAAAAGTTGTGATATTTGGCAGTCTGATTGGGGAGGGTCTATGGAGCATTCTGACCAAATCTGGGCCAAGTGTTGCCAATACTCTAACGCCACCATCGGGTCAAATTTTGGCCTAATTTGGAAATATATTTATGGTCATAACTTTTGAACCATGTGTCCAAAATTTAAAAGCCATTTTTAATTTTCTGCCATCTTGGAGTTTGCCCAAAACAGTTTTTTTGCTACTCCTACTACAAGTTTTTTCCAATCATCACCAAATTTGGCACACTTCATCTTCAGAGTAAGCCTCACAAAAGAATTTTGAATACTTCAAAGAGTTTGCCTGTAATGGGCCAAGGAATCTGATGGCGAAGCCGCCAAACAGGAAGTAAGGCTGTATCTCAGCAACACCTTTGCCCACTGACACGAAACTTGGTTGGCATCTTCAGGACCATGACCAGAGGCTATGCAGCAAATTTCATGATTGCGTCACCTACTGGGCAAAAGTTACGATAACATGCCAAAAGCGCTTACATCTGCCATTTTTGCTACTCCTTTTCCTAATTTTGCCCAATCTTCACCAAATTTGGCTCACATCATCTTGAGACCTGTCTGAACAATGCTGCAGGAATGGCACCCTGCTGCCCATTTGTTCATCTAGACCTTTCCTCCTACAGTCAGAGAATTGCACCACTGTTCGTGGTCAAAACATACACATCATGAGTGAAACTACAAATCATTCTTGAATCCCTCTGCCTGAAGTTATGGCTCTGCTTTCCTGCGATTGTTTAGGCAACAAAGCATGTCTGTGAATGTGCGGCTCACTGAGTCTTGTGTGCTTGGCCCCTGAAAATGCTGCTAATTATTATTATTATTTGTTTGTTTGTTTATATTATTTGCTCCCCTAATTACTGATTACACAGCGAAAAATGACATCTTAGAAAATTAATATATCTTGGATATAGTCAAATTATCTAGTATGTCCTAAGATTGCATGAAATCAACAATAAAATTGTTAAACCTGTTTCTTTTTTTTTTGCTAATTTCAAGCTTGAAATAATCTATTCTATTGGCAGATAATTTAGCTGATTTTAAGCATTTATTTCTAGAAAGAAGCAAAGTTATCTGCTTAATAAAATAAGACAAGTTAAAGCTTGAAGTTAAGAAACAAAAATGTCTAGAAATAAGATAAAAAAAATCTTATTTGGTATATTAGAGCTTATAATAGGAAATTATAAGCTTCTGGGTAATATTTTTACTATTCTTGGAAAATGTGAAATTAACTTGATGTGTGCTAAAAAAAATTGAACTGTCTCTCTCAGCTTCAAGCGTCATTGAGGTTGCAGATCTGTTTTTAGGAGAACATCCTGGCAACATAATCAAATTGGACCTCAGGTAATATTGCTAATATAATGTAGTCTTACATATTTCTGGTAATATGACTAATATGTAGTTTCTTTTGTCTGGTGTTAATTTTTGATTTGAGTTGTATATACAGATGGGTGAAAAATTAAAGGAAAAACCTGCATGTGGTTGATGTTAGATTGTTCTTGCTGACAGTCTGATCATGTCCTGCATTAACATTCTCACCTGAAGAACAGCTTCTCTTCTGTTTTTACTTAAATATCATATTAATGGAGGAGAGGGCAATTTTTCCCACCTGATTTACTCTCCTATGGAGCCTAAATATAGGTGTCACTTTTGTTACTGTTTCTGTTGAAACACAGCCATTTGAGCAGTCGCCCAAATACTGAACCCTCTTTCAGACTCACATGTATCTTTTCCTTTTGCTATCTTCATCCAAAATTGAAGTGAACTGGACCTGCTCAGTGTTTTTATATGTGCCACGGAGCATGATAGGATGTTATTTGTATCATTGTGTAGTACACATCTCTGGAAGCATCATGATTTCTTCATGTCAGGTTTTTTTTCACCTGTATATATTTGCATACACATTTTTCTCAACTTTCCTGCAGCTCAAACTTCATCCTCCCCGCTGACCTGCTGGAGTTCAGCCGAAGAATCGTAGCATACCATCCCCTTCACCGATTCACACTAGACCTGCGCTTTAACCCACTTAATCGTGACCCTGAGGTCAAAGGTCAAGCCCTGAGGATGCTCCTTCCGTTCTGTGAAGTTCTGACTGATGAATGGGACTTCAGATCGGCCATGGTAGATCACGTTAGTGTGATGTGAAGAGACATTTAATGCTAGATACACACAGTACTGGGAGTGGAACAATGTTAAAAAACATCGATGAAGGATGGATTCTGATGCTTACAACACTGCTGTGCCCCAAACAAACTGAGGCTTTGTGTGATTTGTGTGTTTGGCTTCCTCATATTTAAAACAAAATTTTACTTAACTTTCCACATGATCCAAATGATGATCCTGAATGCTGAGTGTTTCAGATTTGATATCTGACCATATACCAAAATTGAATTTAGAATGTTTCTTCTAAATGTTTCACTTTCATAAGTTTAAAAAATGTATTATTTTTGGAATAAATCCATTGTTTCTACTGTAGTAGTTTTGTGCAGTGATTTTTTTTTTTGAGAGTATTATGTTTGGTGTCTTAAGTTTACTTCTCTATTTTTGCACTGGAGCTACAAACCTAATGTAGTTAAAGAATTTATACTGCTGAAGTTAAAACTCAAACCACCTCCAATGTCATGCAGACATGTCAGTGCAGTTTAGGACACAGTATCTATAAAATGTATAAAAATGAACATAAGTAAGTTGAAGTTATGCAGATGACAAAGTTCTAACTTGAAACTATGGAATTACCTACTATTTTCCTATAATATTAATTTAAAAGTGAGATAATCATAAAAGTCATAGTTTGATGTATTTGCTGAAAATATTTGGTTGGATGTAGCCTCAGAATTAAAGAAACAAGCAATTAAACCTTTAAGTTTAACCAGTTAAGGTTGTGAGTTCAAATCCCAGGACTGTCAATTCAATTCAATTCAATTCAGTTTTATTTGTATTGCGCGTTTAACAATGAACATTGTCACAAAGCAGCTTTACTGAAATACATAAATTCAGCATAAAAAGTTTAAATTTATAAATTTTTCCCTAATGAGCAAGCCGTGTCGCCCCGACAGTGGCAAGGAAAATCTCCGAGGTGACATGAGAAAGAAACCTTGAGAAGAACCAGACTCAACTGGGAACTCCTCCTCATCTGGGTGACGACTGCCAGAGAGCCACTATTTTGTCATTTTTGATAAATCATCTGCAAAATTATGCATATGCAAATACACAAGAACTCATTTTCTCAAACAAATCATTATGATCTGAGAATAACTCTAGAAAAGGCTTTTGTCAGTTTAGAAGCTGACAGTAAGAGCAACACAGCTAAGTGATTAATATTGGGTTTAAAGTCCCATTTCAACATTTCTTTCACCATTTCCAAACACTGGTCGAGCTTAGGCAAAGCTTTTCTAAGCTCCACTCACATCCATCACTCATAACTTTAATAAAAACTATGCACTCACACTTCATATATAAGCAACATGGTTTAACAATCCTGATTCTTCCAGCTTTCACTATTGTGTATTGTCGCAGTCACAAGGATATTAATCAAGTGCTTACTAGTTCTCAGATCAGCAAGTTCAGTTAAGTAACATTATAATCTATCATGCTGTCTTCTTTTCCATTATGCTGGATGTTTAATATAACACTCAAGTTGCGTATCATAAAAACATTCCCTGGTATGCTCATGCAAAAATACTTCTTAGTTTTGTGTTTGTTGTACAGTAGAACTCCTGGATAGCAACCAGAAATAGACAAAAATAAGCAGTATTTTATATATGACAGATATTTAATCAACATTAATAAAGACCCTCAAATATACACAATAAATAAAAAGAAAGAAACAGAACAAAAAATAGTTATTCAAGAATCACCATGGTGATGTGACAAAAAATAACCGTCTCTTAGGTATCTTCTTCTTGTGATGTCTTTCACCTCTCTACCTCTGATACACAAGTTTTACAGAATGAATCAGCCACAGCTACATGTGATAGGTTTGGCACGTTTACAGCTGTTCAGACATACAGTGTTCAGACGACTCCTCTCTGGTCTTCGTGGGAGTTCTGGTGGAACACAAAGGTCACAGCTTTGTCCCAGGAGGCCTGAAGCACCGTGTCCTTCAGCCCTTTTTTATCTGCACAATGATGCCAGCACGACAGATTGCTGGTGCAGTCTGAATCGCCGGGAGGGGGACGAACCTGACGCCCGTTTACGCAGCGCTGACATCGAAACCTGGAGAGAGAAAGAGAGAACATTTTTTAATGCACAATATTCCACTAAAGAATTACCACTGAAATTATGGGATTTCCTTTGTCAAGGAAACAACTAGTAATCATCTCAATCCTAAAACTGCAACAGCTTCCAGTGCTTTAAATCTGTTGCATGCTTTTATGATCATAACAGTAATAAATAATAAACATGCCATTTGGATTATTACAAAAAAATGCATCGGATCAAGTCTGAATAAAAAGCTATTTAAAGTGTATTGTTTTGTTCACACACTTTGTGTATGTGTACCTGTCATGTGTGTCACTGAGTGTGCACTCGTTGAGAGTGAACAGCTCCTTCAGCTCCTCCAGAGAAAAATGTCTCTCTACGTCCTGCTCCTCATCCACTACACAGCTGCTCAGAGCCTTCTTATGAGCCTGCCTCTGCAGGATCTTCTCCTCTATGGTCCCCGTCTACACACACACACACACACACACACACACACACACACACACACACACACACACACACACACACACACACACACACACACAGAGCCACAGACAGAGATACATGCACAGAGATAGGCAGGAACAGACACAAACAATCAATAAATGCAAAACATCAACACTACTAAACATACTTAGAGATGCAAGATTATAATGTACTACTGCACAGTTGAATGCTAGAATCTGATTGGTCAGAAGGTGTGCATTATTTTCGTATAGCAGCACAGCTTGGAAAATAGTTCTGGCTGTAACAAACGACCGGTTAATATTCTATTACTTTATTGTTTCTATAGCAACAGCTCACACACAGGGACTTGCATGACACTCAACATAATCTAAGACTGATAAACAGATTAAAAAAATGTGTTGTCTAACAAAGCAAAACCTATAATTGTTGATGTGGTGACTTTTTTTTGTTAGGAGACATTTATTTAATATTTTTGGAAGGAGTCTCGGTTGTAAGTGCTTTGTAACTGTCACAGTGCGAAGTTTATCAGTACAGGAAAGTCTTCAAGCCAGATGAGTTTACGCTTTCTCTGTAAAATGACAAGCTGCATTTTTTGAGATGAGAGACAAGTGACAGTGAGTGAGTGAGTGAATGAGAGAAAGGGGGGGGATAGATAGAGAAGAGCGAGGCTGGTGAGGGAATGACTGAACAAGAACTAATTTGTCTCTCAGACATTCCCCAACACTAAATCTAACTATAAACCATGAAAATGTGCAAAGTGTCATACATTAATAAGTGAAATAGTATTGTATTGTAAGCGGAGGCAAATTGCTGTGGTATAAGTGGAATAACACTCCAGACTGTGTTGTTATACAAAAGAATATACTTTCACTTATGTGCTGCATCATTTTTAACCTATTTATAATGACTCAGTCAACAAAGAGGGACAACTTTGTATTTCTGCTTGATGAATATACTCACAGAGAGCAATCTGTAGATGTAGCACGTTTTTCTCTGGCCGTCACGCCACACTCTTGCCATCGCCTGTTCGTCATTGGCTGGATTCCAATCCGGGTCAAACATTACCAACCGATTTGCCCCAATAAGGTTCAGGCCGCAGCCGCCGGCCTTGCTGCTCAACATGAAGATGAAATCTGGGCTCTAGAAAAAGAGGCGGCGATCAGAAAAATGGCTTATAAAAAGTACTAGCACTTACTTTAGCCTGCAGGTTTAGCAGTGTCTATGTGAATAAGCAATTGTCTGTGTTTAGTTGTGGATCTTTTTTGCTACTAGGATTCTGCACTTACTTCAGGTAACCTGATAAACCTGATAAACCTACAGCACAACACTGTCAGCTCCGTTACAAACAGCTCTATATTCTGCTTCTGTGGATAATCCCACACGAATATCCTAAAACTCCCTCAAACAGTTTATGCCCATGACTCACTCTTGCTTCAATGGATAATCTCACCTGGATACTATGGATTTGTAGCTTCTAAGAGCTGCTGCTGAAATCATAAAAACTGTGCTGTGCTATTCTGTGATTAGTGATCAATATCGAAATCGACATCTGGATTCTACTTTATCAGCTTTCTCTGGATAAACGTGTCTGCCGAAAAATTAATATAAATTTAAATCTTTAACTGGAGGGGAAAAGAAGTTAGGACTTACAGAAGGACTGTTAAATCTTTCAACAATCTTGGCTCTCTTCTTTATAGACATTGTTCCATCCAGTCTCACATACAGGTATCTAATTTAAAAATAAAACAAATCGACAGTGGATTAGCTAGACAGTTAAACCACATACGTTGTAGCAGCATATGTGAAACATCAGGAATAACAATGTGGAACATTACTCACTGCACATAAAATGACTTTTTATACAGAACTTGCAGAAATAAAATCCAATCATTACAGTATAAAGAACAGCATGTGGATTGTTCATCATATTGCTCATCTGTTATTTAATCTAATCATAGCTAAATAAATATATATATTTTTTAATTATGTATAAGTAATGTTCAATACATTTGCTAAAAAAGTACATGTAACTAAAAAAAAATGTATTAAATAGCTATGTGTATTTGTTAATGAACGACAACTTGGTATTATCAAAAAAAAAATTTAAATCTAAAAGGTGGCACGGGTGCTGAAGATGAATGAAAGTTTCTGTGACAAATTTTTATTAAAGAAAAAAAATAAATGAACATATTTTAGTCAAATATTACTATTTATTTCCTAAATGTAAAAAAGCATTACTGCAAATATGTACATATAAACATGAATAATTTATGGAGAAATCTAAATTTTCACTATGATACTGGTATTAGTATCATTATCATTATACACTTCACCTATAAGAGTCTTATTACACTTTCACTTACTAATCAAAACTTGAAAGTTGTGATTAAATTGTGTGGATGTGGCTTTCTCACTTGCGAGCACGACACAGCTTCTCAAACAGGTCCAGCGTCTGTGTGTAGTTGGACACCAGCACCACTTTATCGCTGGTTGTCGTCCGTGTCATGGCCAGAATGTAGTCGAGCACCAGCATCTTCCCTGAAACCAAAGAGTAAGAACATCATGATCATTTAACATTCAAATGCAATCTACAACACAGACACACACACACTTGTATACACATAAAACACACAGCTGACCTGAAAGGTGCGGTTCGACAGCTTTAGTGGAGTAACCCGGTGGGAAGAGGTCCACTGCACCAGCAAAGCCCTCGTCCCCCTCCACACACTTCTCATAGATCAGTGAGGGGTCTGAACAAACAAGGAAATAATGTTTTTTTTACTTGGCAGTGCTGATAATTACTTTAATTCAGCATGTACATTGTTATCATCATGGAAACAAATGATCTTCACTACCATTATTCATTTATCTAAGTTTAGACACCAGTGAGTTACTCTAAATCAACAAACAGACAATCATGAATTACAGACACTTTAAAAAAAAATCTTTGTTGTTCTTGTTACTTTTCACCACTCATTTCTATATTTATTAGTTCATTTCAGTAAAAGAAACAAGAAAATAAATCTATCCCATAGGTGATGTAAGTAAGAGAAAAAAGAATGTTTATGTCCCTGTCTGTAAGTCTTTCTCAGTCTCTGGGGAAGAGTTGTTGTGTGAAGCAGAAGAAGCAGAAGTGTTCACACTCACGGTTACACAGCTTTTTGAGTGAGGTGATAGAGGACAGTGAGGATACGCTGATCTTGCCCTGCTGCAGACTCTCTAATGGCTTTGCCTGCTTCAGGAACAGCTTGTAGAGTTCTTTCTGCAGAGGAGTCAGCCTGCACAGCACAGTGACACACGCACACAGACACACATACACATTAATAATACGACTGCTTCTACTACTACTACTACTACTACTACTACTAACAATAATAATGATAAGAATTTGCATTTTTTGGAGCATTAAACTAAAAGGTCACTGCACTACTTTTCTAGTAGAGGACTAACAGACAGGATCTGATCTTAAAATTCAATTTGTAACACATAATTCATACATACTGCATATAAGCATACAGTGCATTTAAATGATAGTGTCACAATCAAAACAGAAAATAATATCTGCATCATATTTCACTAAATTTTTATTTTTTACTGGTTTGACCACCCTTTTTGTGTTCTACACATACACACAAAATATAAATACATCACTTTGTCACCCAAACACACACAGTGGCGATCAGCTTATTGTTTTCTATTTCTCATGTGACTATTCCGTTTGGAATTGTTGTAGAATACAAACAAACGCTTTACCTGCAGCAAACTACTTGCTCAACCTTCACGGGAAGATACTTAGATAGAATGTCTGAGGTCCTCCTGATCAGACACCTGCAGAGACAAAAAGACATGATCAATAAACGTGTAGTGCTGGAAAAGGTCAAGTCTGTTCCATCCACTTGTAAATTGAGGTGTGTACCAGAACTAGGATCACATGAAACACTGGGGCAGGGGGGTGTTTCACTCTCCTGCAGACGGGTGTGTGGTCATGAATTAAGATACATATAGCCGGTGCGACCACTGCTTAATTACTAGCAGTTTCTTACATTTTTTAAAAATATAATAAAAGACTACACCCTTGATTTCACTCTAGGGCTGTAGGACTCGAGTCTGGTATTGAGATGTTTTTATTGGCATTTGTACTCAGACTTGTCTTAGTCTTGGGCAGTTGCCTCACAAAATATGGTCATGGTTCTGACTGAGAGTTTGCAAAAATAATGTTTTTTTTTTTTCATATGAACAAAGTTTGACAAGAAGTAATTCCTTCTCCCAGAAACCTAAACATAGGTGCGATCCAAGATCTAAGCCAACTACTTAAAGTTAAGGTTTGGCCTTGAAAAGTATTTTTTCTGTCTCAATCAGTCTCAGTTTCATTTGGATTTGATCTTCAAGTTAAATCAAAGGTTCAAGTTAAATCATTTATACACTTGCAATATTTACTGCTGCAGGAAGCAAATCTTTTTGTGTTTTCCCCTTTCCTTTCCCACTTAAACTGGCTCTTGAACAGGAATAAAATTTGTCAAATGAATCGACAAATTCTATTCCCGTTCAGTTTGACAGGAATGTTGCAGCTGACATCAACTGATCTGTTTCCTATATGCATTAAAAAGAAATACTCTCTTACCTGTTTACTTAAATGTTTATATTTTAAGAAATTAGACCAAATTAGACATTTACTACAAACACAAATAGCAGGAATAGTGGAAGAATGCAGTGAGTGTGTGAGAGGGGGAGTGGTCAGAATCCATGCTAATAACACCACAAACTACGAGTCACTGCACACACCACCTTTGTTTGTTACATGTACAGTGTATTTATTTACTCAGTTTAGAATAGAAAGACATTATTGTGATTAAAAATCATTTTTGCCTTGTAGCTCACCTGTTAACGATGCTGATGAGCTCTTTTAGCTTCTCCTCCCCGACAGCACGCTCTTTATCACTAGCATCTGCATCACGGCCCTTCAGGATGGGAATCTCAAAGCGCTTTTTAAATTCCTGAGCTGTGCCTACAAGAACATGTGACAGTATTAGGAGAAGTTTAAAGATGGATGAAGGACCAGACAAGGAAATGACTAGCAAAATATTTTACTGTCTGAGAGTTTGGCCACTGTAATTTAACCTCCAACAGATACACTTGTTGGCTGCTACAGACTGGTAGATATTATAATTCCACAGTGCAACTGACACAGATAAAGCATGTTTTATAAAGTTCTGTTTATTAAAAATACACACATTCATTATATATTCATTATATGACTACACACTGCTGGGAACAAGATTTCCCTTTTAACTGTAATTATGGGGTCCCAAGCGTGTTCCAACATGACAATGCCCCTGTGCACAAAGCAAGGTCTATAAAGACATGGTTTGCTAAGGTCGGTGTGGAAGAATTCGAGTGGCCTGCACAGAGCCCTGGCCTTAAACCTACTGTACACCTTTGGGATGAACTGGAATGCTGACTGTGCACCAGGTCTCCTCACCTAACATCAATGCCTGACCTCATTAATGCTCTTGTGGCTGAATGGGCAGAAATTCCTACAGCCATTCTCCATATTCTAGTGTGAAGCCTTTCTAAAAGAGGGGAGGTTGTTATAACAGGAAAGGGGGGCTAGGTCTGGAATGGGATGTTCAACAAGCACATATGGCTGTGATTGGACAGGTGTCCACAAAGTATGTATTCCATTAAAAATATGCAGACTTCACATGTCTCAGAGGAAAAACATTAGTCTTCTCTTTCCAGGGTTATATCTCTTTTATAACAAATTGAGAGACTACATTTCAAGAAATTTGTGTGTGCACACATCACTCTTAGTTTAGAGTGGCACAGATATGAGTTTTGTTACTGACATCCTCCTCAACTGTTCACACCGGATAATCTGAGGTGACTAAATTGTGGTGATACACTTAGGAAATAGACAATTACTCACTGCAGATTTACTGTGTTTATATCATCCAAACTTACACACTGTATGTTTTTCAGCCACATACCAAGGATGCCTGCGTTGACAAAGTGCACCAGACTGAAGTATTCAAGCAGATCGTTCTGAATGGGAGTGCCGGAAATCAGGACTCTGCGCTGGGCGTTCATCACATTCAGAGCCTGGTACGTCTGATTGTCCGAGTTTTTCAGCCTGTGACCCTGAGAAAACACGAATGACACCTGAATCCCTGACATTAGCCAAACTGCCTAATTGCTGCTATGCTCACCAATATTGCAGTTGTTTAATTAATTTAGGAAGGCAAAGATTGCCACCACAACTAACATACAAATAGTACAGCCATAATACATGCAGGGCAGACATTTCATACCTCATCACAAATGACCAATCCAACTTTGCCTTTGTGCAGAACTTCAGCGTGCAGACGGAACGTTTCATATGAAATAATCAGAATGGGAGTGGGAACTCTCAGACCTTGCTGGGAAATGAAGTTCACTGAAATACAAAAAAATTACATTAATTACAGCAGTGTGAGGTTTTCCAAACATCTTTGAATATGACTATTTTTACCAATAGATGTAAATAATACCATGCGTAAACAACCACAAGACTTAAAATACTTAACATTTAAGACAGTTAGATATGCAACTCTCTTAAGTGCAGAGCAGACAGTCTCTGAAACCATGTGCATGTTGCAGCTGCAGTAGAACTCTCAACAATTTGAATTTTCAGAAGTATTGCTGATAAATGAAATGATACAAATATCTTTTTTTTTTTTACCAAGCTTCCGGTCTATTTCTTCCTTGGAGCCACCGTCAATAGCCACAGGCTGCACACGTCCTCCAAGCCACTTAGCGACTTCATTGTACCAGTTTCTGACAAGGCTGGATGGGGAGACCACAATGGCCTTATCAATCTCAGGTTTGAGATCAGGACTCTGCCTGAGGAGAGTCCACATGAGCGTGATGCACTGCAGTGTCTTCCCCAGTCCCATCTCGTCAGCCATGATGCAGCCATAGGAGTCAGGGATGCGCCGCCCTGTCACACACTCCCACAGAAACTTCACACCCTGAAAACAGCACAACACGTTGATTGATTGTAGATCTACCAATCTACAGACAAACTACATGAAAAATGATGGCTCTCTTATTCTGTGGGGGGCATTTTTTGGGCAGTGTTTGGGTCCACTTAAAAGCTCTGTTTTGTGACAAAACAAAGTTATATTAAAGTGTTTGACCAATATCAAGGATTAAAATATGAATGCGCAGCAAATTGATTATATTAAGCACTTATTAAGAATGAACCTCGTGTTTACTGCCTGCAGCTATTTATATAGAAAGACAGTTTGTAATAATTGTGACAGGTGTACCTGTATCACATGATTCCTGTTCCTTAAATAAAGTTTACTGAGTAACAGTAACATCCAAATAACTGACCTCATAGTCAACTACAGACTCTTAAAATACTGGTGTGTTGTGTGTTTCAAAAACAGCAAAACAAGACATCATGCTAGATATAGTGTGTCATCTTATCACATCATACGTGTGTATCATACGTGTGATACACAGCATATGTGTATTGTGATTTCATATTCTGGCCATTTCAGACAACTTGAAGTCTTTCAGAATAAGAATATGCAAATATTTATACAAATATAGCTTTTGTGTTACACACAGTGTCTTTTAGGTTGTATTATGTTAGCTAAATATCGGAAACAATTCTATTGATCTACGTACACAGATATGGCTGTTAATACAGCAGGTTTAAATCTGAACAGAAATAAAATCTTAGCTATTAGAGAGACATTGGTAAATGCAGACCTCAGTTAGGGTGACAGTATTTTGAAGCATTCATAAGAACTCACCTCTCTTTGATGGGGTCGAAGAACTTTACCAAGCACCGGATCCACCACAACGTGCACAGGCAGCTTGTCCCTGCAGGATGATGAGTGTTCAATAAACACACAAATGAGAGTTGAAGGATATATGTTTTATATAAATAAATATGAAGGCTTCATCAAGACAGAACTGTTAGATGACTGGTGACTGACTTGTCTGTTTTGATGAGGTCATGAGCCCCCAAAGCTGGCGGCTCATAAAGAACCAGAGCCCCGTCTTCAAAAGGGTCATGGAGAGCCTTTCTAACACCTGACCTCTTCAAGCCCAGAGCCCGCACACCCAACGGACCTGAAGTGAGAGAATATAAAAATACACGTATATTCAATGAACATGAAATTATTCTATGTTAGAGACAACCAGTAGGACAAATTTTACAAACATTTCCAGCTTAGGGGGCTATTCCCTTTTTTAACTGGTACTTGTTTATGAGCAATAACCGTTTCAATAATCGTGTTATGGTCACCTGTTATTAACCTTCAATCTTTCTGTGATAGGTATTTTACATCATAGCTAAAATACATTTGTACCAATAAACCTTCAACTGAACTAAGAGAGAGAGAGAGAGAGAATTGTACTTTAAATGCACAGTATTAGGGATTGCTATGCATGCCATGTAGCACAGTTAGAGATACACTATATGGCCAAAAGTACAGTATGTGGACACCTGACCATCATTCCCATATGAGCATGGCCGTGGGGATTTGCCCATTCAGCTACAAGAGCATTAGTGAGGTCAGGCACTGACAGTGCGTCAGGAGGCCTTGGGTGCAGTTGGCGTTCCAGTTCGTCCCAAAAGGTGTTCAGTGGGTTTGAGGTCAGGGCTCTGTGCAGGACACTCCACTTCTTCCACTGCAACCTTGACAAACCTTGTCTTTATGGAGCTCGCTTTGTGCATAGGGGCATTGTCATGCTGGAACAGGTTTTGGGCCTCTTAGTTACTGAGAAGGGAAATTGTAAAGCTACAATATACAAAGACATCCTATACAATTGCTTTCAACTTTGTGGCAACAGTTTGGGGAAGAACCACATATGGGTGTGATGGGCAGCTTTCCACATACCATATAATGTAGAAATGCACATACTGCACATGGCTACCTGTGTAATTAGGGATGGGAACCTTGAATGGTCTTGAAAGGATACTTCGAATAAAAGCCTCCTATAAAAAAAGAGACAGAAAAAAGTGGTCACATTTTTTCACTTTTGTACGCAATAGGTGACAAGAAATACAGACACAAGTTCAAATAAATGGAGGAGGCCCAAAGGTTCTTTCAATTAAACTTCTTCAGTGTAGAAGTCCAGGACATGCCCCTGCTATAGTAAATTCCACATTTCAAATTTTACTTAAGACCTGTCTCTAAAAATGTCAAACTCCATAATGATTTACTCACAAAATTGGAAAAGTTTTGTGCTGCCTTACATGCTCGTTGCTGTCCACACACAGAGGCCGGTCTGTGAGCTGGGTCAGAGGCTTCCTGTATGGAGATATGTAGCTTTCTCTGCAGTCTTTCTTCCTTTTGCTTGTCTGTAAGAGTATATTTAATAAAATATGCTTAATAGCAAATAAGCCACCAAATAATATTTATCCAACTTAAATTCAACCCTGCTTCAAACATGTAGCGTGACCACACGACTGGACATGTAGCACATATATACTGTATGTGTGTGGTACAAAATCCAGTAAATTTTATGACATACAGTGGGGTCCAAAAGTCTGAGACCACTAGTGAAAATGCTTCTGTTTGGTATTCTTTTTCAATTTAACACAAAGGTTTTCATTACAAATCATAATATCAGCAACAACTTGAGTGAAAAGTAGAATCTTAGAAATATTTACATAAATTTCAGAGTTTTAGTATTTGTTATCTCCCCTTTTTACTTTAATGACAGTGTGCACTCAAGCTGGCATAGACTCCACAAGTTTGTGTAAAACCGATGATCCATATTAGATTAAATCCATCAGCAAGTTGTCTGAACACATGCTTCAATTGAAGGGATAAGAATCACTGAAAATCTGACCTTTTGCACAAAGGAGTTAACATGGTCAATATCACAAATATGCTTTAATTTAAATAGTGACCTAGAAACTGTGCAACATCTTGAATACTGAATAGTCAGGATGTTGCACATTTCCTTTTTTTGTTTTAGAATTTTCAAAATTCTAAAACTTTCTGTTTACTTTTAATTTTAAAAAATCCCAGATTTTCAATGTGGTATTTTCTTTTCTGTCATAACCTAGGAAAAGTTGTTCATGCTTTCATTTACTCTTGTCTTGATTATTGCAATGTCTTGTATGTTGGGATGAGCCAGTCATCTGCAACTTGTTCAAAATGCTGCAGCTCGGCTACTTTCAGGTGCAAAGAAGGGGTTATTTCAGCCCAGTTTCAGTTCCCTTCATGCTCTAGCAGTTTCTTTAAGGTCTAAGTATGAGGGTTAATTGTTTGTTTTTAAATCCCTAAATGGATTGAACCTGTCTTACATTTCAGAAATGCTATGAATACATCCTGCTTTTAGACCCTTACAGTCTGAAGCAGGGTGTTAAATGCTAGAAAAGAGGTGGACCACCAAATGACCTTTGAACCTCAGCTACTGACAAAATGTGCTAATGTTTCATTCTTCATTCAAGACAGAAATTTGGCACTGTAACCATGTCTCTTTCCTGCGAATTTAGGTTTCACAGCAGTCGGGGAGACTTATGTTATTTTTATTTTTACAAACTAATAATGTCCCACCCCCCAGTTCAATATTATGGGATATTCTGTGCATGACTATACTGTGTGTATACTGTATACAAGGGAAAAGACAATCTGGGATTCAGGCTTTGAGTGTTTGGTTAGTAAATCAGTGGAGTAAAGTATCAGGTCATATTTACTGACAACAAACTATTCACCTTTTATTGACACACAAAAATGGAGCTTCAGCTAAATTCCAAACGGCTGATTATTGGAGATGTAGTTTACTAACTTTATAGTGTGTAGTCATTACTATTTCTCTATATATTGCATTAATATATGGAGAAATATGCTTAGGGATCTTACTACTTACAATTTCAGCATCCCAGTCTTCATCTTCATCATCATCCTCAGATGAATCGACTCTCTGCTTTCTCTTGGCGAGCTGACTGGGCGCAAAGCTTCTCCTCTAAAGCAATACGGCATTTCACTGAAAGTAGCTATGTCATGCCAGCTATTAATCTATGCATTAAATGTGTTTACTTACCATTCTGACTTAGAGACGCGGGTGAATTTGGTCTAATGAGCGCAGTGAGCTGGAGAACAGCTCACCCTGATTCAGTTGCTATAGCAGACAGTGCTAGCAAGCTAATTACTAATGCTAAAAGAACCGCCAAGTATTAGGATTAGAGTTACGGAGTGCCATTGTTAACGGAAATATAACGTCTTTAATCTATATGCCAAGTAAATACATCCAGCTAGATTCCTAATTGAATTGCCTACATGAATTAACAAGTTTTGCAAAGCAATAGGCTTTGAGGTCCATGATTTGTTATTAAATATCCCGCGTCCACACCGGTGACGCAAATGTACGGGAAACGAAAAGCACCAAACTCTCAGAAGGCGTTGCAGAAAATGCGTTTAGTCGGTCCTGGGTTAAGTAGCAGGGCCGTAACCACCACAGACACTGAGGGGACACGTCTCCCCCCAGTAATCACATAAGGCCAGAGTGTCCTCCCAATATTTGATATTTTTGATGCCTACTCTGCTGCACCTCATTATGCACCCTTATCTATGTTGTTAGGATGACAAAAAGTTTAAAAAAGTTACATATTTAGGGCCCTCTGCCTCGGCGGTCTGAGATGGCCAATCAGGTGAGAGAAGGCGGGGCTTTACTGTTGACAGAAGCCGCGCGCGACGCTTCAGTTGTAGCGGTGAAAGAGCGCGAGATTGGATGTAAGCTAAGTAGCTAAAGTTTAATATTTGGCAACTGTTTCACGATAGAAACGTTAAACGACCGACAGTAATATGCAGAGCTGCAAACATTTACGTGATTCATGTAATGTAATGCGTTATTGTCACGAGAACGGAGCCGTTTTCAGCATCATATTAGACGTAAGGTTAAGAATGAATGTGTATATATTGTGGATACACACTGACCTTACTGTAGATATTGTGGTCCTAAATGTAAAGGTGTTGCATTGTGTTATAATTACACAGAGAACCAAAAAGTGAAACCCCCCGCCCCCCGTCTCCAGGGCCATCATCAGAAGGCACTTCGTGATGAGGACTGAAAATTTACTGCAACATAAATGTGGTTAAAAAATACAAAAAACAATACACGAGGTGTTTATCATTGCGTTTATAAACATCTCCAAACTATACAAAAATGGTTAGAGGCTCGGAACCCGAAGGTTGTGGGTTCGAGTCTCAGGCCGGCAGGGATTGTAGGTGGGGGGAGTGAATGACCAGCGCTCTCTCCCACCCTCAATACCACGACTGAGGTGAGACCCTTGAGCAAGGCACCAAACCCCCAACTGCTCCCCGGGTGCTGCAGCAAAAAAAAAAATTCCGAGTATGGGTCACCATACTTGGCCACAAGTCACTTCACTTCACTTCACTACACATGTGCTTTCACCACTAGTCCAACAGATGGCGCTGTAGCTTTACACATCATTGCAATCAGTTTGCCAGTGGGTGTATGTATACTGTAACATACTGTAACATGAAGTTACTGATTCATTAAGTTGCCTAATGATTCAAAATGTAACATCTACATCTGAAATCTGATTAGATGCACATGGGAAAGGAAGTGTGGTCTTAAGAGCTCTTCTTAATCACTTGTTATGTGGCATAAAGTAAACATAAAGCAAAGCTTGTGTTAAGAAACAAATCATAAAGGCCACACTAAATGAACTGGGTGTTAACAAAATAAAGCTCAAAGACTGCATATTACTGTAAAGGGCACAGGTTTGCTCAGCCTGTAACACTACCGTGAAAGACCATAATCACATGATCAGCTCCGTCTGCGTGATTAGTACAGTTTACGCTTTGCTCTGCTGACTGTTCTCACACACACACACACACACACACAATGCCTCACAAGGCTTAAGGCCTAAAGGGAGGAACAATTGTCTTATCTCATCAGCCATTTTAAAAACAAGCTAATCAGAGGCTGATGGTGATGTGGTAAGTGAACAAAACTAGGTGTATGTGTTAGTTTACAGAGACGTGCAGAATGCAGCATGAGCTTCTTGCTTCATAGGCAGCTTTCACTTAACTTCAGTTGCTTGCTCTTAATGAAAAGAAATCTGCACATCCTTTTTATCTGCTACAGAGTACAGATCCTTTACACAGAAGGGACATCACAACAAATTTCCACAAAGTGCCTCCCCAAGGCCCTTAGGTGAAGGGTGCTTTCAGGGGGTCAGAAATAAGATGTAGTTACTCACTAAGTAATCAGTGTTATATGTAAATGGATACCACCTGGACATATATCCATAGCTGGACAGATTGAATATTGCAGTAATATTAAATTAACACCTTTCATTTCTGCTCTTCTCCCTTATAAGCAAACCACACAGCCATTTTCTCTAGTACAAAACCTTTATTCCTTTACAGGAGAGATGTACAAAAATAGAGTCTACGTGATGCTTTACAGTGAAATTGAAGACACAGTTGAATAATATTAATAATAATAATAATAATAATAATAATAATAATGGCTTTGCATATTGAACTGAGTTTTGATGTGTTACAATATAAATTATATTACATCATTTATCCATGTATGGATAAATTGATTGTTTTGCATTGTGGTGCTTAAAACCTGATGAGAACACATTGTTCCTTTCCTTAACTGTGTCAGTAATAATGTTTTTTTTTTTTTTTTTTTTTTTTTAATATTTACAATCCTTAAGGAAACATATGAGTAGTAAATTCAACAACAGTCAGCTGATAAATTATAAGCATCTAATAATTATGGGAACAAACATACGAATACAATGATAAATAGATAAGTTATGTCTAATAAACCTTTCCCTTAAATAAAGCAGGGGATGCATAGCATCCAGTGGGGAAGAGGTGGCCATCATTCAGACCGTTCTGACGCAAAGACAACAATCAGCTGTACACAGAACAGTCCAAAAATAACTAACATGTCAAATACAGCGTCCTTTGCAGGTTCACAGGATCCAGACTCACCAAAAGTATTTTTCCTTATCAGAGCAAATGAGATTTCCCCCAAAACATGACAAGTATCAAAATGGACTTCACTTTCTGTGTTCAGTTAAGGAAAAAGTTTGAAAAATTGTGTACATTTTCTTTTTAGACCAATTCATTCCTTTAAAATGAGAGGGAGTAATGCAGAAAGCAACACAAATTCTAACCTTCAGCATGCAAAAAAAAAAAAAAAGCTCACACAAATCAAAGAAATGGATGATTGGGTTTCTTTTCTTTTCATGGACCTCATATACATTTATGCTTTATGTTGTAATACTGTTTTTAAACATCCTTGTTTTAAAAAGGGCATCGAATTGCAATAAAAGATAGATGGAAATCAGACTCAATTTCTTTAGCAGGTTCATATAATTTATATTTTGTAATAGTAATAATATTAATAATAACTAATAACTAAGCCACTCTTTGTTCAGTATTATTACAATTTAATTCAAAGCTACATTCATCTTCTTTAGAATGGAATTAAAAAAAGGTTTTCCTGCTCAAACATCTACCCTCATCTGTTCGGCTAACATCATTTGCATATTGAACTTTGAAGCAAATTGAACTTTGCTGAACTTTTGTGGCTGAACTGTATCACAACCATCATGCACCACACAGATCTGGCACATGCAAGTGGACACATACTGTAAGTTGAAACCTACAGTGATGTTGACTCCTCTTGGGTCACCTTACAAACTTCAATTGCACTACTGAAGCCATGGAACAGTTCACAACATAGTGACTAGGAGCAAGGCCAAATCGACAAGCGTGTGTTAAAAACAGTATTAAAATGCTGCCATATAACATTAGAGACAATGTTGCTTGGGTATCTGGGATGCATTTCTTATGTCGGAGTCATAAGTCTGAGTCTGTTTCCAGCACTGCATGGTTAGACCATCTTATCATACCAGTAGTTACCAATTCCCTTCATGTAAATACAATTGGTTTACACAGAAATAATGTGCCACAATATGGAAATAACATGAAGAGAAAGTGAGCATGGCCTGTATGAAAAGCAGTACTACCCTGCCTATTTGTCAGTGTGTGTTCCAATATGAAATGAACAGTGAACTTAAAATACTGATAATGAGCAGATACTGTTGAAATGAAATTGGATTTGCATTTAGCAATGTATTGTTACTGTCATGCTTTACACCATGAATTGGTTGATGACTGACCCCTCAATTTTACGACTGCACCGATCCAATACTGAGTATCACAACTGGACCAGTTTCAAAATATTGGACCGGTATTATATTTGGTTTGGCATATTTAAGGTCCAATAAATAAATGTGTGTGATGTTGACTGAATATTTTCCTTCTTTTAATGCTGTGTCAAGTACCTCAGCACAAATCAAGTGCCATGTTTTCACTGAGGTTCTGGAAACTAAAGAGTTTCATAACTGTCCTGAAAGAAAACTACACAGTTCCTGGACAAGTTCCTCTTCTACCATGAATAAGAGATCTGTGAATAATAGAAGTGACGCAAACTGTGCAACAATTATTAAACTTCAGCAAGAGCAAAAGCAAAAAGCAGATTTAAAAAAAAAAATCTCAGTAACTGATGGTCATTGTGTGAAGGAAAGACATCTAAAGGTCAAAAGAACAAAAACTCACCCAATTACGAATTTTATATCCACACTGGCATAATAAAAGTCCTATCTGAAGTTCTTTGAGTGAACTTTTGCCCACAGGCATGCAAACTAGACAAGCCATGTAATGCTTTATCTCAACATCTCACCTTCAGCTAAATGTAAGACTCAAATTCTGTATATAATGCCCACTGAATAATTTACCTGAACCTGAAGTCATAGTCCTCAAACCTTTGTATAAACAAGACATAAAAACAATGCATATCATAATTAGATCCCAAACTGTTATAATAACAAGAAAGCTGCGATTAAATAAAATGCAGTTGTTCTACAACAATGCAAAAAAGCCAATGAGGTAATAAGGTAAGGAAATAAGTATGTTAGTGGTGCTTCAAGAAGATAAATGTCATCAATCCACCGGAATCAGGACTGACCTTTTAAAAATCATTAAAAAAAAAATGCTCCCTATTGTAAAAGAGTTGCTAATGTAGCAATACGTGAGCCTATGCTGATGTGCATCCTGGGCCGAGGTGAAGGAGAGGCTGCATGTGTCTTCTATAGAGTGCAAGAAGCTGGACTCGGTACCTTTTCTAAGTGTAAACCACGCAGCAATATAACATGCTTTAGCATACATTGTGTTGCATACACTGGCATGGTAGAACTGTCTTCCAAGGTTCCTGACTTTGGACAAAATCTAATGTGTTCTTACTGGGTCAACATGTAGTACACTGTAATGTTCCAGGATAAAAAGGTTAGGCAATTATCACGATAAATATTTAATATCACGATGAATATTTAAAATCGGCACATGTCTAACGAATACTACAGACACCCAAGTGGCTGTTTGAGAACTTAATGACAGAGGCTGTTACTTTATGAAGGGAAGGTGACATGTAATATAATGTGTGTGTGTGTGTGTGTGTGTGTGTGTGTGTGGTGTCTTATCAGTTTTGTCCTTCCACAGTATAGACCCTCCTTCAAGGTTTGGCTACCAAGTTCCTGGCTCCTAGTGAGATTGTCCAAGGATCATTCTCTATGGTACTGTTAACAGTTTTTATCTCTTTTTTTATATGATGCTTTTCATATTGCATTCTCAGTTTGCTTTTCATGTGAATTAGTTCGGATTCCCTGCAGCATCAGATGAGCATCCTCTCCACTCTCTCTTACAGGAGAGCACTATAGCTTGCCCCTTTATTAATCTTCTCTGCCGCTATTCCACCCCATTCATGGCACAACAGCTGCAACATCTGCATCTGTCATGTTGCTCCTTATGGAACAACCAGCTGTGCTCTCCATCTGAGGTGCCAGAAGAGGTACAACCTCGACAAATTCTTGTCTTCGTCCATCCCGGAGTTTTCTGACTTTCTGACATTTTTACCAAGCTGCTCTCTCTCCTCCTCTCACCCCACGCAGCTGCAGTTGGCTGCTGAGAGCCACCGGATGGTTTGCCAGTTTGTCCGGGTGTCCATGAAAGACACTGCCTCAAAGCGTGTAGGCCTACAGCATGGATGAGTGCTCACATCACGGCCCAAGATGCTGCCGTTCTCAGTCAGAATTTTAAGCGCCATGTCATAGTTCCTCCGTGAGCTCGTGCACGTCCCCACACAGTACTTAAAGAGCACGATTTCGTCTGAATCATAGCCTAAGCCCAGGTCACGCACACGCATCTGTTTCTTCTCAAGGTGACAGTCCTGGTTGAGATTTTCTCGCTGCCGCTTTCGGTTCTTGCGTTCTTTGCGGGATTTTCGATAAGCAACAGAAATGTCTGCTAGAGAACGATGCCATCTGGCCCTGTATTCCTCTCCTTCCTCTGCCAAGGATGGATCTATATGTTGAGAAAGTGAAACACAAATGGTTTAACACACCAATTTTTTTTCTGAAATGTAAATGATTCTTAAAAATTCATCTTTAAAAAATATTATATTTTTTATATTGCCCTGAGCCTTTGTATTTCTGCTATACTGTTTTCCCTGTAGTGTACATAAGAGGTTGCAAACATGTAAAATCATTTTGTCATCCACCAACATGGGAAATAACAAAGAGCTTACAACACAAAAGAAACAAATGCTACTTGATGTGCACAAGCCACAGACAAAGTCATTGTTTTAAAATTGGAGGGGATTATATGGTTATATGAGTTTTATTTCCAAGGCAGGTGTCACAAAAAAGTTTTGCTGAAAAATGTGCACTACATAAGAATGCTTTTTTATTTCTGAAATAATTGTGTTACAATAAAACTGTAAAAACTGTGTTTTTCACACCATTCTCTGTAAACACTAGAGACTGTTGTACATGAAAATCCCAGGAGATCATCAGTTTCTGAAATACTCAAACCAGCCCATCTGGCACCAACAACCATGCCATGTCTTGAGATCACATCTTCCCCTCATTCTGATGTTTGATGTGCACATTAACTGAAGCACTTGACCTGTATCTGCATTATTTTATGTACTGCACTGCTGCCATATGATCGGCTCATTGGACAATTACATGTATGAGCAGGTATACAGGTGTTCCTATTAAAGTGCCCATTAATTGCACATTTTAAAGTATTTATTAAGTAAATACTTTGACTTATTCAATCACTCTGATGCACCTAGCAGCAACGATACAGTACTGTGCAAAACTATAATGTACCCTTTGTATATAAATATTAATTTTTACATGCCTATTTATGTAGTGTCAACAGAAAAAACAGACTTTCACACTTTTCTTTTTAAATTATTAATGGTCATAGAGATTTTTTTGTATTTTGTTAAGTAAAGGACTATATAAGTTCATAGAATATGTTACTGATAAAAAATATCATGAAGGCTATTTGTTTTTTGGTTCCTGCAGAGACAGAAGAAGTGTATCATGAAGCCTTGAACAGCCTACAAGCTAATCTCCTTTAAAAAAACAGCATGCCAGTGTACTTAAGAGAATGTATGTAGTTTTAAACACAAAGGGAAGTTGTAATTTGGTTTAATTTTATTAGTTGTTTTACTGTTCACTGTTCAATATAGTAATTTTTGCACAATGCGGTATGTAATTAGAAGAGTGAGGAATGTCTGGACCCCTGATGGGTCCTGGGATTTTAAAGCATTAATAATTGATGGATGAAAATGGTAAGACAACAACAAGGATACAACCAAGGAGAAATGGTGAGGGCAAATCGACACTGGCATATCTTTATCCATATAAATAATTTTATTGACCTTAAATGATCTGTACCATCACTTCACTCCATCTGCTTATATTTCAATGAATTTAAAACTTCCATTCTACTCTTTATTTTAATAAACAAAATATAGATATTCATAGACATTAAACCCCAGGAGCATTTCCTGAGCATTTGGGGCTCCTCGTGATGAGTTGAACATTATTTCTGTAATATATGTCATTGGAGAAATTGAGCTGAATCATTTTAATATTGATTGACTTTAAGGCATGAGCTCACTGTGTCCTTGCCCCTTGTTATAAAAAGGCATATAGTGTAGCATTTCGTGTCGTGACATTCAGAAAGCCTGCGAGTCATGCTTCCATAGCTGATGTGTGTGCACCTACAAGTAAAATCAGTGTGAAATTCCAGCACTTATCAGCTCTTTCACTGAGGATGACTACCATAATGTAAGATACAATAAACCCCTCTTCAAGCTGAGAATTCACATGCTTTGAGGACAAGCCGCATCACGCTTCAGAGCCTAATGACAGGAGGTTAAAACTTCAGTAGCTGAGGACAAAACAAAAATATGAAGCAGAATTCTCCCCAAGGCGGAAATCTGAGTAATTTGCTTTCCAGAGAGCAATTTGCTGTGTCAAAACCTGTCATAAGCAAATTCAAGTCATTCTATCTATTCTTTCTGAGAATACATTCTACAGCCAGATCTTGAAGAAAGGGAAAGTGTTTCCTGTCATACATTATGCAAACTGCTTATTACGTTTGGAATGCATGTACAATATCAACACTACATATAATACATATAATGTATAATATACAGTAAATTATGCTCAATGTTACATTAATCAGGCACTATTATTCAAAGCAACTTGGAAGTGAGGCAGAATAAATTCAAGCATACTGCTGACTAGTTGAGGGTTAAGAATTTCATTTAACTGCCTACATGATTAAATTCAGTTTTATGTCTATAGCACATTTAACAATAGTCATTTTCACAAAGCAGCTTTACAGAAATCTGGATATAGATTTAGATCTCTAATGAGCAAGCAGATGTGACTGTGGCAAGGGAAAACTCCCTGAAATGACATGAGGAGAAAAGCTGAAAGCAACCAGACTTAAAAGAAAGCCCACCCTCTTCTGACGGACAGTGGAACTATAAATCATTACAGTATAAAGGAGCAGAAGAGTAAAGGCTAATTGTGTTGAAATGTTCAATACGAGCATATTACGAATAAGCTCAGAACAGTCTTTATGTTTATAGTAACTTTATGTTTTTGGGAAGTGCAAACCTACCGAACATTAGGTAGACTATTTATTGAGTAATTAAAAATGTTAAACAAGGTTGCTAGCAAGCTAGTGAATGTTGCATAAGCTAGTTTAAATATTATTAAATATAATATTATTAGAGTATATACTCCTACATTTATTAGACACTGTTATCCAAATTGATTTATAAGCTAGAATAAAATATATATCAAGTATATAATCAAGTATTTATTAGGGGATCTTTCTCAAAGGCCTAGTGGCTCTCTGGTGGCCCTGGCAGTGTTTCTTACAGATCTAAATTAAGCCTGGTTGGAGGACCTGGAGTGGCTCAGGGACAGTGGCGTTGCAGTTTGAGAGATAGTGGTTTGGGAGTTTTTGTGTATTGAGTATCTCTTTTAAATATACAACTGAGAAAACTATCATAGTATGCACAGTACTTAACATCAAACAACTGGCAGGAAAGCAGAAGCTTTGACAGGTCAGTCAGGTTCTTCTCTCTCCTTGCTGCTTACTGTAACTGCTGCTCTGCTCTGCTGTCTCACCTTCCCTCTCCTTCTCTGTCTGCCTCACCCTCTGTCTGGCTCCCATCTCAAACTTCATTCATATCACACTCAATTTAGATACAAGGTGTGTTGTTTTCTTGCAACAGATTACTAAACAAAATGTAAAACATTTGGAAATGTGATGAAACATAGTTAGAACGCTTCTCCAAAGTACCCAGGAGAAATTTTCTTTGCTCAAAGGTTTCTCTTTGATATCTCGGGTGACATAATCCCGATTCCCATTTGTGTGTCCTTTAGTTATCTACTCTGTCACAAATATTTCTCCAAAAATTCCCTAGGAGAAAATGGAGGATTAAAGGAGTCAAAACAAATCCAGCTTGTTATTAGCAGGATAGATACAAGCCCCTCATCAGAGTGCAAACACTTTACCACTACAGCGCTTGGTAACTTACTGACTGATACTAAGACAAACATTTTTCTATTTATTGTTCACTGGTTAGTTTATAGAGTTTTTTTAAATGTTGCACAGGAACATACAGGTAAACCAATGTTAGAGCAAAAGTTAACAAACGTATTGTAATGTACATGTAATGTACATATTGGTGTACTGGATTAAAATGTGCTCACATAATAATAATAATATTAATAATAATAATAAGAGGAGGAGGAGGAGGAAGAAGAAGAAGAAGAAGAAGACGACTCAATGAGCATATTTTTCATACCCCTGATACTACATCTAAAAGTAAACTGATTAGTTTAATTGGCACCTTGTGTATTTCTCTTCAAGTATACTTACAAATGGTAGCATATCAAAAATGCTCTAGTGTACATTAGTGTTCATCAAATATACTTTGACATTACAGTATATCAAAAGTAAATTGCACATTTCTTCAAATAGGAAAAAATACTTGTAAGAAACCTGGTTAAGTAAATTTGGTAGTATATTTGCGTGAACTTCATTAACTTGGCAGCTCTGAGCACAATGTGTGACGTCTGAGATCTCTATTGAAACTCAAGAGGAGATATACAGTCTGTTAAATTACTGGGGTCTTTTGTCTCAGGAGACAGAAGACTTAAGCAGATGTCTCTTTTCTTTCCTTTTGTTATTATTACTGTCTAGAAGAAACTATTGAAATAATAAGTAGATGCCTATGGGTATAATCTGCTATCTGTGGGAAACACTGACTAAACTCGTAACATTGAGACCTTATTAAATGCATAGTACCTTATCCACACGGCTAGAACTACCTTTTCGTTGAGTCTTAAAATGGAAATGCCACAGAAAGGTCATAAGTAATGCCTATAAACATAAAACTAATCAACACTGACTTAGAACTAAAATTAGTGTACACTCACAAACATCTGGGCTTAGTCAGAAGAGAACACAATGTTACATTCATAACTTCTTATCATAATCTCATCATGTTTAAATGATTTAACATATTGGCTAACAGCACTGAACAAAACAAAAATGTCAACAGCCTCAAAGAACAAGATCCCTCTAAAAGATAACAATCATGCGGATCAAAACATGGGCTTGGTTACCTGGGACCATCTGGCCTTTTTGCAGGCTCTCGTAATGTAACATAACCCTTTGTAACCATGCTGAACTGGATTGAAGCACTGTGATTTCCACACAGACAAGCCAATTAAACATGTGGAATCACTACATTTATATTTAGCACTTTAGCAGATGTAGTTTCTCATAAGCTGCAGTCTTTACATATTTTGCTATTCAACCTTTGAGTGGCCTTACTGATACACAGTGTGTATATAGCTCTTTAGCCCTTTTTTCAGAAGCAATCCCATTGGTGTAGTTTCCACTGTAGAAAGGAAGGACATGTCCACACACATTCTATAATCCAGCTTTAAAAATCTGAGTACAAGATAATCAATTACATGTATATGGTAGAGCTGCAGAGGTGGAAAGTATCAATTAGTCTGTTTCTGTACTTAAATCAGTTTTATTTAAGTATCTGTACTTGAGTTTAAGTATGTGTGGTCCATTTTTTCTTTCACCTAATTCCTTTGGCTTTTACTTACATTTCAAGAGAAAAATCTCTACCTTCTACTCACTACATTTTCAAAGCTAATTCCGACCTAATTCCCATCGCTGTAATCTATCTGCTGCTATGTACACTTTGCATTTATCAAGGCAGTTGGTACTGTGACAGCTAGCTACTGGCATTCGTCTGGTTCGTATTATGAGAGTTATCATGTTAGCTACCATTTGAGAGATCAGGAATAAGGCTGCTGTTAGTTGGCCTTAGCTAATGTTTTCCCATATTCCTTGGTTCTTTGGTTGAAAGGGCAACTAATTTAGCATCAGTAACTAAAATATAATAAAAGTATTATAAATTATAAATATATAAATAAAAGTGTTTGATTTTAAGCAGACATTTATACTTTAACTTGAGCAAAGACTTTACCAGAGTATTTATTCAGATGAGCAATTGTACTTGAATAAAGAATTTGAGTACTTTTACCACTTCTGTAGAGCTGGGCAATATTACAATATGATCTTGCAAATGACACTGTGAAAAAATATGTCATGGTAAATTTTCTGAGAAAATCGCAGGTATTGTCATTATCTCTAAAACATTTTAAAAAGGTGTTTAAGCATTCCCTGTTCTTGTTTCCTGTTAAATTATTAATTTTCTAATGTTTAAAAATAGCATTAAATTCTTCATATTTTTGAAATAATTGTTGTACAATTATTTCAAAAATATGAAGAATTTAATGCTATTTTTAAACATTAGAAAATGTTGACACTTTATTAGAAAACCTCAGCAAGACTAAATATTGTGATACACATCATGTCTTTGGAAAATGCCTTCATGTATTGTGATATACAGTATTTTTTTTTTTGCCACACACCCCTAGTCTATAGTGTAAAAAAAAAAGACAGCGCATAGTGCATGCCTAATATAATTACAGCATGGGGTGACCGATAAAAATCTATTGCTGAACTACATACATTTCAATTTATTTTAAATAGTCAAAACTATCAATCAACAAATAGATGAAGGAAGCTATATTCTCCTAACTTAAACAATGTTAAGTAGTAACCAGACCAAAAGCCTACCATGTCAGTGTCACTGACATGTAGAGAACGATCCACCACCACATATCTAGTCAAAAGTCCTAAAATATTAAACTGATATGACATAATAGGTCTGGAAGTTGTGGCTCAGACTCGGGCCTTACCATAAAGTGCGGCCCATGGGGGTTGTCTCTGCTCTTTTGGGGCCATCAGTGTGGTGGAGTGTGATTCTTCCCTCTTCTCTGCAAGTCTTTGCCCATCCACAATCTCCAGCAGACACACACTCACTAGGAAAATCACCTGTAACCACAATAAATTACACCTTTGTATGACCATGTTGGAAAAAACGTCAAAAGACAGAGTCCAAACCAGAAATACCATACACAAGAAACATAAGATACAAGAACACACAGTTAGCATGTGTAGGTGTAGCAGGTACTAGACTTGTGGTATCTTCATGACCTTCATGACCTTCATGACCCTTCACCACTCCACCCTCTCCAAAACAAACATTTTACCATCATAGCCACTGGCCAGAAGTGATGTCTGAATCACTACAAGTAGTCAAGTTTGCCTACATTTTTCCATTAGTATGGTAATAGCACAATTACTTTTTTTTTTTTAATCAAGTAGCATGTATGGAGTTAACAAAGTAGCAAAGTAGCACTGATCTTCGCTATGTTATTTCATTTTTCGGGCCAGTGCTAAATAAATTATTAAATAATTATGTAAGTTTAAAACATTCTGATCATTTTTTTCACTTTGGTCTTGATATGAGAACATGCTATACTCTTGCTGTGTACAGCTCTATCCTTTGGCCTTTGGCTTGGTTTAGCAGCTCACATCAAAAATGAAGTATCACCAGCCACCATAATACACAGCATTTTTTTGGTTTGCTTCCTGCAGCTGGGTCAATCCAGAGTCAAAGGATGTTCTCACTGTAGTCAAATTGTAGAGTTCATATGGAGGTGGACTGAGACCACCTCCCTCAGATTTGCTGTGTTCTCACCTCCTCAGACAAACTACAATGAAAGGGTAAACACTGCCTTTCTAGTGTTTTTTATGTGATAGAAGGTGGACAAACTAGTTGTTGTGCTCATTTCCTTTTTGGAACGTGGAATAATGTGAATTTTAATTGAAGTGCAGCATGTACTATACAACCAGTACTTATCATAAAGTTTGCAGACAGTGTTGGGACTCATTAGCAATAAACAAATTGGTCTGGTAACCTGCCCATGATCTTAAAGCCCTAAAAATTGTTAGAATGTGCTTGTAAAATCAACTACAACAGATATTTGGGACCAACCCAGTGCTAGATAGGCTCAGTCCATCATCATGAATAAGTCTCACTCAGTTTATTCTGGATTAGGTACATGGACATATCTGTAAAATCAGAGTAGGTACATATGAGCTCCATATTCCACAACATATAGTCAATTTGAAGGCAGCACTCTGGTTAATACATCACGAATATGTCTCAGCTTAGACCCTGAAGAGGACAAATATATAATGGAAATAAACACATAAGACAGATTAGCTAAACTTCAGGGCAACAAGCTATAGAGCCGAACTGCAGGGCAAATCCTAAATGACTTCCCATTAGACATACAGCTCACTACATAAATAACAGAAATATATATAAAATATATAAAATAAATAAGCCGTTATGCTTTGCTCCATGTAGCACACACATGTAGGGAGCAGGAAGACATTTCGGGCCTACTCTCCTGATCGACCATCGCCATTACCCTAGAAGCATTCATATACTATAAGGATGGTGTTGTCAAACCTTTGCCTTACTTGTTATGGAGTATGTGTGTGCCAGTAGCCAGAGCAACCTTAAAAACTATAATAATAAACAACCCAACAGCTTTTGTGGTGTTATCAGAGCCAAAAACACAAACTATTTACACCTTTGTCAGATTTTAACAGTGATTTCAAACTGGTGTTTGAAATGTCATCTGGTTTGTGTTTATAGGTCTTTCCTCATTCAAGTAAATAGAAGCCTGGTCTTGTATGACTGGAAATAACTGTCTAGGAGTGTTGCCAAGGCCACCAAGTGGACAGACTTTACTTCTGCCAAATCACCTTACTAATGTTTACATGACACTTACTATCTTGTTCTGCAGCAAACATTGCCTATTTTGCTTTCCCACATGGTGGGACATTTTTCCATTACCATGTAAATGCACTATTAGAGCATAAGCATATGTACTTTCATACCTCTATTTGTTACTCACTCACAGTGTATGCAGTGTATGCCACGGTAACGTCTTGTGCTCTTATTTTCGATCACTTTGTTTTATCCTTTTTTCTATTTTTCTTACTTTACACATTCTGGTCTGCAGATGTTTTAAAATCTGCTCTTTTTTTTTAGGATTTGTGTGTGTTTAACTGATGTAAAGATTTAGAGCCTGAAAAGTGTTACGTCAGCATTGATTCTGTACCAGGTGACGCATCACACTCTGCATTTGTCTTTATTCAGCCTATACGTTCTTTATGTGGGCAAAACTTCCTGTCCCTTTGTTGATCTTTCCCTTATTGTGTTCACCTGTTGCTAATTTCTCCCTTTAGTTTTTTTGATTTATACCCTCTGTGTTTCCCTGTTTAGATGTGAAGTTGTGCACATTCATTTGTGTCACGAAGCCACGTGTTTCCTGGTGCTATATTTGCTCCTCTCTGCTTATGTTTAGCTTTTTCCTGGTTTTGATCCTGGCCTGTTTATCTCTGTTGCTGTTTTTGCCAGTGTGTTCTAGCCCCTTCCTGGTATACTGGTGATGATTATTAGAACAGATCTAATAAACATGTTTTGTGTATACCCATGTATCCTGCACCTGGCTCCCACATCCTCCCTATACAACAAGTACATTATGCAATCAAACCAGTCTGACAGACTATATAATTCCTTAATCCTTCTCAAAAAGGATTTAACTCAACTTTGATACCATGAATATGATTATTAAACAGGAATGTCTTAACGGCATGGCTAATACTTTGAAAACTGATGATTTAGAGCAGTTTTTCTTGCAATTATTAGGAATAATTCATTCATCTTCGGTAAACACTTTATCCTGGTCAGGGTTGTGGTGAAGCATGTCTTTTTGAATGAAATGCTGGCTTATTGCATGACATGCTCGGGTGGCATGGGACATGTTTTTGGGTTTGGATGGATGCGACTTTGTGCTGCCTAGGCAAGCACATGAGTAATAATGTAAAGAATAATTATATTATGTTTTATTCATATACCACCTGTGGGATAAAGAAGCAAAAGAAGCTCTTTCACAACAAACCACAGGTAATCTGTTGAAAGAACTGCTTAATAACTGAAATTTTACTGTTGTGTCTAATACAATTTACAGGAAATAGGAGCGATATACACTTCTGTATGAATGACAGGCCAACAACACATACTACTTATACTGATGAACCACACACAGTTAAACATCATAGAAATGTCTGTCAGCTCTAGTCTCTAGCTAATTACGATTAAATTAGTATAATGTATATTACTTCCTGTGGAAGATTTGGAGAGCAAACCTCCACCCTCCATCCTCTTCACTTTCTAAAGGGGGACAACAGAGAGTGTGGTGCCCAGCTGTCTCACAGTCTGGTATGGGAACCGCACTGTCTCAGATCACAAGACCCAACTGTGGATTGTGAGAACAGCTAAGAAAAACAGTTTTTTTCCCTCTACCAAATACGTACGCCTCCAACCACAAAGGCAGGGCCACCAACATTGTAGATGACACCTGGCAGAACGTGCTTGAGCATCCGTGTCACCACCACCAGACCACGCAACAGCTTCTTCCCAGAGGAAGTCAGACTACTCACACTGCTGCCCCCCACCTAACCTAATCAAGACCCTTCCTAACACAGCCTACAATCATGCATACCCATCACTGCCTACTCTTTAAAATTACCTTATGGACTGTATTGTCAGAGACAATGCTATTATGCTATTAAAAGACACTTGTATCACTTCCTGCTGTTACACATTTCTCTATCCTGCTGCCACTGGAACAGTTTTCCTAACGCATCACTGCTACTCGGCTTTTCCATTACAATTGTTTTTGTCTTAAGTGCACTGGTTTCTAGCAATGCTGCTGTGACTACACAACCATGCAGCAATTCACCTCTTCTTCAACCATGCCATATATTTCTATCTTCATTCGTCATCAGGGTCAGGGTCATGGTGGATCTGGATCCTCTCCTGGGTGCAATTCACCCTGGATGGAATGCTAGTCCACCGCAAGGCACAATGTACACACACATTCACACCTAGGGTCAATTTATTGAAGCCAATTAGCCTACCTGCATGTTTTTGGACAGTGAGAGGAAACCAGAGAATCCCACACAAACATGGGAAGAACATGGGAAACTCCACACAGCCAGTAACCTGAGCTCAGAAACAAACTGGGAACCCTGGAACTGTGCGGTTGCAACCCTATCTGCTACACCACTGTGCCACTCTCCATGTCATTATCCATCCAATACTGTTCTGTTGCTTCCATTTACATTTGCATTGTTTAATACTGATTCACTGAAATGAAGAGAAGGCAGATTGGGAATTTTTAAAGCAAGGCAGGGCTGTCCTTGTCTAAATGGCTTGTCTAATGATTATTATTAAGATCCACACTCCTGAGTGGTGCTGGAAGATCATGAGATCAAATCCCAATGAAGCCACCATCTGCTGTCATCCATAGCTGGGAATCCAAGCGAGCAAAATGGCACTACTCTCTCCCCTCTCAATCAGAGCAACACTAATCAAGGGATAACGTAACGGAAGGTGCGTTCAGAAGTATGTATGCAGAAGAAGACAGCATCCCCCCAAGTGTGTTCAGTTGCCATGCTAAAATGACAGAGCATTTTAAAAAATGTTGTGGCTTCATGTCACTCAGAGAAAGCATATACTAGCCTGCACCCTATTGTGTGAAAAATTTGCAAAATTACCATATTCAGGGAGCAGTTATCAGATTCCACATCCCAACTTTTCAATGTACAGACAGCAATTTCAGAACTGTCTCTTTATTGTATGTAGTTAGCTAACACACTTCCTTGCCATTTGCTCAAGCTTCCCAGCTAGCAACATTTTTTTCCCTACTACTTTTTAATTTTTTTTTTTCATTTGAATTTTGTTGGTTGCTATATCAAATTAGAGGTGGGAAAGATCTGACATGTATTATCTTGGTTTCATTTTGTTTTTACTTAAAAAAACCTGCAACTTTAACAGGGGTGTGTAGACTTTTTATATCCACTGTATATTCCTAAAGTTGGCTCAGGGAATTGGGAGACAACATTGCTAAGTAGTGATCACTACACGATTGCTGAATGAACCTGTTGCACAATAGATGTTATGTTGCTACACTATACCATGTACACTATGATTCCAGGTTTCTCAGCATCAGCTCACATGTGCAACTTTAATTACTTAACTAACACCTAATACCTGTGTGTGTGTGTGTGTGTGTGTGTGTGTTGAGTAAATATTTCAGAGACTGTGTATTGGATGAGCATGAGGCATGTCTGGTCAGGAGGATGTGATATGCTAAGGACAGGAAACACTCTGACACCAATATTACCAAATGGCCTGCTGCTAATGAACTATCGAGTGATTTAATAATATGACTTTTTCCCTTTGCGTGTGTGTAAATACAAACCTTCCAGTAGGTCAGGTGACACTGGGCAGATGTTGCAATGGGATCCTGCTGATTCCACCACCTCTTGCCATCTGAAACACAACAACAGCAACATGTTACACCAAAACACATGCTGATAATCAGTTCTGTGGTATATATTGTGATATTTAACACCTGGAAACTGCTATAACTAACACTTTAACATATGGTTACTACTCCTATGTTCCCTGTGTTCTGGAGGAGGCTGTCTACATGCAGTATTTTTAAACAATGTAGATGTTTTTACATTTCTCCCCCATATTTTTGTATTTTATTAAATACATTGTGATAATATAATAAACCGTGATAAAAGGTTATGGAATTGATATGGAATGGTTACGGTTATGATAAAGGTTATAAAATTATATAAACACTGGCACAAGCCTAGTTACACCTGTCTTTGGCAATACATCAAAACCAGATACAAGATACAAACCTGTCCATTTACAATTTGCATAGTGCAATTCTGTAAGTTAATGATTATTAATATAACTAACAAACAGACACAATGCACTTTAATTCGGAGTCAAACAATGGCTGCTTTAATTAGCATAAGGCCAGGGTTACACTTAATGTGTGACTACAGCTAACTTGCAAAACACGGTAAACAGTGAACATGGCAGGAATCGAGAAGGCTGTAATAATTTGTATCAAACACATGGCATATTTCTCCCCTCTTATCAATGAGAGAAACTGATGACAAGCATCATTGCATTGCTAATATTTAAGCTAGTATTGAACCATGTCTTATGATTCGTAATTAAAGGAGTATTAATGTGCATGAAGGAGTGAGTGGCATACAAGAGTGAGTGAGTGAATGAGTTACTGAGTGAGTGACTTACTGAGTGAGTGAGTGAGTGAGTGAGTGAGTGACTGAGATACTGACTGAGGGAGTAACTGAGTGAGCGACTGATATACTGACTGAGGGAGTAACTGAGTGAGTGACTGATATACTGACTGAGGGAGTAACTGAGTGAGTGACTGAGTTACTGAGTTATTGAGTGAGTGAGTGAGTGAGTGAATGAGTGAATTAGTGTGACAGACAGAGCAAAACTAAAAGAGTAAGTGAAGGAGTGAGTGTGTGAGTAAACAAGTGATAAATTGAGAGTGAATGAGTAATTGAAAGAAGTCAGCAGGGGTGTAACGACACATAAAATTCAAATTCAATATGACTTTGATATAGAAGTGCCTTGATACGTTACACAATAAGCATTGTCTGATTATGTGCCTTAGGTTTCCATTTTCAATCGATTAAGAATATTGGACATTTAAAAGTACAATAACTGGAACTTTAGATAATAGTGTTTGTGTGATCCATTCAGACACTTAGCAGCATATGACGAAACAAAAGCTGTACATGAGAATGTTACAAAATTAAACATGTACTTGTGTGACTCACAAGGGGGAGTGTCTGAAGCATAGGGCTTTTCTTATTCTGCTGTTAGTTAGTTGTGTTCTCAGAGTAACAAAGCTCTGTGTAGCCTCAACTTCCTAACAGCTGTGTTTTTTTCTTTAGCCAGGACTGAATCAGCAAGGAACGGCTGCCTATGTGCAGAAAGAGTTTGCTGTGCATGTGTACTATGAGTCACCATATTAGTGGTATATTTGTGATATTATGTGTTAGGTATTAGGTGCACATACTTGGTGGATTCGACACAGTCCACCACTTCCTGGCCATCAGCATTATAACATAGCGGGAAGCCGAAGTGCTCCCAAACACCAGACCTTAAAGATTTGGGGGAATCTTCCAGTACCAACTTGGTGCTGAATGTACAGTAGCAGCTAGTACACTAGTATGCTAGCATATTCACTTGTGAAAAACAGCGTGCTTAAGAGAATCTAGTAGTAGCTCTAATAGTTAGGTAAATTAGTGACTGTGAATGAAAAAAAATCTGGAATAAAAATGTGAGTAAAACTGTGAGTGAACAAATGAGTCAGTAAATAAGTCTGGTGAAAACGTGTTAGTGAGAACCTGAGTTAGTGAAGGAGCGAAGTGACCCTCAATCTAAGGCAGCTGGAAAATTACAACTGAAAGGTTGTCTACTGTTTTTCCTGAGCTCTTCACTCTACAGGAATTTGTTTACTTTAAAGGATAATTCACAGTTACTGAAACATTTTTGTGTATGTTACAAAATTTCTACTTTATGTCCTTTGTAAATTAGGACAATACACACATACATACCGTATATTCGTGTGTGTGTGTGTGTGTGAATTTCAGTATTGTGTGACATTCTGATGGATTTAAAGCATGCTGCAATAAAACCATTAAATAACTCGAACAGGAAGAAACATAAATAGCAGTGCATATCAGGAGAGATAAAGTGTGATGATCTCTCTCAGGCTTTAAATATCTGTGCTGTTTAGAGCAGTGTTGCTAAAAATACCATGGTGCTACAGAGAGCTGGACAATACTCAAAAGTTTCACTGGTACAAGCATGTAATTTGTTTTATTGCTGCTATTTCTGAACACTAAATATTGTTGATAGCTTCATTGCAGGTGTATGATTATGGTCCAACTGTCTTAGATGCAGATACACAGTGCCAAACAAAGTAACAGGAGTCGAGTCTGAAGCCTTCACATGGAATTTTGAGAGTAGAGGACTCATGACGTACATGTGTACAGTCTTGCCAAACTGAAGTGTTGAAAAAAAAAAAGCTTCAAAACAAATGGACCATCTGATGGCCACTCTGCTCCTGAGGCCTTTTATGGTGTCTGAATGGGAAATGGCATCAGTAACTGGTGGATCTGAGCTCATCTATAACGGCAGTTACAGGTCAAGTTCAGGTATAAATGAAATCTTACAGTCAGTGAGAGCAGATGGCAGACTAAACACAGTGAGCTCGATGATCCTTCACAAGTGGGGGGCCATTCAGCCCTTGTAACTAAAATTAAACTTCATTTTTTAAAATAGTTTACAAATAAATAATTACTAGCATGAATGCTAATGGCATGAGAACATTAAGGACATATGAATGATTTACTACTGATAATTTTTTTATTATTAATGATTTATTTTTACTTATCTATAATTTGGGTAACAGGTTGTACATTCAAAGTGGTCTCATCAATCACAATAATGAAAATATTGAAAAAAGAATGACAGTACGTTTTATTTTCCCATGATCGTCAGGAAATTCAGATGATGCAATTTCCTGTTGAACACGAAACGTAGGTTTTTCACAAATTAATGCAAAATTAATACGATTTTTTAAGTATTTTAATGAATATATTTCAGGGTATTTCAAAACACGTTCCAACACGTTGCTGTTTTATTAATGCTTTACATTATTAATCTGAGACATGCTCATAGGTTTAAAATGTATTTTACCTTTACATGCATATTTGTAAAAGAAATATTAGTGGGACAAAAATGGCATCCCAATCATGTAATCATCCAGCTAAATTTTGACTAATATCATAGCTAACTTTTAGTTAGTCAACAAGCACTACATAGCTAACACTAGCTAGGCTACAAATAATTCGTAAACGGGTGCATCTGTTAATCACACATTTGTGATACTTGCTGCTGTTTACGCCAGAGTCAGCAACTGTGTGACAGCATGTCAACTTCTGCTTCAAAAAAAAAAAAAGATGCTGAAGTTCACTTTGAATGGCCATAACTTTCAGCCCATACACATGACAACTCCTCATAGTTCACACTGTGGAGAGTGTAGTCTTTGCAGGAGTAGGGCATAGCCATGATCACTTCAGAAAGGTATGAATCAGTCTCTCTCCGGCTTCCAACAGCCAGTCAGAGCAAGTCTGATGGGAGAAATAATACTGAATGGTTAAGCACAGCAAACAGTGAAAATAGTGAGGGGGAGGTTATTGCTGCTGTTTAATCCTTTTGCATGTTTTTATTTAATGTGTTTAATGTGTGAACATTAGGACAAAGGGGACAAATTCCTCTTAAAACAAACTTGGATAACAGGTTCTGAAAAACACTTCAAAATGAATTATTTATAATTATTGTCTCACAAATCTTGTCAAGTTTTCTTAAAATTATTTGTCACAATAGATTTTCTTTCATTGTACCCAGCTTCAGTGCTCCAGTACAGCAGCTCAGAGTTTACCAGCTGGCATAAAGGTGAACCGGAGTCTCGTTACAAAACGTGCCGTAATCTAAGCCGTGTGACTGACACGTCAACTGGGCTCATACCATTACAAATACTACGCTACCACTGAGATCAGAAAACACACCGAGGCAAGGGTACAGTATCATTCCTACCCAATTACTCACACACACACACGCACACACACACACACACACACACACACACACAAACATTTACACACCTCGAAAGATGTAAATGGCTTCAGGCATCGTGCACAAGTCATAATTGACAATGTTTTGTGCAAGTCAAAACATATAGCAGGAGGGGAGGAGACATTAGGAAGGGTTAAAGTGATAACAACTGTCATTATCAAAGCCCTGTTCAAAAAGATTTCAGAATAAATGTTAATCAAAATAGTAATGCTTTACATTAAGATTCCTTTAACTATATTACTTACAGCTTTACCAATTACAATATGAACTGATGCTTTAATAAGTATTATATTAGTAATGTAAGGAACTAACCAAAGAAAATATTAGTTAATTTAAAGAACTAGCTAACATTATTATTTATGTCATTAGATGACATTAATGTACCATGAATTTACTATCAGTTCATAAGTAACATTAATGAATTAATGGATGCTGGAATGAATGTGTTGTAAATATGTTAATATGTTGTCCTGAGCTCATAACTTCATGTCGTGAGTTCATAACCCTGTTCATATTGTGGATTAATTTTAATCAGGGATTCTGACTAGCACAATGAATAATTTATTCAACATTTTTTTTTTTTAAAAAAGACATCAATTAATACAGGTGTTAATTCCTTTGATAACATTACTTATGGTCTATTAACTAATGCAGCAAATGATGTTTGATAAAAGAACCAAATGTAAAACGTCAGCAGTAATTGAACAGTGTGTTTGTCTGGGTAATATTTAATGATATGCTTTATGGTGTGTTTAATCACTGCATCCTCAGAAAAGGTGCATGTCTGGCTTAGCTTAGTTTCTTTACATAGAAGCATAAAAGAGACGGAAATCTGCCAGCATATGCTGTTTATTTACCAACAGATGGTCTCCATTAGATTACCCCACCCTGATGTACATAAACAACATAGAGAGACAGAGAGAGAGAGAGAGAGAGAGAGAGAGTAACATATATGTATGTATTTCGCAAAGGTTAAAGAAGCAACACTAACTGTAAAAATAAACGATTTATTGTTTTTCATAAGATATCGTATAGTAATATAATAAATAATACAGAACAAACCTGTTCGAGTAAAAGTCTGCAGCAACATTGTATGATGCTTTTTTATGATGCGTTTTTGCATTCTAAATAGAGTTTTAGGCTTGATCACTGCAAATCATTAAAAATTGCTCAGAGTGAGTGTATGTTATGAATGTACAGTAAGACTACATTATAAAAACAGAACATTCTGGAGAAATGTATTGGGCTAAATGAGCCGTCATGCCCAGGAAGAGATCCCTCCATTCAGTATAGGATAAAGGTGATAAGTCAGAATAACTCTGTATTGATTTTCATTGGCTCTTCCCTCTAAAGGGAAATCATGGCAGCAAAATGCCCCCTACTGCTTAACAGAGCCACCGCTAATCTATGCATGTTCTTTACTTTTCCAAAAGATGAGGCCACTGGATTCCATGCTAAAGATCTTCTTTTGCTATGACAACACAGGACCAGATGTTCAGCCGTCTCTTTTTTTTCCTGGAGGAATCTAATATAATCAGTATCCATCTCTCTCCCATACACTGTTGGTTTTCTGCTGTTCTTTCTGATACAGTGAATGAATCTTCTTTAGACATGGCGGACCGGTTCCTGTGATGTGCATTCATGTAGATGTATGTGTGTTTGTGTGTGTGTGTGTGAGACGAAGTAATCAGTCACTCACGGAGGAGTGTGTGAGTCTCTGCAGACTCTGTGATCTGTCAGTGAGACAGAAATGAGGAAGCAAGTGCCCTGTGCTCAGACGCTGTGTGTGTGAGAGAGAAAGGAAAGAGATTAAGATGCATTCTTGCAGTTGTGTGTTTACTCTGATGCGATTCTGGAACATTCCACAGTGTTGTGTTTGTAACTCGCAGACTGCATGCATGCTCCTCCAACTACAAACCCTCTGACACTTGAGCAATAACAGGAAAACAAGGTGCTTCCATACAAAGCTGTTAAATCTCCTTTCCAACAACTTACCTAATGAATGTCGGTTGCTTTGTGGATGTGTGATTGAGTGTGTCCCCGCATGTGGCACTGTTTAACACTGATGAATAAAAGCTGCAGTTGGAAACGCTCCACATTTAACTGTTCACCAAATGGTGTTTTACACAGAACTGATAATTACCTGAGAAGTTAAACCCAGGGATGTAATTATGCAGAAATGATTTTTTATCTTGTTTATTATTTTTTATTATAGCTAAGTAAGTTAAGGATGGTTTTAGTTTGTGAGGTTTGCTCATTTTTGGCTATTATATTATTATCATATAAATTATTTGGGATAATGGCTCCAAATAAAACCAGTAAGTCACTTGGCGTATCAGTATTTCACAAGCCATTATGGAGAAAAAAAACCCCTGGGCATCCAATGACATGTTTACTAGGCCTATTAATCAAAATATTGTCAAAATGTAGGTTAATTCTTCCAAGCTGTAAACTAGTAAGCTTACAAAATCGCTATCTTCCTAGGTATACCAAGGCATTCTATTATCAATAAATCAGTAAGAGTCTGTATTTCATGCTTCTATAGCTTATTTTGTCATAACTGGCCAATCTGGATTTGTGCTAATTTGAAGTGATAATTTGGATGAACTCCGCTGGTCACTATAAACTGACAGGGATTTGTGCACATGGGCATGTATTGGGAGGGGTGAATGAGTAAAGTAATCTCTCTGGTGTTTTTTAGTTCACCTTTTAACAGCTAGAATTCCACCTAATGTATCTTTAAAGTCATTCATAAACTTACCAGATAATGTAATCTACATCGGCTACTTGTTACGTTCTGCACTGGCTGCTAATCACGTTTAAGATCTGAATGGTTTAGGAGTTACGTAGTCTCACAAGTCATACCTCTAGTTTCTCTAGAGATTCTGGTAGATTTCATCAATAAACCTGACAATGTACCACTTTCTTTCAGAGAAAATGCTATTTGATTGACATGGCAGATGACCAACCACACACTTTTTCCTGTAGCCCGTCAGCAAACACACAAACAAAACTCTTCAAGGACTATTAAAGACAGGATTCCAAGACATTTTTTAGCCAAGTAAAAATATATTTTTCTCCAAAAAGATGATTGTGGCACAATATTCAATATTCTGAATTCCACTGCATATAGTACATACACTGTAGTGAGCTGATAAGATTGTCTCCTTCAGTATTCTGAAGCTTGAGGCCAAAAAAAAAAAAAAATGAAAAAAAAAATAAAAAAATGGGGCCACAGAGCATGTGAGGCTGAGACTAGCTGTGGCATATCTACCTGATCTTCTGAAACAGTATAGCCCATCCTGAGCAATTCTCAGAGCAGTACTCATATATACTAAGTACTCAGATATCTGTTTCTGTAAAGCTGCTTTGTGACAATGTCCATTGTTAAAAGCGCTATACAAATAAAGTTAGAATGCTGGATGCGAGACTGGAATACAGCCTGGATGGGATTGCCAGTCCATCGCAGGGCACATTCACACACTCATTCACACCTAGGGGCAGTTTAGTATAACCACCTACATGCATGTATCAAGGAGCTGGAAGGACACCAGAGAATCCAGAGGAAACCCGCATGGAGATAACTTGTGAAACAGGATTAAAACTGAGAGACTGGAGCCACTGTGCCACCCTTAGCAGATTATTGTGAACTGACATTATAGTTATAGCATGAATTTATCATGAAGGAATAGAACTGTTACATATCTAAACAGGACCTTCATTTATTAGACATGTCCCAGATGTTTGTGCTACACATGGCCAAATGATTAGATGATCAAGAATATTTAACATTTTTTTTTCAATAAAATAGGTGCATGATAATGCATCCTATGTGAATAAGACATGAAAATTAATTAAGACAATAAAATTAGTTTTATAACTGCATAATCGCTCATCAAATCAGCCTGCAAGATCAGTTTCCTCCTCAAGGGCTTCCAGTGAAGACAGCAGAGAGGCGCAATAACAAGCTCCACAGCGAATAAACTTCTGAAAGACTCTTCAGAAAGAAACTTTATTCCGTTAATGCCAGAAGTGTTTAAAGGTTCTCTGCATACGCACACAAAGACGAATAAACACAGCATGTCGCAGTGGGTAACAATCTCTTCCAGAGAAACATCTGCTTGTAAGATCACTGAGGCAACTATCTGGATGGAACTAAATTTATCAAACTGGCCTCAATTTAGACATGCATGATGTTTGCATGATGCTAAATCGCTAGCTACAAGTGTCCCTTACTTAATAGCTACATTAGCTTTGTAGCTCCAATGCAAAAGGGACTTTGAACTAAGGGGAACATTGTGTAAATTTTTTGGCCAAATTGTTCCTATAAAACTCAAAGGTCAACCTGTGTATTGTGGAGTTAATAAATTTCACACCAAGCAATTTAGCAGTAAATAATATTACTCCTGGTAGGTAGCAGTTATCTGTTAGGTGCTGGGTGGTGTTTTCTCACTTGAGGAAAGATGTTTCTTGTTAGAGTAAATACAGACTGTTCATTAGCACACTTTCCAAAAAAAAACAACTCACATTATCACACAAGTGCTATCCATCAAACATTCACTCAAAAGCTTTTTATTGGCAAGTAAATGTCAATGCGTGCACATTAAGTGGCCACGAATTTATTTCAGAACTGACGGCGACTAAACCACATTTTAGCTCTACTACTATAAAAGTGTGTTTGAGCTTCATCTCTCTTCTTCTGCCTTTCTTCTAACATCTGCACTAATGCTGTTTTAAGGCGGTAATGCATTTCAGAGTCCGGTCTTTTTTGAGGCAGCAATACCATATATCCTCTCTACAGCAGTAAATCTGCTGCATAAAGATATTCCTTTCATGCCACTGAACCAAGCTGATGACGTAAATATAGGAGTAGCCTAGTGTACACCTGCTACTTAACGTGGTGCTATATAATCAAAGGAAAGTAAAACACAATGACTGAGCTATTATTAGTGTCGCATACCCAACAGGATTCCCAAAACACACCCCGGCGACGTTAGCTTTATTACAGCCAAATCAGCCATAAGTCCATCAGACAGAGGGAAGCTCTGACTCAGAGTGGAAACACTCAGAGATATTGGCTCACCCAATAATAATCTGAGAAGAGTCTGTGTTAAATGGTCATAAAGACCACGGCAACCTGAAAACAGATCAGCTAATACTGATAGTATGCTCATGCCAAAATCAATAAAATAAAGTAGTCTGATAGGCATTAATATATAACAGCAATGTGCAAGTATTAAAATTCCATATTATGATATGATAAACTGTCTAACTCACTATGACTGTTTATCACTGTTTACAATGTAATGTAAAAATTATGACTGTTAATTAAAACGATAAAGAAAAACTTCACTAGAAGACAGAAACTGACTTACACAGCCAGCGGGATAGTTCATGTCCACCTTTCACAAAACTCTTGTCTGGGAAACAGAATAATCAGATTGCCTCCTGAGAGAAAGACAGGCAATTCTCTTTTATATCCGTTCAAAAGAAGAAGCCTTAGAAGACCGCTGTCTGTATACTGCCTTCCAAATGGGACAGGCTTCATCTCGGGAGCACCAGCTCTTCCACAAAAATGCTCTGACAGCCTTCTGTCGATTGAAACCAAGTGGCAGTGACGATATTTTTTCAACTGTTCACAGCAGTATTATTGTGGAGGTAGTACTATTGAGGTACACTGGAACTGATCATCAGGACATGCCTAGTACCTACTTTAGCTGGCAGTAACAATTAAGATATGAGAAATTAGCCAAAAATGACCAAAATATGCAGGTGTAGCATCAGTGTAGCATCTACACTGAAACCTACACTTAAATGAACAATTTATGTGTTTGAGGCAGAGGTCAAATGATCAGAAATAAAGGTGTTTGAGGCAGTGGTCGACTGATCTGAAGGTTGTAAGTTCAAGCCCCGGCATGGCAAATTGGCTGCTGTGGGATCCTTGAGCAAAGCTTTAACCCTCTCTGCTTCAAGGGCACTGTATCTCAGCTGACCCTGCACTCTGACCCCAGCTTTTTGGGTATTGCATAGGAAAGAATTTCACTGTACTGTATTTGTACAGGTGACGATATAGGCTGTTGAAGCAAGCATTTATTTCTACAGCTGAGGACTTCTATGCCATACACATACAATTTCTCAGTGGAGAATTATAGTAAGATATATCTCACATATGCTATATTCCACTGAGATCGTCTATAGCAGACCACTGACCTCTTTTCAGACTGCAAGAACTCCTAAGAACATGTGATTTGGAGGGGCTTTTTATGGTCCCTTAAATGGAAAACATCTACCCAAGGTTAAAAGCATGCACATAAAAATCTCACTTTGCAGAGTGAAAGGTGCCGCTCTGTGCGTGTTGATTTGTTCCAGCTCTGAGAAACCGAGCAGAAAATGAATCAGTGCACCTGGACACCTGGAGTACGAAAAAGCAATTCAGCATGAAAATCAGTGTTCGGCTCCGGCACTGCTCTACCAGTGCATGCAATAACACAGCCACAGAGCTTTGATCATCAGAAATAAAACCTCACCTGTGACAAAAAGTCTTATTCATTTAAAACTGAAGGCTTATTTTCAGTCAAGTGGGAAAAAAAATCCCAAACACTAAGCAGACTTTAGCCCTTGATCAAGATCTCAAACACCTGCGCTACACAATGACAAACAAAAGACATAAAGTAAATAATGCTGCTTTCCAGGTCAAATTCTGAGCTTTTTACTCTATTTATAGGTTTATTTCTTTTTTTTTCTTTCTTTTTTCTTTCTTTTTCTCTTAATTTTTAGAAGCGGGCTTTACTGTCATCTAAGTTTCTTTTTAAAGCAGAATAGTAACAGGTGTTTGGTTATTTTCGAAAAACTTCATTACAAACTACAGTCAGTTTACACAAATGAATAGACAAATGAATAGAAAAGGGAAGGGAAAAACTCATATATAATGATTTTGCACAGACATTAATGAAGCTGGATCAACTGGAGATAAAACAAACCCAGTATTAATACTTAGATCGTTTAGACACTCTTAGATTTTCTTTAAAAAAAAAGATAACTCAATGGAGTGCATATAAAATCCATAAGTTACAAAGAGGAGCAAAAATTGCTAATAAAACTGTTTCTAGTTAATTCCCTAAAACCCTACTCCACTTCACCAGTCTAAATCTGGTGTGAAAGAGCTAGGCTACTATACTATAATATACTGCTATATAATATAATAATGCATATCACCCAGTTATAATTTAAACAATGTATAGACCATAATTTATAAATAAGCATGTAATATATAAAATACTAGATGGATATTTCTAATCTAATCTTGTAATAACAACACTAAGCTCCAGTAACTACAACATGAAGTAAACAGCCTGGGAAATTCCTACTCTAATATAATAACAAAATAATCAGTCGAACAATCCTGTATTTCATCCACTGGTAGTTACACAAAGAGTAAATGTCTCCATATTACTACTAAAAGCGTGGTAGTGAAGTGAAGCAGGACTAGTTGTATGGGTTGTTACCTTTTCTGCGCCCTGCTCGCGCTCCTCTCATGGACCTGTGTGTAAAAACGCACTTCTGCACGAAATGACAGATGCAAACAATCCGCTCAAAATGAACCCCAAACACGTTTCCTTTGGCTGATCCACTGTCTCCACTTCTGCCCTGGAATACGGAGGCATAGTTTTAAGCTCCGAATCCAAATGAGTTTCCAGCGAAACTATGGACCACAGAGTGTGGAAAAGCTCAGTTTAGTGCGCGCACGCGCGCGCGCACACACACACACAAGCACACACACACACACACACACACACACAGGCGCGCAGACACACACAGACACACACGCGCGCGCAGCCAAAGTCCCTGGCGCAGTACAGCGCACACCTCCAGCCCAACTCAGTGTCCGTGCAGTAATAATGTGTGCAGGAGGAGCAGGGTTGCCAAATTAGACCGACAGGGTTGCCATATTCAAACCAAATCCCCGTTTAAAATAGACTTGCTCAAACTGTTACTTTACCAAATGTAAAGGCATTTAATAAAAGAGATGAAAAATAACAATCAACTTATAAATAAAGGCTTATATAACAGGGTAGTAAACAGCTTTCTTCCCCAAGCTGTGAAACTGCTGAACTCTGCTCTTCTCCACACAAGGACTCTTGCAATATAACAGCTCCACTACCAGCACCTAACAGGACATAAGCTTTGAACATGGTTATGAAAGGTTTTTGCATATTTGCATCTAACAGGATGGTGGTGCAGCAGGTAGCGGTGCCCCGGTTCGATGTGCATGTTTCCCCTGTGCAGCGTGGGTTTCCTCCAGGTTCTCTGGTTTCCTCCCACTTCCCAAAAACATGCCAGGTGGATTGGCTATGATAAATTTCCCTTAGGTGTGTAAATGTGTGTGTGTATATAGTTCTCTGTGATGCTCAGCATCCCATCCAAGATGTTTTCCCACCTCATGACCAGTTTTCCTGGGCCAGGCTCGGGATCCCCCACAATCCTGGTCATGATGAAGTGATTCCTGTAACTGAGTAAATGAGAGGACATAAATCTGTGCACATTTGCACCACAATCACTTTGTACTACAAATCAGTTTGCACAACTAGGTCATTTCTTCTCTTACCTAAGTGTATTTTTAAGTGACTAATGTAGCACTGAAAGGGCTCACTACCTCATTTCCTTGTACAATATGTACAATGATGATCATTTTGTCTTTGACCAGAACAACATCCATCAGTTTTAGTCTAACCAAGTGTGTTTGGTGGAGGGATTCTCTGCAATCTGGCAATCTGAGGAGGATCCAGCCTCTTTCTGCACAGGAGACTTTTTAATTAAATCCCTGCCGTAGAGAAAAGAATTGGCGTGAGCTTCTCCAAAGTTCTGCAAGTTCTCGCATTGCCTGTTAAAGCTGTGTAAAATTGTTTGCACATGTTATGTAATATATATTGAAGCAATATTTGTTAATTATCCGATTATCAATCAAAAAGCAGTAAGTAGTTTACATTTTCATAAATTAAGAACATGTAATTACTGGCCTGTCCCATTATACAGAATTATTAGTCACTGAGAAGTAATGCTGTGGCTTAGTGCTTAGCACTGTCGCCTCGCTCCTCCGGGGATAAGGGTTCGAATCCTACCTCCACCCTGTGTACACGGAGCTTGCATGTTCTCCCCGTGATTCAGGGGTTTCCTCTGGGTACTCTGGTTTCCTCCCCAGTCCAGATATCTGCAGTGTAGCCTGATCGTCATTTCAAAAGTTATGTGTGTGATTATGCCCTGCGATGGGTTGGCACCCTGTCTGGGGCGTGCCCTGAGTTCCCTGTGAAAGGTTCCAGGCTCCCTGCGACCCTGTGTAGGATAAGCTGCACAGAAAATGGATGGATGGAAGTAATGCTGTTTGTTGATTAGTTAAAAAGTTGCAGAAATATATTCAGTGAATTGCTTTGGTCTCAGTAGGGTTTCAAACCGCTGTAGTAAAATATAGAAGAAACTGTAAAAGAATGAGCATAAATGGGTTAATTATTCCACTGATTTAAAATATTTCAGAGTGGTGTGTGCTTTTTCACAAGATTTAGCTCATTGAGAGTGCTTGCTGAAGGCTATATACCCCAGGTGGCATTACTCTGACATGCTATGGATGATGATGGTGATGCAAACAAACAAGCCTGTTTAACTGTTGTAGCTGCAAAGAATGAAAAGGAGAAAGTGGACAAATATGATCACTCTAAACACACAACTGCTGCCATAAAGGACACCATTAATCAATAAAACATTAATCCCATTAATCAATGAAATGTGTGGATAACATTAAAAAATGACTATTTTCCCTGACATCATCTAGATAATTCTAGATAAGCCTACAGCTAGCTGGCTGATTAATGCTATTGGTGATCTCCTACATATTCAAGCTAAATTTATGTGTCTCATAATAAACCTGGGCTTCAGTCTGAAAGCAACTATCATTTTTCTTCTACTTCTTTGGGTTCAGTACCATATAAGGACAGAAAATCGTGGGTCAAAAGTTTCAGTTTCTAACAGACAGCGTTCCCCACAGGATGCATTAGTGGCCTGGCTAAACTCAGCTCTCAGCTAACCTGTGCTTGTAACTGGAGCCATTTGCACTGGCCACCCTCTCATAAATTGATTATTAGTCCTTACGATTCAGATATAAACCAGGTGAGTCACAGATCATCTACTGGCTATAGGCTATTAATAAGAATAATTTTAAACACACAGGCAGCAAAAAGAAGTGATGAATTAACTTACAGTCATGAACAAACTCTTAAAAGTGTTGAATGAATAAAAAAAAAAAAATCAGCTTATGTTTGGTATCAGGCCACTATGTGCCTCTGCCAATCTAATGTTTTCTTTTTTAAAGCCCTCAGGCTGAAGGCTTTAAGCTTTGACCAGTTGGTACAATCATGTCATGTAGGTCATACAGTATACTGCTGAAAAACTTGTTTCCTGATATATATGTCAAGTTATGAGTCATCATGATATACATGTCAATTTCCTCTATAAGCCTTATGAACCACCCTAGAGTGGTTAACACATTAAAACAAAGAAAAACAGTTTTTAAAAAATAATTTCAAAAATATTTTTATATTCCTTTCTCGAATTAGAAAAATATTACAGGGGAATTTCCCAAAATATTGGTAAATTTTGGATTTACATTACATTTTATATTGAGAAATGGCAGAAAAGACAAAAAAGGTTAAACAAGAACCAGGAAAGAAATGACTTTCCAACACAATGCGCTGTAAAGGCCTTTCTTTTGAGAGTGTCTTCATAGTCAAATAAACATTTTAATTCTATTTGCATACATTTTGGAAAAAGTTCAAACACAAATACTTGTACCAGCATTCAGCTGGCAATGACTGATTGTGATCTCTATTGTTTAAAAAATTACCTCACCCCTAGAATCTAGCCTTAAATAATAAATAAATAAAACATATATACCAGTCAGCCATAACTTTAAAACCACTGACAGGTGAAGTCAATTACATTAAAAAGTTAAAGCTGGTTGTGATAGAAAGGTGTCAGAACACACAGTGCATCGCAGCTTGCTGCATATGGGTCCACTGCCGAAAGCACGTACAATGGGCACATGAGCATCAGAACTGGACCATGGAGCAATGGAAGAAGGTGGCCTGGTCTGATGAATCACATTTTCTTTTACATCATGTGGACAGCCGTGTGTGTGTGCATCGCTTTCCTGGGGAAGAGAGGGCGCCATGATGAACAATGGGAAGAAGGCATGCTGGGGGAGGCAGTGTGATGTTCTGGGCAATGTTCTGCTGTGAAACCTTGGGTCCTGGCATTCAGGTAGATGTTACTTTGACACATATCAGCTACCTAAACATGCCTACACAATACTAGGCAGGTAGTTTTAATGTTATGGCTGATCAGTGTATAACAACAATGGACTAAATAGACTATATACGCTCAACCTTGATCAAGACTTTACAGTGCATATAAAAGGCTTTTACTGAAACTTCTATTGACTTTGCAGGGGTCATTTTAATAATAGAACAAAAAAACTATGCATCACAGACATTGTGTCCATTAGTGAAATCCTGAAATAAACAGTCTGCCTGAGAAAGAGAAATAAAAAGTTGCTATGTGACTTCAAGGTCAAATTCTAAAACGTTTGGCCAAATTAAAGCGTCGTCTCCTGTCAGTGATTATGTCTAACAGTACGTACCATTGATATTCCCAATTGTTTTATTCAAACCACTGGTGATGTGAAGGACAAATAAATAAACAATCCAAGTGAGGGCTGGTGAAATGCTCCAGTGAACCAGTGACAGTTTTCCCACTAACACAGTGGAGAAATCTTTGGACTTGTAACTTATCAAGATTGGCAGAGGATCAAGGTGGTTTCAGACCACGATTTTCTTTTATTGTCACTGTGGTGTATCTTTGCCTAAGAGTGCAGAACCTCTGAAGCAGTGTGCCAGAAAGAAGATTAAAAAAAACTCTCACAGGACTACAATGCCTTCTTTGGGCAGAGCTGCTTGAGTGAGCGCCGTTGAAGCTTGACCCTCCGTCACGCTCTTGACCGAATGCTGTGGACATGAACTGAGCTAGAAGAGGAGGAGGAGGTGTGTGTGAGTGGAGAAAGGCCTAACCACACAAGGCCTGCCGTTGTGAGAGAGAAGCCCATTGCTGAGATATACATGATAAAGTACATATTTGACCAAATAAAATGTACGTCTATGTACAGTAAATTCTGTGACAGCTGCAAAAGAAAGTGGATAAGATTACATGTTTTTACCCTCTTTTCCAGATTATATGACATGATGCTGTGATTTCTACAGTGCATACTGTGTACACTGTAATTTTTACATTACTCAACTCTATTATGCCTATTTATTTGTGTATTTACAGTATGCATGCTTGTCCAGCAGTTATGGTAGTTTGCCCATTTGTTAGTGTTTCTAGCAGGTGTTAATGTTCATTCATTCATTCATCTTCAGTAACCACTTTATTCTGCTCAGGTTTGCAGTGGACCTGGAACCTATCCTGGGAACACTGGATGTGAGGTGGGACTATACCCCTGATGAGATGCCAGTCTATTGCAGCACATGATACACACACGCATTCACACCTAGGGACAATTTAGAGAGGACAATCCACTTACCAGAATGTTTTTTGAGGAGTAGGAGGAAACCAGAGAGCATGAGAAATGCCACAATAACAGTAACCAGTGACCCTTCCTGATTTTAATTTTTTTTTAAATCATAGTAGCAATGATTGGACAAACAAAAGTTCCTTAAAAAAAGAATAATGTTTCAGCATTAGTTGATGATGTGTAATGACTTAGTGGTAAGGATATTTTCCAGGCCTAACTGAGGGATCAAAATAAAGACAATAGCAGAAGGATCAGCATGGGAAAAATACAGCATTACAACACTAATGAGACAAAAAGTCAACTATGCTACACCAATAGGAGGCTCTGAAGCGTAATTTTAGAGTCAGTATTAACAGCCTTTTTTTATACAGACAGAATTTAAGGGGGTGTGTCTTACATTCTGAAGTGACTTACAGTATTGTGGGGTGCTCACCTTTAAAAATCAGGTACAAAAACAAATACTAATTAAAACATTGTAAACACAATGTCAAAAGAAATTATGCCTCTGACTGACAGGTCAGAACTGAGCTTTGAACTCTCTTATACTTCTTTATCTGTAACGGCGTGATCTAAATCACAGCCTGCAGCCATATTATTCAGCCCAGCACTCCCACACAGGATTTAAGCAGAAACAACACAATATGGTACACTTTCCCTGTGGAACATGTCTTGGTGCACCACAAAGAAAGGAAGAAGGCAGTAAATCACATCTATGTAATTATTTTATTCATTAGTAGTAAAAGGCTGACTTGTATCCGAAACACATCCACCCTTTCTCAAATTTCACCGCACTGTTTCTGTCCACTATAATATAATCACCTGGAAATCAAGGCAAGAGTCCACATAAAACATAAGCGCCATACACACTCACAGTCTCTTTGGGACTGAAAATATGCTCAGGGCGGTGGAGACATGTTTCGTCTGTCTTTCTCACACAGCAATGCACTGTGTGTGTGTGTGTGTGTGTGTGTGTGTGTGGAGTCTTGCTATGAGTCTGCTGAGATTTTTCTGATCATTAAATCTTTAGAAATTTATTTTAAAACAAGCAAACAAACAAAAATCTTTATATAACGGTGACTGCATTGCCTAATGGTTTGTTGATGATGACCATCTCTGGTTACTTTTTAGGTTAGAAAACAGACACTGATGTAACCTAAAAACCTAAAAAGACATTGACATTTGATTGGTTAGTTTTTGTCTTTTTGTATAAATGTTGTACATTCGCTTATGATTGTCATTCTTGCTGTCGTCCCGATACCTAGATTATACTCGTCACTCTCTTCGCTTACTAAATTAGGCAAACCTCTATAAACAACTTCTTAAAATATTGTGCATCTAAAGTAAAATTAGGATTTTCATGTATTATTATTATTATTATTACCAGACATTTCAAAGATGAGGAAATGTCCCAATAAAGACCCAATAAAAATAAATAAATCAACAAAATATGCTACAAAAATATCAGGCATGTTTTTGGCACCAGTGGAATTACATACAGTGGGAATTCTGCAGTTCAACTCCTCTACAAGTGACTGGATGGCTGGGAGTTCAAATCACAGGGCTGTCAGAGAACAAATTTATGTCCCCTGACTAAAAAGGCTCTTCACCCGAACTGCTCAACCCAACGCTCAAGGATTCTGCTGCTGATTGGATTCTCCCTAAGCTGACCTGGACAACAGTGTGTGCCAAATACATAAATGTAAATGAAAGTGATTTTGTGTTCTGAGCTCACCAGCAAAACTACAGATTCAGGGTTGGTTTTTTACATTGTGGTTGCTGATACTGAAACCAAAGCTGCCTGTTAACACTTCTTCCTAATTGGAGCTTTTTCCCTTATTGAAATGGATTGCTAACCAATACAACACACAATTTCAGTTCTTACTCTCCAACTGGCCTCTGTCAAAGTGATTTATTTTCAGACATTTAATATTCAGCTGAAATAACAAGCCACTTAGCTCGTAACAACCTGACATGGTGTGAAGGAAATTTGGTCCCTGCGGTTTGATCACTGGGTAAAAGCTGGTCATTGTATTCAGGCAGCTGTATGGAGGTGACTCATGTCGCCAGACTGATGTGTGCTTTCACAACAATGCCTTCATATTCCATATTACAAAAAAAATCCTCCCTGCATAATATCAATTTTATAAAGCTGAAACAATTCAAAATGTGTTTCCATAAGAACACAGCATTTAGAGCCAAACACTAGAACTGTGCACATGATGTAAAGCAATACTTGGTAACAGTGACCTAATGCAATCAAGGTTGATAATGTAGTAAAAAAAGAAAGAAAGAAAGAAAATAACCTTGTAAATAAATGTCATATAATTATAGGAGATATACAATATGCTGTGGTAATTGGAAGGGCTCACTTTTCAATTAATCTCCCTGTCAGAGTGTGTCCATGACCTGGGAACTGACCCTTTGCTCCAGGTCTTTCCCTCCTAGGGAGCTCCATGTGTGTCCAGACGTTCCTCCCTGTGTTTTGCCAAAAGTAGCCTCTACAATGAGTTAGTGAATTAGAAGTCAAGCAGGAAACAGTAGTAAAGAACAGGACACTTTTTTCAGTTTCATTCAAGGGGAACATAACCCTCATTCAGTTATTTTGTTATACACATTGAAAATAATAAAAGAACTAAACCAAATAATGTAACCTTTTGTAACCTTCTACATGTACTGTAGATTAACAAAATCAGGATGAAATCTGCAAAGATCAGAAAGACTAGAGTGACAGGTGTCCTTCATTTACTAGACAGGTCCAGTATTGGATATAAAATTGTATTGCAATTTCTGTTGTTAGATGCACACTTAGATAAAATAGGAAAATAAATAGACATTTTTTTCCAAAATAAAACTGAATTTAAATTGTTTAATTTACTACCTTGTAGGATGTAAGTTGTGAATAGGATAAACCAGTTTGATGGCAAAACTGGGTCATAAATCTGTTCTGTAATTATATGGTAGTTTGTGCCAAATATCCTCAGAACTGTCATTCAGATTGTAGTACACAGTATTTACTCTGTAGAAATGTGACATTTAACACAACAGATATTATTTATGAGGTCAAAACAGAAAGGATTTTTTTTAAACAAAGATGATCATCCTAAACAAAATCAGTATTTGTTTTAGCCACTTTTCTGGAGTAGATATTAGATTGGGGTGTCAGTTTCCAGTCCTGAAAGACTTTGAAAGCTTTGCAGTATGACAAGAAGTTTTAGCTTAAAATACCTACAGTATAAATCAGTTATGACACATAAAAACTCAGCTCAAATTATTTCCAGATATCGTCAATGACATTTTAACTATAGTCAAAATATCAGGTTTATATATCCATAGAGCAAATTTGACAATTAATAATTGTGAAAGGCAGTGTTGTCTAATCATATGATAAATCTCGATTTCTCTTAACTGTAATAAAATTTATACTAGTCAAAGTTGAGTCCACACTTTTTTCTACATATTTACTAGTAGAAATGATAATTGATAAATGAGAAACGATAATTGCATATATTTACACTACAGGTTTGACTAGTCAAAATTCCAGGACTAGACATGTATGAGTGTGAGTCAAATGAAAACCTTCATTTTTTTTTATTTTTTATTTTGCAGTTTTTTGCAAATAGGTGTCACAAAGGTGTATTATTTTTCTACATAATTTTGTTCAATTCAAGCATTCCAGAGCTTAATGGATGTCTGGATTCCTCTAGAAAAAAAATCTATTCAATTCTAGTTAATGTTGCTCTTTTGTGGTTTTCATTTGACTCACCCTTGTTTAATGATATCTTGATTAGTAGAAATACAGTTTGTAGATGTTCAATGTGCAACAAGACTTTCAACATGTAAAAATTGCATTGCAGATTTCTTGACTTTGAGTTTTTACTAGTCAAAAATAATTTATGCTTTTTCAAATAGGAGGCATTTTAGCCATACTACAGCATTTATCCTTATACCTGACACACTTTAACACACCTGATTAACTCATCAGTCACTGAACCACCCTGCTGAAAAATCCAGCTTGGTCTGACCAGTTACCAGCTGCTAAATCACAGGCTGAGCTGGTCAAACTGGCACACTGGATCTTAACCAGCTGGTAAGTGCTCGTGGATAGGAATGACCTCTGCTATTGCTACACCTTAGACAAGTTGTTTTTAAGAAAGTAACACAACAGTAAGGCAGTTAGAAAATCAAACATTTATGGATCAGTTTAGTCACGTAATAAGGAAGCTAGAAAGTACACAACTTACTATAACATGACCAGCTTGGCCTGTGTTTCAGACCGTGCTGGGTTTTTCAGTTGCTTTTAGTGTGTTAGAAGAGGGGAGAAATCAAATCTCAGGTTCCTCCAGGACCCACCTAATGCATTCAAGCATACATGTTAGAGCAGTGTGCAACTCTGATTATGTTACAGCTGTGGAATATTTCTTTAACACAAAACAATAAAACTATAAAAACCTAGCTGAGCTCTTTTCTAGTGATTAGTTAAGACTATGAACCCTCATTGCTGCGAAAATAAAAACATGCATAGCATCTTAATGCAATTAATCAGTATTTATTGATGCACTGTAAAAAAAGAGGCTGACTGGGAAGGCCCCCCAAGGAAACAGCATTTTTCTTTAACACCACCTAATTAAACTGTTTGTGGGTGGTCAGGGCTGGTCAGCAGCCTCCCTGCAGGCTCCATAGTTCAGATGTTCAGATGTCCCGGAGTGAAGGCCAAACTAGCACAGGATGCCTCTCACACTCTGAATTCCTGCAGGAAGGAATACAGATCCCACCTTTATCTATCCAGAGATTATTTCTGCAGGTCCACACAGATCATATCCTGTGTTCCTGTACTGCATTTTAAATATATTTGTTAACTATCACTCCCAAGTCGGAAGTAAGTGTCAACTATGTGACAGGAGTGTACACCTGTAGTGTACGAATATGGCAGTGAAGCAAGAGTGATGTAGCTGAAGTATTTTCCTTGGAGATTTACACACTGAAATTCCTTCATCTCTTACTAGCAGCAAAAAAGTAATTCAGTGCCATCTGCTGTCATCAAGCAGCTCAAATACATTTCAATCCCCATTTTCCCACCCTTAGGGAAAAATCCCAAACATTTTGCAAGATCATACGTTTTTCATAAGTGTGATTACGTGAGTAATAAGCAGTCATGTGTGAAGGTGCATTTCACCATGTTATTGCACGAGAATTCACGTAAACACAGCTGGCATCGTGTAAATACTATGTGCTCACATGAGATTAAATGAATTGTGAGAAAATCCCGTGAAAAACGAACATAGTGAAATAATGAAAATAATAATGAAAAAGATTTGGATCATATATAAAAATCACAAATGAATTATATGAAAAAAACAATTTTATGAGAAAAACATACACTACATTTGAAAAATGTGTAAAACATTACATGTGAAGTTCATGTGACTTTTCTGTAAGCTCTAATACCTTCTGGGAAGTTCTCCAAGGAGCCCGCTTCACTTGAACTTCTTGAGTTCTTCCCGGAGTCCCCTCCTCTGAATACCCACTGACGCATTAGATCTGTTCTAATAATTAATTAAAGTTGGGACACAGCTTGATATCATTAATCTGTCATAGTGTCCTGAAGAAGCACAATTAACCTCTAGTGCCTCAGACAGCTCGGCTTTGCTGGATCTTCTGATGTTTTCAGTCTGCACTATAAAATGAACAGACACCAAACACTGATATATTTTCAGCACATTCTGCTGTACTTTCCAGTATGATCTGAGTAAATGTTATAAAGCGCCACTAATCAAGAAGAGAAAAACATTTTGTGTCTGGTTCCTCTCAGTGTCTCTTCCTGTTGCCATTTCAGGGAATTTGTCCTAGCTGCTCTTGCCTTTATCTTACACATTAGGAGTAGATTTCCTTTCCTTTGTGTTAAACATACTACAAATAAAATAGAATCAAATTAAATTACATGGGAACTGAATGGGATAGAATTAGTACAAGTTAGGAGGCAATGCAAGTTGATCTTAGAATCATCGGAAAACACAAGAAAATATATAGCTATAAATTAGTAGGCCGGTATAGTAGTAGTTATATATAACTATATAACAAACAGAACCTTTCTGGTAATAAACCATAATCTGTCTTGATTTATTTCTGGGACAATACAAGTTAGAGCTGTTTGTGTAACTCAAGTGATTATGTTACAATGCTGTACATGGCAATTCAGATAATGCTGTTTTGTGGAAATGGAAGTGCCATGAGGCCAAGGATGTAGCAGAACTTTCATTACTGTTAGGGTCATCTATGTGTGTACGTGCACAAAGAATGTGTCAGGAGAAATCAAGGCATCGAGCAGTGAGTCTGCACAGACACACACAAATCTCCAAATAAACCCTGCAAACAGAAACATACGTCTGAATGAAACCAGCTCAACTGCTCTTGAAAAACAAAAGAAACCATCAAAACCTTCTGCTGTCACACTGGGCCACCTACATGGCCACACACCTGTCGATGGATGTCCCTTACCCCACTATTAAGGCAAAGTTCCCATATAAGTCGCATTGTAGTGTCTGTACTTATCTGATCATATGGAGTGATGAGTCATTTTAGTGAGCAATGTACAACAGATGGATTAGTGTACAGTACATCATATATCACTTGAAGTTGTTTATATATATATATATATATATATATATATATGTATATGATATAGTACAGTCAGCATTTTGCGTTTTAAAAAATTCAAGTCCTGCAAAAGAAGTATTCTGTTTTGTAGAAAGTGCTTTAGAAGTACAGAAAATGTGGGAAAACAGTTCAAGACCTTGGAAGTTTGTTATAAACATAACATTGCACTATCTCTCTCTCTCATTAAATATAAATATATATACACATGTATATATGTATGTATGTATATATGTATGTATGTATGTATGTATATATGTATGTATAGCAGAAGACCACATATGCTGCAATAGCAGAAGACAACAGTGGGTTCCACTCCTGCTAGCCAAGAACAGGAATCAGAGGCTATCATGGGTACAGACTCACCCAAACTGGACAGTTAAAGATCACCTCATCTTTCTAGTCTTTTCTTTCTGTCTGTCCAGTTTGGCTGTTGTAGCTCAAGGTTCAATGTTTTGTGCATGCTGTGATGCTTTTCTGCTCACCGCAGTTGTAAAGAGTGATAATTTGAGTTACTATATCCTTCCAGGCAGCTTGAACCAATCTGACCATTTTCCTCTGACCTCTCTTATCAACAAGGTGTTTCTACCCACAGAACTGTCAATGTTTTTTGTTTTTTGCAATATTCTGTGTAAAATTCTCAGGAGATTGGCAGTTTCTGAAATACTCAAACCAACCCATCTGGCACCAACAACAATGGCACGGTTAAAGTCACAGAAATCACACTTTCCCCCCATTCTGATGTTTGATGTGAACATTAACTGAAGCTCTTGACCTGTATCTGCATTATTTCATGCATTGTGCTGTGTGTGTGTATGTATATATATATATATATATATATATATATATATATATATATATATATATATATATATATATATATACACACACACACACACACACACACACACACACATACGTACGTATAAACACATACATACATACACAGAGAGGTAGACATCTCATTGTGACCCTGGTAACTATAAATTACATTTTACAGACTGTCCCTGAACAAAATCCAATTATTCAAATATTAGGCTCATAACATAATCGCATACTATGCATGCTATGTATTACAGCCAGACAGCTTTTTGTTCTTGAAATTTCTGCCAACAGAACACTATGTTCAAATTGACATTATTCATTGGCCTGTTTTGAGTTATTGAGGCTTGGATTAAAGCCATTCAAGTGGCTAATAACTAAGAACTCTATAAGTAATATAATTACTATGATTGTGATTTTCAGCACTGTAACAAAAAGGAGAACAATTCACGGACCTCCTGGTTATGCTGAGAACCACTGATCTGGAGCACATTTGTAAAGATATAACTGATGTGCTGAGTGTAACATGCTTTACGTCCATTGTAAAATGGATGAATAGAATACAACTTAAACAAGTGGAGATATAAACCAATCTAAGCAATAAAAGAATGAAGGCACTATATTCTACTAGTGAACTTCATGTATGAGCTTAAAAGCTTCAAATCAGAATTTCTGAATCAAATATACTGAATTCACTTCCTTATAGGTTGTGAACAGGATTTCACAGCTCAATGGCTAAATCAATCATACAGCTACCCACCTCTCACTCCTCACACATACACACACTTGGAGTGCACTCAGGTCAAGGCTCTGTCCTGAAATAGGATCCACCTGCTTGTTGTGTCCATACCTCAACTGCCTCTGATCTCACACCACTTTCTATATCAGTATGTGATTTACTGCAGATGACACTCTGAGCACATTAAACGTTTCATCAGCTACAGAGCGTGGAGAACCGAAGGGGAAGAAGAGGCAGGTGGAAACAGAGGCGTTGCGTGGTGTGCATTCTCATGCTTGGGAGTTTATGTTCACACTGAACTCTGCACAGATTGTTTTACAGTTTCACATCCCAACATCAAACGTCCCTGGCTTTTATTACCACCAGTGCATTTTATAGTAGTTACTTTAAATAATCCATCGAATAATATGGATCAGGATGCTGCTGAAGGAATAATTCAGCCAGATATTTTCCCCATTACCCCATTACGTGTCTTGTCAATCAGCCAAGACACGTTTAGTCTTTAAGGATGATTTGGTTTTGCACGGGAGCTACAAGGGCAGTAGCTAACAGCTAAAGGAAGACTTGCTATTAATTTAGCGTCATGCAAATGCTTGGCTAGATCATCACACAGCATCACGTTGTTCAGTATCTCAAATAGACTTTGCTTATGTGGACTGATGTCTTGACATGTATGCCAGTGTTATCTGACTCATGTATGAGGGTGAGTTAAATGAAAACATTAACTGCATTGTTTATTGCAAATATGTGCCACACAAGTGTATCAGGTTTAAGGTAGCAATGGACCAGTAGTACATTTTTACTTCTGCAACTACAAATTTAAATGTACTGTTCCTCTAACTTATGTTGCACTTTTAAGCTTTTCTTTTGACACCCTCATACAAATGGTATTAATGAGATGTCTCAGTAAACAGTAAGCCTAAACAAAAAGGGTTTCTAGAAATGCAGTGTCCTTTACTTCACAACTCTGGACATTTCGAACAATCTGTGTCACACACTCACATATGAGCACCCAGTGTAGGATTACTGTTTGTGTTTAAAAGAAAAAAAAAAAAAAAAAAAAAGCATGCAAACTTATAGTAAGGCAACAGTTAGAAGAGTTAACATGTAACAGAGTGGAGAAGCAGCCATTTTGATATCTGATACTCTGATATACCAATACTTTCATTAATACCTTCAGTGACTTACACCTTCTATTCCATTTTGTTATATAAGATATACTGCGATTGGATTTATGTGATTGAAAATAATGTTAAACCAAACAATGCCATCAGTCAATTAAGAAACAACAACAATTGAGAACCATTCAGAATGGAAAAACTCCCATTTTTTCCTGAAGAGGATGTACCAATATGATGTGGTGTACCAATAACACTCCAGATTGTGAATATATCATGATATAAACACTTTGGCTATATCACCTACCCCTGAAGTTAGTTTGCAGTTGTGATTAAATGGATATGTGCATCTCTATATCAGGTCTCTATGCCAGTCAGTCCTACTCAAAAACTCAGAAATCCAAGCACTGGTCTGTCCCTCCTCTATTCAAATTTAAATTTTTAATAGAACATGATGGATGGCTGTAGTTTAGGTGACACACACATATACATTTCAGACAAGAATGTAACAAATTCTGAATACTTTAATTATACTGATTTGTCATATACTGCACCAGACAGAATCACAGGCTGAGTGAGAAAAACATGGTGATTTCAACACTGTAACACAATCCCCTTTAGTCCTGCTAATATATATATATATATATATATATATATATATATATATATATATATATATATATATATATAGCAGAACACAATGGGGAAAATCAGTCCTTATCATCTGTGCTGTAACACTAAAGACTGCAGAGAAAGCAGCCCAAGTTTGAGGTGAACACCATTAAAGCTCTGTGAAGTGAACTGAAGAATGTAACTTACACAGTGCATACATAAATACTAAAAAAAACAAAACAAAAATCAAAAAACAGACACTCGCTTTCGTGTACACATAACTTTAAGTGTGGACGGCTACAGGGAAGTGTGAACTGGACATGATGTTTCTAATGCTATAATGAACCCCAGTGAGTCAGTACAAATTTTAACTGTGTTGAATTTTATTTACACTATTTAATGACCTTATTCGATTTAAAAAATTTTAATGTATAACTGAAGCTGTCTTAAGTGACCTTACACAATAAACTGAAGGTCACCTGAAATAAAAGACCTCAGTATAGTTTCAAAATGTACCACTCTCACCACAGTCCATCAAACTGATTTATGGAAACTAAAGTGCAAATTTCTTGCTTCTCTGATATGACAGAATTGAACATGTTTAAATATACCCACTCATTCAAAGCTGATTCTATACCTAGTCTAGGCATCAATTTAATAGTGGTACAATTAACACTCACCCATTTTTAAAAAAATCAGTATAACAGTGTTTAACTAGCACATGCTATTGTTTCTCTCGTTTCTACATGTGCTGTGCCTCATTTCACTTGTGAAGCAGCCATCCAGTCAGGATGAATTTAATATTTAATAGAAGGTCAGAAAATGATCATGTAAAAATGAATTATGACTGTTTTTGTAACAGAAATGATTAGATGGACTTCAGAGAAAAAAGTAAATTCAATACATCATATGAGATCTTTAAAATGATGTAGTGTGCATAATGCATCAGAATGTATCTGTTTCACTGCTGTGGTACAGCTGTCACTTAGTGTCTACAGCCGTGGTGCTAATGCTGTTTGTGGTCCCTGCAGCCGTCAATACTTAATGTCACTAGTAATACTATTTAAATACAAAGGCATGTCCCTCACGCTGCATTTAAAACCATTTTAAAAAAGGGAGTTTCTCAAAGACTGATATAGCGTAAAAGCACGCCTTTTTATGTCTTACATACTAGCATGTTCTCAGACCGGAGCGTCAAGACTTGCGATGGGTGGAGTCTTCCATTAACCATGTTAATGCGTGAAGTCCGCATACTCAGGTGCTTGGTAGAAGCGAGTCAGCAATGGCATTTCCATATTTGTGCAGGTGTGTGAGAGATGCTCAGATTCCGTAGGTCAGATCCTGAATTACACCGGCCGTCACCAACTTCCGCAGAAACTCCTTTTCTTTCGGTATGTTGTGTGTCCATGACTGCAGAGACACAGAGAGATAAAGTGAGAGAGAAGTAAACATTCAGCCCCATCAATGTGACAAATGCTTGAGTCTAAAATGCCTCTCTGTTCACTCAGCTCTGCATTCAGTTCAGTCGTCTTCATTGACGAGTGTGTGCTGTACTACACTGCGGCCGCTCATAGCTTCGACTGTATACACGTTAACAATGGGAAACTGATCGGACTGTCTAAAGTAAACACGTTACTGAAGCTGGGAAATAACAGAGACAATATGAGCGGTTCTTTGTGCTCTGCAGGCTTTTAATGATGGACACGCGAGATAAAAACTTATAGGACAATGACGTGCAGTGTTACCTCCACTGTGGGGAAAGCACTTAGCAGATTGCAGAAAAGTCAAGTGAAAGAGCTTCCACAATAACTGAGAGAGTGACTTCAGATATGGTTGGACACATTTTGCTGTTTGTTTATAGAAAAATACAGCTCACTGTGACGTTAGAAATTTTACTTTTTTCTTTCCTGAGAAAATGATATTGTGATATTGAGATATCATTATTAACACTTATTAATTAGGCTGGCATATCCTTGTTCAACTAATTTGCCCAACTACAGAATAAACTAATATACTTTTGGAATCAACAAGTATGGAATAAACTTCCTGAAACTGTTAGCTAATAAGGGTGGGGACAAGGACTCGAGTGACAGCAGTGATTGATCATGATTATAATAATTGTGAATGAACATTTATTTAAATGTTCTTTAGATTCACACCGACTAAAGCCAGAACAATAAATCCTCCCAGAAAGAGAGCTGTAATCTGCATTTTAAATGTGATCATAGTGGCTTTATGGATAGAAGCTAGAGAGAACGCACAGATGACAGAGAAGTCATTTCAAAGGCAGTGTTGGAGATTGACCCCTTATTGCAGCTATACCACGACCTATAGCAAATCTGTGGCTTTGTATATGCGCAGTGTTCCCAAAGCACTGAAAAAAATAAGGGACAGAGAAGAACAAAACTGCCGTTTAATTCTACTAATAAAACAACATGCCATCACCTCACAGTTAAATGTGTCAAGTGAAAGTAAAGATGAAAATGGTAGCAGCAGTTTCAGATTGGTTATCCAAATCTCCAAATCTCAATCCTTTAACGAAATATATTTCACAGGACCCGGTCAGTATTAATCTCCTACTAATTTTTACACCAGTGAAGCACCAAAAGCTACAGTTTTTACTTTGTGTGTGTTTGCCTCTCTCTCTCCTTCCCTCCCTCCCTCCCTCCCACACACACACACACACACACACACACACATGATTGACAGCCTCAGAACAACACATCTCTCAATAATAGATGTGTGGAGGTGGGGGCAGAGGGGTAGCAATGTCACTGCAGACTGAAAAGTCACTGGACACTGACTCATCAATGACTGCTGCAGTGACCCAGCTGAGGAAGGCAGTCACAGTCTCATGAACACACACAGAAGCACAGAGGAGAAAATGTGGAGTGCATTACATCTCTGATAGCGGACATCTTGAGCTTCTCGTAGTAATGCAGTGGTGCATGAAGGTTGCTCATGTCATAGCTGAATCCAGCCACCGCCACCTCGTCACAGTTATGCAGCGCCATCGTGATCGCCACTGTCCCCAGCGTTGGGATATTCTGAAAAAAACACACATACATATTTGACAAACAACTATCCCTAGAAGATGAGTGGACAATCTTCAAATGCAGTACAATCCAAATGCATGGTCTCATCCTACAGTCCAAGCAATTTTGATTACGACCTTTCTGTAACTTTTTCTCATAAGATGCTTTACAGCAAAGTGAAAAATACACTATATGGCCAAAAGTATGTGGACACCTGACCATCACACCCATATGTGGTTCTTTCCCAAACTGCTGCCACAAAGTCTGAAGCACATAATTGTCTAGAATGTGTTTGTATGCTGCAGTTTTACAATTTCCCTTCACTGGAACTAAGAGGCCCAAACCTGTTCCAGCATGACAATGCCTCTGTGAGGAAGAACTCGAGTGGCCTGCACAAAGCGCTGAACTTAATCCCACTGAACACTTTAGGACAAACTGGAACACTGACTGTACGCTAGGCCTCCTCACCCGACATCACTGCCTGACATCACTAATGCTCTTGTGGCTGTATGGGTAATTCCCCACAGCCATGCTCCAAAATCTAGTGGAAAGCCTTCCCAGAAGAGTGGAGGTTTTTATAACAGCAAAGGGGGACTAAGTCTGAAATGGGATGTTCAACAAGCACATATGGGTGTGACTGGACATGGGTGTGACTTTTGGCCATATTGTGTATGTTATCACTTCTGCATTAGCCTAACAGTAATATGATCAGGACTAGGCCTGGGTACCAAAAATCTGTACCCAAAAGGCATGACCAAAACATTTCGGTACTACCGAGTACTGTCAAGTCTTGAAAAATTCAGTGCCTATTTTCGATACTCTCGACAAACATTAATTTGTCAAGGATTATTAAAACAATTTAAAGTTAAAAACAAAAAGACAACAAAGGAAGCAAGCGACTGCTGAGTGACTGGCTCCTTGATGTGCTGATAGAAAAAAAAATGTGTAAACAAGTTCCTAATAAAAGTAGATGAATACAACAAACCTGAAGAAACATTTGATTAAACACTGGTTTAATTTCCTCCAAAGTTTCAAAGCGTTTTTGACTGCATGAAGAAAAGCACTGCTCTGTAGCTGTTGAAAATTATATAATACGGGCAACGTGCACCAAAACCAAACACAAAAACAAATGTTTTTGGCGAGGAAATATCAGAAGTTAAAAGTTTACCAATCAGCTTTCAGCCACCATTATCAAGGGGTTTTCTAAATGAGGCCCATTAACTATAACATTTAGATGGGAGCTCTGACAGTGCTAAGGCTTGCTGTACTTGAGCTAATGTAGTCACCCGAAGGGAAACCACACCTATAGCGGAAAAGTCAAGGAGGTCAGTTAAGAGGAGGGAGGAATGTCACAGAGTAGTAACCAAATTTATTGTTAAAGGATTATAACCCTTTCCAACTGTTGAAGTTTGAGGCTAACTATACAGCTAGTTATAAGATATATGAGCAGAGTAGATTATATTAACTGCACAATAATTTGTGCTTTGTTTACTGTTTACTGTCACAATTAGAACAGTATTATCTAAAAAAAAAAAAAAAAAAATGTAAAAAGTATTGTTTTGTTTCATGTATCGAATTCAAGGTATTGGATCAGTCGTGGTATTGAAAATTTTCAAATGATACTCAGTGAACCTAATCTAAAGCTTCAGCTCTTGAAACAATAAAGCACTGAACTTCAGAAACACTAATGCTAGCCTAATGTACACTAGACCAGTAGAGTAACAAAAAGGCTGCTTTCTTTTTAGACCTACTTTATGTACTAAATGCTGCGTATCCCTAAATTCTTTTCTCCCTAAGCAGAGAGAATAATGCATATTCTTTCAAATGGGTAATTTTGCACATATTGTGACGATTCTTTACATACTGTATCAAAACAGTAGGTAAAATCTAAAATCTGTATGGATATGCATGATGTGATCTCAAAAAATAGCCTGATGTGTGGCCTTCCCTCACCCCTCGACCCATGAGGCCGTTGTTGTGTGGCAGACCGATGAACTGAAACGCTGCCTCCTGGATGAAATACGGGTTCAGTATCCTCATGTCTGCTGCTTCCCTGGGCACGACACGCGCCACTGACTTCCAGAATCCATCTGTCCCACGCTGAGAGTGTGTCAGAGACAGAGACAGTGAGAGAGAGAGAGAGAGAAAGACACACACACACACACACACACACACACAGAGAGAGAGAGAGAGAGACAGACAGACAGACATCAAGAGACAGGAAGAAGTGAAAAGCAATTTGGTGAGCTGTCACAGAACTGTAAAGCAACCAGGGAGAGAAGGAGGAAGAGAGAGAGGCAAAAAAGTGAAAAAGAGGGACACAGAGAGAAAGAAATAAGTAAGAGAAAGAAAGAGTGAGGTAAAGAGTGACAGAGAAAAGCAGTTAAGAAGGAGAAAATTAGAAAAGTTGAGAGGGTTCTCTTATTTACCCGTGTTCTCTGCAATAGTATGATTTATAACATTCATGCCAATAAAGAATTAGGAAAGAAGGAAAAAAATTAACATAAGAAAAAAACAGATTAAAGTTGAGGGAGAGTAAGTGGAGGGAGGGAGAGGGGGAGAGAGAGAGAGAGAGAGAGAGAGAGAGAGAGGGGAGAGAGAGAGAGAGCACATGTGAGTTGTTACTGTAGAATTACTACATATTAAATGTTCACTGCTTGTAAAACAAACAGAAATTAGCTAATCCAATTCTCAATATCAAATCACAATACTCACAGAACTGTGAAATCACAATATACAATCAGCCACCAAATATAGCTGTAACCTGCCATGCTCATATGTGTATGAACTGGTTTTATGAGAGCCCCCTTCATCACTCCTGCTCTGTTATGTCACAGTGAGAGCATATGAGTGATCGAGATGCCAAGACTCTCAGCTGTGTAAATAAGCCACTCTGACTGCCTTTGATGAACAGCACTGAGCATTTCTAACACACTGCCAAAAGCCAGCTCACCTGTCCGTCAAACAGCCTACTAAATCATGTTCCTGTTCATCAAACAGCTAATTGAAGTGTGTCCTGTAATTGAGAGCTGCTTAGAACTCCAAACACACATCTCTTACAGGACGGCAGACAACTTTTGGACTGATCTATAGTGACATGATGAGAAGACAGATAGACTTGACTAGTGATAGACTAGTGAACCATACCAATACACTAGATAGACTAGTCAACCATACCCATCTGTTTCATTTCAGTTTTAGACATGAAACGTTCCAAAAGTCTGAGGAAGTGTCAGGGATTTATTTCTTGCAGCTTCATTTAAAAACCCGTGTTCCTACCAGTAAGCAATAAACAAATCAACTATGAGTTTCATACTATTATATAAAAAATAATCTCAACATTTTTAATGCCAGTATTCTCTATATGAGGATATGGATAATATATAAACTTAGAAATGCTATATTATATATATATGCATATATATGTATATATATATATATATATATATATATATATATATATATATATATATATATATATATATATATACACACACACACACACACACACACACACATACATATATATACACACACACACACACATTACACACACATACATTATTTTTTTGCACTTCTGAAAAGCTTATAACACCCCGTCACACTTCCACCAAGATTAGAAGCAGATAGTACAAATCAAAACAAGCTTTTTTTTTTTTTTTTTTTTTTTTTTTTTTTTTTTTTTTAATTCTAATTATTATCTAGTTATCTAGTTATGACAAATAGGTTATGACAAGAAGGTGACAAATCCAAAAGCTCGGTGCCAGTAAATTACTCTGATATGGGTGTGATGGCGCGGGCGTGGTCAAGCGTCGGCTGTAGATGGAGAGGAGGCAGGTCGAACCGGCAGGTAATGCATGATGATCCTCACCTGTGTCTTATTACTGCCGGTATACTAATGTGTGTCTCTTTGTGTTTTTAGGGACTCCTGTAAATGGCAAAAGAGAGAGAGCAATATAGCTGGCGGTGCTTGCGAGACACACACGCCACGGAGCGTGACCTTGAACTTGACGGAGCGAAAGCTGCAAGTCTGGGATAGACCCGTTACTGTTGAGTTGTTTTGGTTTTGTTGAGTTTTTGGAAGCGCACTGAAAATAGCAGACTGAATAAACGCAAGCCCGGAGCTCAGACAAAAATTCCGCCTGTCTCCTGAGCCTTCCTCCACACCCTCACACACACCAGGTTCTACAATGGGTTTGTCTGATGTCCTGCAGTTCTCTACATTCCCAATATTTGATTCATGCCTGCTTTTGGTTTCTGTGAACCTCACTTTCAATGTAATTAAAGAAATCTGTAAGAGAAAGTTGCATACATTGTTTCGGCTTCATTTTAAATGCAGGCGCACAACAGTCAGGAGTCTAACTTCCTGAATGAGTGTAAAGATTTCCCTTGTGTTTATAAAGAACTTTCTCCCTCTGAATATAAAGCTAGCTCACTAATTTTGATTAAGATCATCAATGCTTTATACAAACAAATAGAATAGAAACACTGGTTTTAACAGCATAATATTAAACATAAGAATTTGATTAGAATTCTTAAATTATACAGCAGCTCAAACATTACCAGTTTATTTATAAGAATGAATTGCAATGAGACGCCTTTCTTTGTTATGTGGGTGGAGTCTACATGCAGTTTCTCTGGTAATGAATCAAGTTATGTAATAGACATACAAACCACATGCCAAACGAGACCACAACTACCATGTGACGAATTCATGGGCGTTAACATCAACAGCTGCACCTCGCCCAACGCTGCAGCAGTGACTGTGTTATGACTGTGATTTGGACCAAATGTCCTGTGCTCTGTGAGCTATTACAACCCCACCAGTGACACATTCATGTTCACAGTTAAAGACTGTGCTGCAGAGCAAAATGACTTGCAGTGGTCCATACCAGTCCAATGCTGTAATTCCTCCAAACACAACTGGTCATGTGAGATGTGTCAGATCAGCCAGAGGAGTCTGATCGTCAATAGAATTGATCATCAATAGACTTCTTTCATGTAGCCATTTTTAGACAACTATATAATGATTAACAGGCAATATACTGTTCAGCCTGATGAGTGAGCCTATATCAGCCTATTATTAATCCAATAATAGTGCAACTAGTAGCCCATGCCCCTGTGTGCTGCTTTGTGTTTATTTATTGTATAATGGACTCCTTACATTCAGTGCTATGACACATTTCCCTTTCAAAATAGTGTGGCTCTCATTTTCCCACTGCATTGTTTACACTTGTCAATACAGTGAGACTTGTCCTTCAGATTTCTCTAACTATTATATTTATATAAGGCATTTATATGAGCTATACAGTTGGAAGGCAGATGCAGGAAAGGCCTGACAAAGCATCTAAAGGGAGGAAACTCAGCATTTAGTGATGGCAGTCCCGGACTTGAGGCAGTCAATTTGCACAAAAGGATTAAAAATAATCCTTATATTAATAATTGTTAGTTTATTCATTTACTTTTGAGCCTGTGAAAATGGAAGGACTATGTAAAAAATGGTTAATGCAATATTTTTGTTGAACCCATTGTATTAAAGCCTAAAATCTACACTTCAATCACAACTTGATTGCTTCATTTCAAATCCATTGTGGTGGTGTACAGAGGCAAAATTACGAAAATTGTGTCACTGTCCAAATACTTATGGACCCGACTGTATATAAAGTAGGTTTTTTCATACCTTTGTAGTTGTGTATGTGACAACGCATACTGTCTGAAGACTTTTTTTTTTTTTGCTTTATAGAAAGGGCTTTGCAAGTATTTTTAAATACCTGATGAACATCACTGACATTCATCTTGGGGAGCTCTTGCAGACACTAACTACAAAATACTGCCACTGTTACTGTAGTCAAAGAACTGGAAATGCAGGAGCAGTACTAGGAAGAATGCAATGTTTGTGCAATGAGTCATAATTGCTAAATCTCTAGAGATTTTACACACTTTACAGTGGGTACACAACGAATAAAACCACAACTGGACATGCTATTATAGGTAGATAATTGAGGACTGTCTGATTTTATATGGCCCGACACAAAGCAACTTTGCCAACACTAACAATTTATTAATTAAAGATGAACATATGGTACTTTTTATCAGTTTAACATTAAGTCCACAAACAAGTTAGTTCCTCTTATCACTTACATTATAAAAAATTGGAAACCATCACCATCAAGACAAAGTGAATATGTCAAGCCAGGTATAGTGAAACTCCATGGTTCAGACATGTCTTGCTGCACAAATTGTTAGATTCCTACAAAAGACCACCGTGGATATCTGCAGCATTGTTCCAACAAAAGAATAAAAAGGGAGTTCAACAGGGTAACAACAGGAATGGCAGACAGACAGACAAACACTATTGGACACACACAGGTATTATAGCCAGGTATATAATTAAGGGTCATTTACAAATTACACACTGTACTAACACACACATTTTCTCCAGGTGAAACCAGATGTGTGGGTTTGTTGAGGAGACTTGAATGATTAGAAAGTTCATGAACAGGTGAAGGGTTATGAATGGAAAATGTGACAGAGCTGGAATGGATGAAAACAATACCAGCAGCAGTGTGGTGGAGTGGCCTTTTAAAACAGCAGATGAAAAACAAGAAGGGCAAACAAAGTGGTGAAGCGCAGGAAGCCCCTGTATCAATATCATTGAGGCCATTAGAGTAATCAGGAGAGGGGGTGGCATGCAAATCTACACTGCTCTATAAGATGAGTTACCTGGATACCTGCACCTGTGATGCTATAAACAGCCAAAACATGATACTTCTAAACTGTAGACAGATAAACAGTCAAGATGAAGTACAAATATGCTACAGGATTTGTACAAAATAAAAAAACAATTGCATCCTAGCCTATACTGATACTTTGTCACTTTTTCTGAACAATACATACGCACTGGCCTACACATTATCTTGCAATGATCACCTGTCTTCTACGCTGTCTTTGTACACAAGTTTTCACCCCTAATGACACTGTGATCAACCACGACTGCAGCCCATGGTAAAATCATGCAATAACCAATCACAAAGTTTGGAAATAAAAATTACAGCACTATTTCTGGAAAGGTTTATGTTCTGTTGGTTGGTACGAGAATTTAGGAGATTTTAAAATGACTAGACCTTTACTGTGGTTACTTGAGAACTAGAGCATGTATGCATTCTTGATATCTATTACACTATTCTACATGTTTTACTTTTCTCAAGCTATTTGATAGCTACTTATGTATTTTATGCTCCTAGCATGTGTACTGTGCCACTGAGCGAAGAACAATGCAATTTCAATTATAAAAAAGAATCACTATATTTGTCTGGCTTTGATGCCCTCAGACATGTTACATTAATTAGTTTGTTATCTTCAGCTTTGCTGCTTCATTAACAGCTTGGATTTGATACTGTTGTACTTGTAAGTCACTTTGAACAAAGGTGCCACATGATTCAGCTGTGGTTTGGAAACAGAGAAAGAGAGAAAACTCTCTTTAAAAACTCTCATTAATCGTCATACACTCTTGCCTCAAAGCTCTTCCACTATGCCTTCATTCAGCTGTAAAGAATTCTTGCCTTGTCACATTTTTGTGTAATGATGCTGCCCTCTGATCTCCTTGCCTGATGAAGGCATGTTTTCTCTGCTTACAGAGGAAGCTGCAGAAGAGATGTCTGCCCTGTAACAATGATTGCAGTCAGTAAGAGTTTATCTCGGCCCGTATCAGCTCACACACACTGCTGTTCATAGTTAGGGACAGAATCTCTTTATAGTTAGTGGTGGGAAAAAGAGGGAAGTTCATCCCACCTTTCACCTTACTTTAAGTTATTAGCTGCTCGTGTTCTAAACACTCTCTTGCATTTGAATGATGGGCAGGAAATTTTTGTTTCAGTTCAGTTTGTTACAGTTAAAGATAATTAGTTACATTAATGGGGAACCACCACCACGAACAGTATGACTGACAAATCAGTACTACCAACTACAGTGTTATTTGATTCATATTGGGTTTTTTTTTGCTCATGACTGGCATGGAATTTTATCCATTGCTATCCACAATGTTCCTGTAGTGGAAGTGGGGACAGGCATTACAGTAAACACAGGACTGATTATACAATGTGGTGTTGCAGCGCCTCATGCAGTACCATCCAGCAAACAATTAATTTGTCCAAGCACAAATATAGGTGTTCACATTTAGTGCAGTACCAAAAAAAACAGTGCATTATACATGGGGATAGGGTGGGATGGAGGTTAGTGTTGAGGCTCACAGGAACAGAGTGCAATGGGGGTTAGTGTTAGGGCTCATGGGGAGTGGGTGGGATGGGAGGTAGTGTTGGGGCTCACAAGAATGAGACAAAACAGTGGTTAGTGTTGGGACTCAGAAGAGTGGGGTAGGATGGCTTTAGTGTTGGGGCTTAGAGAAACTGGGTGAGATGGGGATCAGAGTTGGGGCTCAGAGAAATGGGGTGAGATGGGATTAGTGTTGAGGCTTAGAGAAATGGGATGGGATGGAGTTAATGTTGGGCCTCACAAGAATAGGGGTTGGGATGGGGGTTAGTATTATTGCTCACAGAAATGAGGTGGGATGGAGTTAGTGTTGGGACTTACAGGATTGGGGTGGGATGGGGGGCTAGTGATGGGACTTAGAGAAATGAGGTGGGATGGAGTTAGTGTTGGGACTTACAGGATTGGGGTGGGATGGGGGCTAGTGATGGGGCTTAGAGAAATGAGGTGGGATGGAGTTAGTGTTGGGACTTACAGGATTGGGGTGGGATGGGGGCTAGTGATGGGGCTTAGAGAAATGAGGTGGGATGGAGTTAGTGTTGGGACTTACAGGATTGGGGTGGGATGGGGGTTAGTATTGTTGCTCACAGAAATGAGGTGGGATGGAGTTAGTGTTGGGACTTACAGGATTGGGGTGGGATGGGGGCTGGTGATGGGGCTTAGAGAAATGGGGTATGATGGAGTTAGTGCTGGGGCTTACGGAAATGGGGTGTGATGGGGTTAGTGTTGGGGCTTACAGAAATGCGGGTGGGATGAGGTTTAGTGTAGGGACTTACAGGAATGGTGGTGGGATAGGGTTGGTGTAGGGGCTCACGGGAACTGGGGTGGGATGGGGATTAGTGTTAGGGCTCACAAGAATGAGGGAATGGGGTTTAGTTTTGTTGGGGCTCATGGGGCTATAGTAGTGTCGGTGAGGGATAGGTGTTAGAGATGGCAGCTATGGTCAGGATGTGGAAGGAATTTTGTTCCTGTGCAGCTCACTATATGAATGATCATAGTGCTCAAATAGACAATGGATTCTTATAGTGCCATCAGCACAGAGGTTAGATATTTCCAATAAATATTACTGCACTGAAAATGTGTCAATGCCTATGCCCACCTGTTCATGTCTTATCTTACTTATAAGGGAGAGAGACAGAGAGTACAAAAGCAAGAGAAGCTGTAGCATGTCTGCCTCTTCAACAGCTGACACGACCAAAGACAGAGGACCACACAGGAACGTCTCTAAACAACCTGAACCCATTCATATCTTTTTATAGACCATCAATTTAAAGTCAGACAGAATGTCTGTCCTTGCTTGTTTTTCAGAAAATTGTTTTTTTAGTGAACTCTTTTATGTTCAAGACAAACATTACTTCAAAACCTATCAATGTTAACAGAAGTTAAATTAGTGAAATATTTAGGGAGCAAGGGCCCTTGGAAGGGAGCTTCTGTAGATTATTTAATTCTGATGACTGCCAAACATCACATCCACATTTACTTTTTATCTCCTAATTATTCTCATCAGTGTTTCAAATCAAAGAATAATATGTAAAGCTTCCAAACTGAAATACTTCAGACCTCCTCAATGAAAATGTTCCACTCCATTTCATGCATAAATAAGTCTTCTGATTACAGTATGGAGAAGGGCATAAATGAACAACTACAAGGGTCAGTGGGAGACCGCGTTCTGAAATGGGTTAGGACTTCCAAACGGAAAACAGTTATCTCATAAAACCACTTCATTTATTTTACTTTCTTTCGGTTGCACAAAAGTAAATCTTTGTTTAATGATGGCACCTTTAAGAAAAACAACAGCTTGTTCCAGTTAATCGACACAATGCATCAAATCTGGCATTTGAGTAAAACTGAATTTGTATTGATGAACTCTAAATAATGCACTAAAACACCCAGTCCTCCTCCTCCTCCTCCCTGGAAACATGCATGAAAGTTTTGGTATAATGTACCAATTTATCAATTTTATTATCTCACTATATTCAGGGTTACCAGACTAGATCAGATATTTAATTTAAATTATTTATTTTAATTATTTAATTTAATTTTCACCTGTAAATCAGTCCTAACTGTAACTACATTAAATCTACCATCCCAAAACACAAGAGATATTTTAATCACTCTGGGGGGAAAAAAACCTCACCCATTCTTGCATACAATGCTAGATCTAATGGCTTTTTGCTCTAGCTAGGGCAACTGTAATGGTGGATATAGACTGGAGCACTGAGTTCTCTCATTACTCCCTTTATTGAAAGAGAGAGCAGTAACCTATGTGGAGTGTTGTTAAAAAGCTCAATGAGTCTGACCCACAAACTTTATCAGATTATAGCGAGACTCAGTTTGTCCTGCTGCTGTTAAATGCCTTTCTTTGAGCTGTGTGTGGGCTTTGTGTGCTCAATGAAATGGCCCAACCTCTCAGGAAAATGTCTCCACTCACTCCTTATCTCAGCAAGAATTTTATCTACTAAGTTTACACTACTTAATGCCATATGATGACATCATTCTCTGTTTTGATCAATTTAAAAAAGTCACATGGTACATATTTCCCCCACTGTAACAAAATTAGAAAACCCTCTGGCTAAGCTGTGTGGACACCTAGAGTTACCTGGGTCACACTTTGAGAATCATGGACCTAAATACAATTGAGGGAAAGTAAAGAAAGATGTGCAAGAATCAAGGCCAGATGTGCATGCTCACCCACCCAACACACACATGCACGCACTGACGCAAGGACGCAAGCGCGCACACGCACACACACACACACACACACACACACACACACACACATACACATACACACACACACACACACACAGCTTCATTAAACATCACTCCTATCCAAAAGAGATAAAGGGACTATTCTCCTTTCGAGTGCTGATAATTAGGCACAGAATTAAGTGCCTGTCAGTCAGAACTAAATAGTGGCAGTCACACATTGGAGAGCTCTTACACACGCACACACGGACGCGTGTGCACACATGCCCACACGTGCACACTCACAAATCACCTTATCTCAGTAAAAACACAAAAGATTTTCCTCTATATCGGACCTCTATAATGTAGAAATATCAGAGTACAGAAACAGATAGAGGTCATTTAAGGAAGGCAGATTAGAGGTCTTTAGAAGTGTGTGTTTCCATCCACCTGCTGATAAAACCTGAGTGGAAATGGTAGAAATTTTAACAAACACTTAAATACGAAATACGGAATAAATGCTGACGTAAGCAAGCGTGTGCTTCAGTTCTTCCAATAGGCACAGACCAGTATTGGTTTTAATTTCCCATTTAATGCGTAGGTTTTCTATGGTTTACAATATTGTATTATAAAACACACTGCTAAAACATATTTGCTCAATTAGAGAGACAACTCTTATTCTGTGAGAATTATGACATTGCTTTCTCTGAGAAGGAGACATGCAATACGGCCTCCATATTCAGCCAAAATAAGGACATTCACCTGTCGCTATGTTGCCTTCTGAACGACTTTATCTACAAAGCACATTTGGTACCTTTGGCTGAATGAAACACACGGGTAGTGACGGTATTCTAAAGTGTCCATGATAATAAGATTGTGCATGCTATTGCAATACTGTGTCGAATTGACAGTATCACTTTTGATGATGTCATCTTGTTGGATAACCTCAGAACCTTCATCAGAACAATTTGAAGCTAATTTGAACACACAACAATTCTTATTTCCTTTGACCACTACGCAGAAACATGTTTATTGTTTAAGAAGCATTTGGACAGATATTTAACTAGAAATGTGAAATATTCCGACTTCGGAGGCCGAGATAGCCCGCAGACAGCTCTGCTAAAAAATCTCCCTGTGACAGATCTGTAATTACTTCACTGTAAGCATGCTGGCGCTTGTCCTAGATGTTTGAGTGGAGCCCTGAAGCAGCTCTCAATTAAGGAGCTTCAACGTCACCAGGGCCAGGAAGAAAGCTGAAAAGATCATCATTGATCCCACACACAGGAAACCATCTGTCCCCCACACACTCCTCAGAAAAGAGATGCTACACAGGAAGTTTTTTTTTCCCCCCACAATAACCATGCCTCTGTTCGCCAAGTCTTACTATTACAGCCTAAATGAAAATGACATTTCCCCTTCACAGTGACGTGCAAGGACTACATAGAACAATATCAGATTCAATATTTATGTGATTACACACAGTGTCCATTAGGTCAGTTTCTTGGTATTTTCCCTCATGTATGCTCACTGCACTGCAAAAAGTTAGTAAATATGCCATAAAGAGTGATTTCAACAAATGCCACAGCTACTGTATAAGAGTATACATCACAAACCGTTTTTGGCATTTAAAACTGTCATGGTTTACTACACAGGAGATTTCCTTTCAAAATTCTACAACAAATACTCCACTGCACAATTGATGAAAAATGTGCATTTCTACACATCCATCTCCTCGAGTGCACAAGTGCCCTGCAGAGTGCACTGGCTTAAATGGAAAAACTCCAGATATTATCCATGTGCTTTTCCACTGTTAAGTACAATATTGTGATAACAAGTTCCCAAGACAAAAACATAGCCTCTTCCATCAACAGCAGCACCTTATTTTATAGTGCTGAAAGGCTTTGCACCTGGAAGCATGTAACATAAGAAACAAAACTGGATGGCAGCTTGAGTTTTGTTTCACGACGACAGCTGCAGGATGATTAGGCCAAATCTGTGGATGACATGACTGACAAGCATGATGGGACACAGAAACACTTTGTCCTCCAAAATCACCCATGTCATTGGGATTATTTGGAAAAGCATGTGAAACTGCACTGCATCTTAAGACACTGGTGGTGTCCTTACCTGACAGGACTATTATTACATTATTATGTCATTACTATTATTACGTGAAGTGAAGTGTGGCCAAGTATGGTGACCCATACTAGGAATTTGTGCTCTTCATTTAACCCATCCAAGTGCACATACACAGTAGTGAACACACACCCGGAGCAGTGGGCAGCCTTTTTTTTTTTTTTTTTTTTTTTTTTTTTTTTTGCTGCAGCACCCGGGGAGCAGTTGGGGGTTCGGTGCCTTGCTCAAGGGTCTCACCTCAGTCGTGCTATTGAGGGTGGGAGAGAGTGCTGGTCATTCACTCCCCCCACCTACAATCCCTGCCGGCCTGAGACTCGAACCCACAACCTTCGGGTTCACCTTCGGGTTGCAAGTCCGACTCTCTATCCATTATATTAACCATTGTTGGTGGTTAATACCAAGTATTGGGAAAGATATGACTTGTGCAACTAATTTTTTTGTCTGAGGAGCTCATCATAAGCTGTGAAAAGTTTAGGTAGTTATTATGATATGAATATGCAATAATCTCCCGCTCTGCCTACCAATTACATGATCCTCTGACATGACCTACCGGTTTCTCCTTGAACACTATCTGCCTGAGCCATTTGAGGTCAGGTGGTTTGAAGGCAGAGACGACGAACAGAGAGCTCTTCTCATAGAGCTCGGTTTTCTGAATCGCTCCCTCTGGATATGTGATGCGCATGGTGGTCTTAGTTCCCACATCCTTCTCGTAGCCGCTCACTGGAGCCCCGTTCAGCCTGTAGCACCAAATTACACAGTGATACTCAGGGCTGGAAAACACAGCTACTACGAATATTATAGACATATTAATTAGATCACAAAATTTGAATGACAACAACGAATACCACTAAATGGCAGCTATATTCCACCATCTTGTGGCTAAAACTCATATAACAAAACTACTAGCTAACTGTTAGCCATCTATTCTCTAAACATGCTTTTCTTGTTACTATAAATAGAGTGGCCAAAGCTGGAAAAACATGCAAATTGTGAGCTAACTAGCTGCTAAGATATTTTTATTATTAAAAAGTTTATTTTATTATTATATCATTATATCATATTATATCATCATATATCAATACAGTGAAGTTTGTTCTGTTGTTTTCCTAGGTCTATGTGCTTGTCTCACCTTATGACCACATCATACTCATCAATTCTGGAGCCCAGGGACTTGTTGGAAAGGATCCCTCCATTGCCGATGACGATACACCTCTTACAGCTCAAACTGCATATAACAAATATAGCAGACAGACAGCAAAGGCATAATGTGAAATTAACACTCTGGTTTAAAAAACAAAACAAAAAAGACGAAATACAAAAGCCTAACATTTAAATGATCATGCGGCTTTATAACAAAAGTAGAAAAAGTGATACCTGTCCAGTTCACCTCCAAGCCCGTAGTTCCTTGCCTCAGCTAAAATGATGTCAATGAGCTTTTCTGTGGAGAGACAATAATACCGAGAGCTATGAGCAGAACCATTTATCACACACCAAGTTACACAAGCCCAAGTAGAGTCCTAGATCTCTCACTCTCACATTCAAGCCAAGTCCAAATTCCCAACACTGCCAGGCTTGAGTTCTAATCAGTTACGTTATTTAATTATTTAAGTAATTATTTACATATCCTGTCACAGCAGGCAAAATTTAGCAAACAAAACCCAAAGTCACTGTTTCCAAATGGTATAGCCCTTTCAGAAGAAATTAAAGTATAGGGGAATATGGGAAAACCATTTTCAAACGATTACTGTTGAACTTAAAACATTTGTGTGTGTGTGTTCTTCCGGCTTTACCGTCAGGCAGAGATTACTGACAGTGATATATAATTTCACTATCTTGAAGGAAATTATTAGCTAAGGAAAACTATGAAGTTTCTGTGCAACGCTACCACTGTTACACCATTTCACTCCTCTAGACACAGTGTTATGTGCCCTACGTGTCATAGGTGTGAATGGCACACACAGAGGTTTAAATGTCAGAGACTATCTCAGCTGAGCTGAGCTGATAAAGAACCTCAGATAATGCTGAGTGCACACTACACGATATTCACAATCTCAGAATCACCGACCCTGTCACACTACACGGCTTGCAATCAGCTGTTTGGTGTTGTAGGGGTGTGCACACTATACAATCACTTACAGATGAGGCACACACACTACATGATCTTTCACCTGGAGAGATCCCCCAAATCCTGCTTTCTCAAGAAAATAAACTTGAGAGCTGTCTATCATGTGACTGTCAATATTTTGTATGGAAACAAAGAATAAAGAGAAATAAGAGAAGATGTGGAGGAAATACTTTTTGGTGAGACACGGGCAGCGTAAAGTGAAAAGAAAGGTAGCTATTTTTATACTGTGTGCTGGAAGAAATCATGTCATGTTTGTGTTTATTTTTACTGTTCCTAACAACCAGTTGGGTATGACATGCCAAATAAGTTCTTATAGAAGCAATATTACTGCGCTCACATTTTGTCCTCACCCTCCCACACAAACAGATGGATGATAAGCTTGATTCGGGGATCTGCAGCACTTGAGAGCAGATGAATTTGGTTTCCTCTTGGACTGTACGTGTATCTGGTCACAGAGGGATTCACACTCCGTGATTCATTGTGGAGGAAATCAAACATGCTTAAAATGTCGGAGCCTCTGCGATCTCTCACAGACTGAGAAAATCAGTGCACTCTACACGACCAGTTGCAGTGGGAGTGTGATGCGAATAGTCGCCAAGCTGGGGGTGCAGACACCGAGCGCCAAAATGAGACGGCAACTGGATGATCAGGGCTAAAATCTTGTAGAGTGCACCAAGCTTAAAATGAGGAAACATCCACATCAAAGAGTTTAATACAGTTTTATCTTTCACATAGGGTTTATACAGAGGGACATTCTTTTTTTCCCCCAGGGACTGATCAGTGTGTGTGGTGAGGGTGTATTTGCAAAGGAAACTATTTATTATTGATGCCATTAAATGTTGAACATGGTTCATTAATTAAAGTTTTAATTTACAAAAACAAATAATAGATATTCATGCACACACACAAACTGCTCAGTTGACATCTAGAAATGTGTGCACATAAAACTTGAAGACTTTCTCTAAAAACAATGCCATTTCCAGTTTTCCAGTACCTAAAATTCAAAAAGCTGAATTTGCAAACTTGCCTCACACTTCCTGCAGGAGATCCTAACATCATGCAGAGCTCAAACAAAAATGTATTTGTGAGAGCAAATGCATAAAATATATTACAAATAAATAACTAATATTACACAACAGTAGTTCTGGTCCACTAATTTGATTGGTCAAGCGGTGTTCCAAGAGTAACTACATTTCCTATAGCTGCACTGGGATGTTTCACTGTGTGCATCACTCCGCTCGTCTGTTTACCACGTAATATTCCACTTCCTAGTTCCTAGGAGTGTAAGCGAGATCACCAGCAGACACGGCAAACAATACTTTTCAGGAATATAACTTTTGACTTAAAATATGAAAGCTCATCAGATGAAGATGAAAAGGAAGAAGGGATGCCAGTTTTACCTTTAACAGAAAAGCACCTTTTACAGGAATGTACAGATCAATGTGAGCTAGCCAGTGAGGGAGGAACAACACAAAGGAGAGAAACTCACACTGTCTTTCCTCTGGACTCTCACAGCAGCTCTATCATGTACCTTATCAACATTTAATGCTCATAACACTTCCTTAAAATCATACAAATTTATCACAGCTCTGAAAGTGCTTTTTATTATCTGCATGTGTGGCTCGCAAACAGTGAGCAGTAGATTAAATGTGGTTAAAGAAAAATAAGCCTTTAAAATCTAAATTAAAACCCAATGGCAGTAGCTGCTATTTCCTGTGCAAGTAATGTGAGACAAAAGCTGTCGGTGTAGAAGTACACACTCCTACCTTGTGATTTTATCCCGAAGGGTGGTAGGTAGTTGCTGATCTTCGACAGCCGTTTAAAATTCTGATCAAGGAACATGGGGGCCGGTTTCACAAACCTGCGGAAAGACAGCAGGAAGCACAAGTAAATAACAAGGAGAGAGAGAGAGGGCTAGAGAGAGAGAGAGGGAGAGTAAAAAAAGAAAGCATGCAGTTGACAAGATGCGGTGGCTGTGTGTGTGTTTATCTGTAAATGAGAGGTGAAATCTCTACAGCCTGAGGAGTGTGATGCCTGACCTGACCTTTGCCCAAACCAAAGGATGACATGCCACTACCTGGGAACAAACATTTAGAGAAATGAAGTGTCAGTTTTCTTGTTTGTCTTTCTTTTATCTGCATTCATTTCTACCTCTCCCAGTGCAGTGCTGAGTTTGATTGGTGCCATTTTGGGCATAGTGAGTGGCTACGATATTAAACACAAGCTTTTGGAAATTTTCTTACCAGGGAGTTGTATGAGCAGGAAAATTGGTCACTGAACAACATCTAACACTTGAAGCCATTGTGTTAGTGTGTTTGCAGCGCACCAGCTCTACAAGTCTGTGTGCAGTATACATGCTCGTAATGTTCTTGATGTGTTTGACATCAAATTTATTTTACATGTTTTATTCCTTATAGAAACAAAAATTTGCCAATGCAAAAAACTAATTTTATTTACTCATACTTTTTTTTTTTTTTTTTAACAGTTGCAAGTTATAGTTACATATAATGTTGTGGAACGTATGTGAAACAAGTTATTTCCTGTTATTATTTGTTCTAACGGCTGTAAACAAGTGTTATCTCACCAGCTTCCCCTTTTTTTCTTTCTCAAAGTTAATAAAAAAAAAAATGCAGCATAGCATATGCATAAGCTACAACGCTCTCTGTCCTGAAGACTTTCTCGTGTCAGAACACTTTACCTCTGACTGTAACTATGCGCTGAAACTGGATGTTCATTCCTCAATTGCTAAATAAACTTCTCACAGAAAACACCACCATATTAACAATTAATCTGTTTATTTGGAAAATCTGCCTGTATAAGTTGTTACTATAGTAAAGATAACATATTTGCATGAGTGTATTAACATAAACCCATTCTTTTCTTGCAGCCGGAACTACTCTTCAAGTCATAGTAATCAACACCCTGAAACAGGACAAATAATTATAATCAATTATAATATAATTATAACCAATATAATAATCAATTATTGATTATAGCTACACATAACTATCACTCCGTCTGCTAAAGGCTGCTCAAGTAAGACAATAAAGGTTCTTATTTTGAACAAATCTGAAAGAGCAAGTGTCCTTGGAGAATGAAATCCCATCATTCAGGTCACCAGAAAAGAGGGATCATGTGATTTAGAAAACCATAGCAGAGAGAGTTATTACTCCAGCTGAAGAATGATTTTAGTACTGGAGGAATGTTGTTTGCAGTATTTACTGTGATATGAAAATTCAATGCACATGTCTAGTACAAGGCTGTATTATAAGTAGCAAGCGTTGTGCATTACTCGTTATTTGCCAGACAGCCTCTGTGAGTGATTATCACTCTGACCCTTTTAATCAGGACCGAATCAGTACTGACTGTCCACTTCGCTCAAGCACAACTGTAATTATCCAACGCTGTTATGAAACCAACAACTGGTTGGCCTGGAGAAGTCCTTTCAGCACTTTAGTTATGATCTGCAGAAATCCGGCTTACACATAAAAATGTGGTAATAACGCAGGTGCTCTCCATCCATTCCCACAAACGCTGAGAATAAAACGCCAACGAGCAGCTCTGGAATTCCTCACAGCTCTGTGCTGTAAGTGAGGAGGACAAGGGTTCACCAAGCGCCCAGTGACCCTGAATATCACCTCTACACACACACACACACACACACACACACACACACACACACACACACACACACACACACGCTTACAGTACTGTGCGAACGTCTTAGGCACCCTATTTTTTTTTGTACAAACTTTGTTATAGATTTTTATTTTATGACTTCTACATTATTGATTCAGTACAAAAACATTTTACATTTCCAAACATTAGCTTTCCAGCACAAAATTAAACGTTACAGAAAAATGTTTGTATGTCAGTAAAGAAAGCAGCATATTACATAAGAGACACTTTTCAAACAAAAAAACATAATGAAGGCCGCTGGGTTTTGCTGCAAAAATAAGAAGCGAGCGTGACAGTCACAGTCTCCAGAAGAGCTGCGGCTGCTTCTGCAAGATGCTCAATAAAACTTACAGCTAACTTCCTTATGAAACTGCGCAAATTGTACCTGAGACTACTATATTTTCTTTTAAAGCGAAGGATCGTCACAGAAAATATTGACTTTGTTTCATTTATTACTGTCTATTGTTCTTTATAGTCTTTTTTTTTAAATGTAGAAACACTTAGTTTCATTATTTTTGAAGGCATCTTTGCTCTACAGCATTTCTTTGCATGTGCCTAAGACTTTTGCACAGTACTGTATACTTATTGCAGGAGGACAGATGCAATACTTCTTTAGCTTTGTTCCAAATAAGTAAATGCGAGTTCTTCAAGTAGGACATGTTTCTGGAACAACCTTATTTTGAACCAGTCAATGGCATCGGATATTATCAGTGTGTGCCATCTACTCCTCTTGTTTCCGAGCTGCTTGGAAATTCCCTCAAGACTCACCAGTCAGCTTGCAGACAGAAACGCTATTATGCAGCTCTACATTTCAAGTCATGATTGATTGAAAATACTGACGCTGCACCTCCATTATACATTTAAATAACAACCCTTACTACTTTATAGGGCTGCAAAGAAAAAAAACTATTAGAACTGGAAAATCGGAACCCACAGCCTATGTTATATCTGCATCGACTGAGAAGTCAAGATCCGGCTTGAATCAAAAAAAAAAAAGAAAAAGGTTAAAAACGGATACTGCTGTTGGAAAGCGATGCACACACCCTGGTTTGTGTGTGTGTTACAGAGAGAAAGAGGGCTTTCGCACAAGAAAGAGCTTGAATTTCTCTCAGAAGTTCTCTCAAAGGCAATAGACAACCCCCAAAACACGGTTATTCTCATTGCCTATAGACAGTGTGGTGGGTTTAAAGAACAACACACTGCTGTGGAAGGTCAGCAAAACAGTTAGTTCCTGTTATCACTTAAGTTACAGAAGTTATAAAAAGTCAGTTTCTCATTAGCTTCTCGTTTTTTTGACATCAGATTACAGTAAATGATTAAAAGAAATTTTGTTCCAGAAACGCATCCTACTTGAAATCCCATTGCTCACATTCACTGTGTAAAATAAGTGATCTCCGATGACAGCTGTCACTGTACTGCATTTTGAATAAGACGGATTATCTCATGGTCACAAAGCCTGAGCAATAAGCCTCCTCACACTGGACTGCACAAATATGTATTCCTAAAGCTTAAAGCTAAAATAGCGAACAACCTGAACACAACAAAAAAGAAACTCAAATAAAGCAAGGCCAGTTACAGTAAATGTCACCCACACACAGAGGGAGGATCAACCACCGACTGCAATACTGTACATCTGTTGACTTGTATATTACTGTATCTAAATAAAGCTATGACTGCACATACCAATAACCGTAACCTCGATAACCAAAACCTTTTCTAAGCAAGTCTTTTTTTTTTTTTATTCTACTTAGGCAAATAATTTTTTTCAAGACCCAAGGAAATTTTTAAATGTCATTTACATTGTTTTAAGCTTGCTATATTTTTCAGTGGGGGGCACGGTGGCTTAGTGATTAGCACTGTTGCCTTGCACCTCCGGAATTGGGGGTTTGATACCCACCTCTGCCCTGTGTGCTTGGAGATTCCATGTTCTCCCCGTGCTTTTGCAGTCCAAAGACATGCGTTGTAGGCTGACTGGCATCACTAAATTGTCCGTAGTGTATGAGTGGGTGTGTGGTGTGTGTGTGATTGTGCCCTGTGATGCGTTGGCACCCTGTCCAGGGTGTCCCCCACCCCGTGTGCCCAGAGTGGGATAGGCTCCAGGCTCCCCCACGACCCTGTGTAGGATAAGCGGTACAGAAAATGGATGGATATTTTTCTGTAAGATGCATGATTCCCTCTAGACGCCCTCTAGGGGCGCTGCAACATCCACAGTAAACTGTATATGTTATTCATGCATCAGCCTAATATGTTCATTTTTGATTAACGCTAACAAATTGCTCTTTGACACCTGGGAGACTTCAGGTGTACTTAAAAGTTATGGGATAGTACACGAATAATGAGAGCTTGCACAAAACTGAAAATCCTCTAAGAGTGCTAGCGGACATTAGCATTATCACAGCAGCAGTGATCAAAAATATAAGACCTTCTTACAATGTGAATGACTGAGGCTTCTGTAACAGGATAAACAGTAAACTAGACTACACAATTAGTGCAGTTAAAGTGTTACAGTAATGACTACATGCTAGATTAACATGCCTGCAACATTAATACAACTTGTATATACTGCTCTTTGTTGTATAAATTTTATTTATTTTTTTTCTAAGCTCACAGGTTATGAGAGTGCATCTTCCACTCCAGAGTGATATAAAGGGTAACAAACGTGGTGGTGTTGTGCTAACTGTAAAACTGTATGCAAAATTAATAAGCAACAATCTCACTCAGCACAATCAATAGTGAAGAATAAAACGCATACAAGTTTACGTGTAATGTTCAATATGCAGCGTAGAGTCAAGTGCAAGGTCGAAATACTCTTTAGCGGTCACGACTCCGTACGCCCTAAAGGCTTTATGGTTAATCCAGTTTGTTTTTCCATGTCCGCGGCTCACGTCTGAAGTCAAACTCAGTTAGAGCGCACTCAGGGCACGTTCAACTACGCGTGTCAGATGTAAATTACATGGCTAACTAAGCTTTGTAGGTTTAGTGTCTCAACAAACATTTAAGATGTAACGGCCTATTTAGTGTTACCATCTGGATCCACTTAAAAGCCCCACGCTCACGCCGACCCGAGTCACACGCACCAGCTCCTGTTTCTGAGCCAATCTGACGTCACCTGGCATTTTTATAAACTGTGGGAACGTTTGGCTCTAAGTCTAGTTTTAGCAAAAGCCAACATTCAAGGTTTAAAATGTATAGCATTTAGCAACGTGCTGAAAAAATGACACCTAAAGTGGCCTTAAACGCTGCTGTAGGAAATAAGGAAAAGCTTTCAAACTGCTACAAACTGTTTAAGAACAAGTTAAAAAAGTGCTGGTGTGCTTTTTTTGGTCACCTCACACCTGGCAGAAAAGGAGCGTAAAATCAGTTCCACTTGCTTTGTCATTATTACTGATGTAGATGATACAGAAAAATGATGATTTAATGACATAAAACAGTTGTTAAACTGTTACGCTCACATACACATGCTCACTGACACAATGGGAGTTTGATTACACTCTCCCTGGAGAGAACCTCACTACCTGCTTTTTCAGGAAAAACAACCCTTATAAACGAAAATTCGCAACAGAGGAGATACAGCAGGTAATCGCATACCTACAAAGTGCAATTATACTGTAGTTGTACCTGATAAAATAGTCAATGAGTATAGCTACACAGACTAATACTACTAAAATTGGCCAAGGAACATTTCTACACAAATTAAAGTCACCAAGAAAGAGCTTCTTATCTGTGATTTGATTCTGTATGTTGATGTATTTCCTTCAGAAACAGGAAATCAAAGTGACGTTGTGTGTAGGGGAAGAAAACAACACACATGCAAAGACACTTATGCACAGTGACCCACATTTACAAAAAATCTTGGTTAACAGCAACATACTGCATGACATGTAGAAAAAGCATATAATGGACAACACATGTATAAATTCATACAATGCAATGACGATTACAATATATGTTCAGTATATACTCTTTATATACAGTGGATACAGAAACTATTCAGACCACTTTACTTGTTTTACACTTTATTGTGTTGTGGATTTGATTTTGAATGGATATAATTGCCATTTTTACCCAACAATCTGCACTTAATTGCCCATAAACCTTTCAACATGACCACCCTAAGCATACAGTCAAAACAACACTGAAATGGCTATGGGAGCGAGTCTCTGAATGTCCTTGAGTGGCCCAGCTAGAGCCCTTAACTTAACTTAACTTAAACCCCATCAAACATCTGTGGAGAGACCTGAAGACGCTCTCCATCCAATCTGATGGAGCTTGAGAGGATCTGCCATGAAGAGTGGGATAAACTGCCCAAATCCAGGTATGCAAAGCTTGTAGAGACGTATCCAAGAAGACTTGTAGCTGTAACTGCGGGCAAAGGGGCTTCTACAAAGTATTGAATAAAGGGTCTGAATACTTTTGTGAATAAGAGATTTCAGTTTTCGATTTTTAATGAATTTTTGAAAATCTCTATAAAAAAAAAAAAAAAAAAAAAAAAAAAAAAAAAAAAAAAAAAAACTTGTTTTCACTTCATTATGGGCGATTAAGTGTAGACTGATGGGTAAAAGTGGCAAATATGTCCATTCAAAATCAAATCCACAAAACAATTAAGTGTGCAACATGTAAAGGGGATCTGAATACGTTCTGAATCCACTGTATACGCTTCAGGAACTCATAAACCTCACTGTGTGTGTGGGTGCTGGTGCCTGTCAAATGGTAAGATCAGAGACACAAGCCACAAGTGCGTGTGTGTGTGTCTGTGTGGGCATTTTTCGGCAGGTCTGTGTCATATTAATGCAAAAGCATTTCAATCCTACTAAGCAAATCAGCTCCCGAAAAAAATCATGATGTGCAGTCAGAGTGGGAAAAACAAAAAAAATAAAAACACAAACTTGCTTTGGATAGATTGAGGTCATCTTGGCCTCCGAATAGCCGGGCTTACATTCTCCTTTACTCAGATTTCCATACTTATACTGTAGCTCCAGCGGCCTGCAAAAAAACAAAAAAAAAAAGAAAAAAAAAAACAGAAGAAGGAAAACAGAGCAATGTGAGGAATAAAGTTTGAACATCCTAAAACCACTGCACAAATGATGCATCCTGCTTGCTCAGAACTGTGTGAGCAAGTTGGTACATGTATTACTATGTTTATAAGCCTTCATCTTCCTCTTGACACTAAAAATGTATCATAGGACATCATAGTGATATAAAAAACATATTAGGCTTCACTGACACTCACTGCAGGAAAAATGGAAGGTGTCAATGGTAAGCAAAGTTACTTTCCATCTTGTTTTCATTGATACTTTACTGTTCAAACGTTTCAAATTTGGGATCATACAGATATTTTTTAAATATTTTAAACTACTGAGTGTTCCTGAGACTTGGAGTAAAAACAGTGAAGAAAAACAGTGCACAACATGGCAAAATTTCTGATGCTGCAGTGCAAATGATAAACTTCTCATTTAAAATTATTGGTAATACTTTACATTAACTTTACTACATTAGTTAACAAGAACAACCCATGAACTGTGACATTAAGGAACTGTAATGTTAAATAAAGTAACAAACAAGGAATAAAACATGACAGGCCATAAAACATGTATACCAGCTGTAAACAGTTGTTCTCTCACTTTCTATTGCTCTCTCAATTTCTATTTCTAGTCTATTTTTCTCACTTTCTATCCCCCCACCCTGTTTTTCTCCTCAATTTGGTCAGCTGCCAATTCCCCCCTGACTGGTAGCTCCCCTATCATATGACCGCTACCAACCAGGGAGCGTGAAGACAAACAGGTGCTTCGCCCAAGCCCTCAAGCCAGTCAACCACATCTTTTTTTTTTTAACGTATGCTCATGCTGCATCACAGACCAGCATAGCACACTTGGCGGAATGTGCCATCTGCACTCTTCTAGCCTAAAAGTGCTATAAGGTTTTTATTTCAAAACTTTATTTCTACTTGTCTACTTGCATGAGCTCTAACTGGGGCAACAATTGTGTTCTTCATTGTAGGTGCTAGTTGATGCTAGTTGATGTTAATGTTTGATCGCACATTAGAACAAACAGTGCCAAAGTTTAGCCTGCACTCTGGTAGAAAGTTTTGTTGAGCAGCTTGAAAACCTTAAGTTGATTCTGAAAAGGAAATGATTCATGATTGAATTGCTGACAAGCTTGTATTATTTCTAAAAACATCAACTTACATAAATCTTTCCCCTTGTTATGCAGAATTAAGGATGTTATGGCCCACAGTGGAGTCTTATATTCTACCGCGGATTCTCTCATTAAATCATTAAAATCAAACATGTCTTGAGCTTTTCTTACTATCGTACAATTTTCAAATTGTGATGGAATATTAAAAAAAGTAACTATTTTAGATTACAGCCCTATACAGTGTTAAGATTACAGCCTTTTACAATGCTGTTTTCACTATAAGTGGCTTGCTAACAAGTTGGAACAATCACAACAAACCAGGAAAACAGTGTATAAAGGGCTATAGACTAAAGGCCTATACATTAAATCTGCTTCAGCACATCTTTCAAGCAGGAAAATCTGTGGAGACAAGAGCACTGGGCAAAACATTACTGAAGTGAGATGGGTGGAAGGGGACCGGACTGTCAGTCATTCCAGATTTATATGCTGATTGGTTCATCTGTCATTTTAGCTTTTGTGTTTAGATGGTAGGCACACTGTACAAATGTTAAGCATTTTTTATCACAATGTTTAAGCGTTGCTACATCAGTAAGACATGCTTGAAAAAAATAGAACATTCATAGAGTTAGCCCATTCTACTTGTTTCCAAATCTAACTAGGTTTCAAACAAAAAGCAGATTCTGGCTTTGGTCATCCTTTGCAGGAGATGAGAGAAAACACGGAGGCTCTATTTTCTCAACAAATCAAACAGATGTGGATATTGAGATATGCAAAGAATTAGCTGTTCCTCCACTAGCAAGCTGTGGCTTTGATACATCACCTACAGTATGAGGGCTCATCTTATTTGTTGTGCTTTGAAAAGGTGGTGCTACCTGTTGGCAAAGTAGCACCACTCTCCCTATATGACCTATACACCATTATGAGCAAGGCCAATAGACTGTAAAGAACATGGCCTACAGACTACAACAAACATGGCCTATAAGCTATAAAGGATATGGCTTACAGACTATAAAGAACAATGGTTATAGACTATAAAGAACACTGCTTATAGACTATAAAGAACAATGCTTATTGACTATAAAGAACAATGCTTATAGACTATAAAGAACAATGCTTATAGACTATAAAGAACAATGCTTATAGACTATAAAGAACAAAGGTTATAGACTATAAAGAACAAAGGTTATAGACTATAAAGAACAATGGTTATAGACTATAAAGAACAATGGTTATAGACTATAAAGAACAATGGTTATAGACTATAAAGAACAATGCTTATAGACTATAAAGAACAAAGGTTATAGACTATAAAGAACAAAGGTTATAGACTATAAAGAACAATGCTTATAGACTATAAAGAACACTGCTTATAGACTATAAAGAACAAAGGTTATAGACTATAAAGAACAAAGGTTATAGACTATAAAGAACAAAGGTTATAGACTATAAAGAACAATGCTTATAGACTATAAAGAACACTGCTTATAGACTATAAAGAACACTGCTTATAGACTATAAAGAACAAAGGTTATAGACTATAATGAACAATGGTTATAGACTATAAAGAACAAAGGTTATAGACTATAAAGAACAAAGGTTATAGACTATAAAGAACAAAGGTTATAGACTATAAAGAACAAAGGTTATAGACTATAAAGAACAATGCTTATAGACTATAAAGAACAAAGGTTATAGACTATAAAGAACAAAGGTTATAGACTATAAAGAACAAAGGTTATAGACTATAAAGAACAATGCTTATAGACTATAAAGAACAATGCTTATAGACTATAAAGAACACTGCTTATAGACTATAAAGAACAATGCTTATAGACTATAAAGAACAAAGGTTATAGACTATAAAGAACAATATAGACTATAGACTATAAAGAACAAAGGTTATAGACTATAAAGAACACTGCTTATAGACTATAAAGAACAATGCTTATAGACTATAAAGAACAATAGAGACTATAAAGAACAATGCTTATAGACTATAAAGAACAATGCTTATAGACTATAAAGAACACTGCTTATAGACTATAAAGAACAAAGGTTATAGACTATAAAGAACACTGCTTATAGACTATAAAGAACACTGCTTATAGACTATAAAGAACAAAGGTTATAGACTATAAAGAACAATGGTTATAGACTATAAAGAACAAAGGTTATAGACTATAAAGAACAATGGTTATAGACTATAAAGAACAAAGGTTATAGACTATAAAGAACAATGGTTATAGACTATAAAGAACAATGGTTATAGACTATAAAGAACACTGCTTATAGACTATAAAGAACACTGCTTATAGACTATAAAGAACACTGCTTATAGACTATAAAGAACACTGCTTATAGACTATAAAGAACAATGGTTATAGACTATAAAGAACACTGCTTATAGACTATAAAGAACACTGCTTATAGACTATAAAAAACACTGCTTATAGACTATAAAGAACAAAGGTTATAGACTATAAAGAACAATGCTTATAGACTATAAAGAACAAAGGTTATAGACTATAAAAACAAAGGTTATAGACTATAAAAACAAAGGTTATAGACTATAAAGAACAATGCTTATAGACTATAAAGAACAATGCTTATAGACTATAAAGAACAATGCTTATAGACTATAAAGAACAATGCTTATAGACTATAATGAACAATGCTTATAGACTATAAAGAACAAAGGTTATAGACTATAAAGAACAATATAGACTATAGACTATAAAGAACAAAGGTTATAGACTATAAAGAACACTGCTTATAGACTATAAAGAACAATGCTTATAGACTATAAAGAACAAAGGTTATAGACTATAAAGAACAATATAGACTATAAAGAACAATGGTTATAGACTATAAAGAACACTGCTTATAGACTATAAAGAACAAAGGTTATAGACTATAAAGAACAAAGGTTATAGACTATAAAGAACAAAGGTTATAGACTATAAAGAACAAAGGTTATAGACTATAAAGAACAATGGTTATAGACTATAAAGAACAATGGTTATAGACTATAAAGAACACTGCTTATAGACTATAAAGAACACTGCTTATAGACTATAAAGAACACTGCTTATAGACTATAAAGAACACTGCTTATAGACTATAAAGAACACTGCTTATAGACTATAAAGAACAAAGGTTATAGACTATAAAGAACACTGCTTATAGACTATAAAGAACAATGCTTATAGACTATAAAGAACACTGCTTATAGACTATAAAGAACAAAGGTTATAGACTATAAAGAACAATGCTTATAGACTATAAAGAACACTGCTTATAGACTATAAAGAACACTGCTTATAGACTATAAAGAACACTGCTTATAGACTATAAAGAACACTGCTTATAGACTATAAAGAACAAAGGTTATAGACTATAAAGAACACTGCTTATAGACTATAAAGAACAATGCTTATAGACTATAAAGAACAATGCTTATAGACTATAAAGAACAAAGGTTATAGACTATAAAAACAAAGGTTATAGACTATAAAAACAAAGGTTATAGACTATAAAGAACAATGCTTATAGACTATAAAGAACAATGCTTATAGACTATAATGAACAATGCTTATAGACTATAAAGAACAAAGGTTATAGACTATAAAGAACAAAGGTTATAGACTATAGACTATAAAGAACAAAGGTTATAGACTATAAAGAACAAAGCTTATAGACTATAATGAACAATGCTTATAGACTATAAAGAACAAAGGTTATAGACTATAAAGAACAATGCTTATAGACTATAAAGAACAATGCTTATAGACTATAAAGAACAATATAGACTATAGACTATAAAGAACAAAGGTTATAGACTATAAAGAACAAAGCTTATAGACTATAATGAACAATGCTTATAGACTATAAAGAACAAAGGTTATAGACTATAAAGAACACTGCTTATAGACTATAAAGAACAAAGGTTATAGACTATAAAGAACAATGGTTATAGACTATAAAGAACAAAGGTTATAGACTATAAAGAACAATGGTTATAGACTATAAAGAACACTGCTTATAGACTATAAAGAACACTGCTTATAGACTATAAAGAACACTGCTTATAGACTATAAAGAACACTGCTTATAGACTATAAAGAACAAAGGTTATAGACTATAAAGAACACTGCTTATAGACTATAAAGAACAAAGGTTATAGACTATAAAAACAAAGGTTATAGACTATAAAAACAAAGGTTATAGACTATAAAGAACACTGCTTATAGACTATAAAGAACAATGCTTATAGACTATAAAGAACACTGCTTATAGACTATAATGAACAATGCTTATAGACTATAATGAACAATGCTTATAGACTATAAAGAACAAAGGTTATAGACTATAAAAAACAATGGTTATAGACTATAAAGAACACTGCTTATAGACTATAAAGAACAATGGTTATAGACTATAAAGAACAACGGTTATAGACTATAATGAACAATGCTTATAGACTATAAAGAACAATGCTTATAGACTATAATGAACAATGGTTATAGACTATAAAGAACAAAGCTTATAGACTATAATGAACAATGCTTATAGACTATAATGAACAATGGTTATAGACTATAAAGAACAAAGCTTATAGACTATAAAGAACAATGCTTATAGACTATTAAGAACAATGGTTATAGACTATAAAGAACAAAGCTTATAGACTATAAAGAACAATGCTTATAGACTATAATGAACAATGGTTATAGACTATAAAGAACAAAGCTTATAGACTATAAAGAACAATGCTTATAGACTATTAAGAACAATGGTTATAGACTATAAAGAACAAAGCTTATAGACTATAATGAACAATGCTTATAGACTATTAAGAACAATGCTTATAGACTATTAAGAACATGGCCTATTGACTATAATGATAACATTAAGTCTAAGGAACATTTCTAAGAAGTAAAATGCATTGTACATGGCTAATTCAAACCTTCATGGATCTAAACCTTCATGTGAGCATCAATTTCTAAAAAGGGTACACAGACTATGCACTAAACCTCTAGAGAAATAATAAAATAAATGCTTTTATATTTTACTCACACGCTAAAGTTTTAGGGTCAGTGAGACCTGAGTACGGAGTTAAATTATTGAACCAGCTGCATTGTTTTCCCACAGCTCCTTTCCTCTAATTGGTACGGTGTCTACAATAATAAAGCCTGAGTGGGTGAGGTACTGTTTATTTTGTATTGGCTGTCCTGTATGTCTGCTGATTCAAACAAGAGCTCTCCATTAATACTCAGCCAAGCCCAGTGCAACAAGACAACTTGTTGATGGACAGCATTTGTTCAGGTGGACCTCACAAGGGACGTCACATTTTTCTTTGGCCCTAAGAGACCTCCCATGAAGGATTGTAAGAAAGAATGCAGAATTAAAATCAGAAATCGAGAGGCAAAAGAAGAAGTGCCTAATTTATCAGCAATGTCATGCGCAAAACATACTCAACAGCTTCATTTATAATCTACATAGCTCTGTACTGCTCAAATAAACAACCAGCCAAGATCTAAAAAGAGATATATTAGGGGTTGTTAGAGGTCACACTGACTAAACAAGTACTGGTAATTTTCACTGGGTCATGGGAGTTTTACTTACTCAAACCTCATCTAAAGGCAAAACAATTAGGGTTAGTCAGAGAAATTATGTGAAAGAACAGTAAATGGATCCTGAAGTTAGGTATACTGTTCTATATATAGCCAATATAGATTATATAGCCAAATGTTTGTGGACACCTGACCAACACACCCATAAAACTAAAACTAAGAAGCCCAAACATGTTCCAGCATGACAATGCCCCTGTGTACAAGGTGAGGTCCATGAAGACATGGTGTGCCAAGGCTGGTGTGGAAGAAGCCGAGTGGCCTGCACAGAGCCCTGACTTCAACCTACTGAACACCTTTGGAATGAACTGGAATGCTGACTGAGCCCCAGGCTTCCTTATCCAACATCAGTGCCTCAACTCTCTACTACTCTTGTGGCTAAATGAGCAATTCCTCACAACCACGTTCCAACATCTAGTGGAAAGACTTTCCAGAAGAGTGGAGGTTATTATAACAGTGGGAACTAAATCTGGAATGGGATGTTCAACAAGCACATATTAGCATTATGGTCAGGTGTCCACATACTTTTGACATACATGCATGAGCTCAGAGATGCCCATGATTGGCTGGTGTCGCTGTGATTGATAGGTGAGAGGGAGCATGCCACCCCTCCCACCCCGAGAGCATGGTCAATTTTGCTCTATTGTTGCGTCACTTGGGAAATCCAAATTTGAGAATAAGAATACATGGAAAAAGTTTATTTTACTGCTTAAAGTTTTGAGAGTAAAGGCCTCAGCATACTTCATGTGCAGACGACGTTTGGCTGGCTTCTCTGAAAAATATGATGTAATTGCAGAGCAGTTAGGCTTCGCTCACCATGACATACACGCTATCTGACATATGCCCAGCCTGGAATTGGAACATTCATACATGACGACCAACGTGTAACTGTAGAGTATGCAATCTTCTAAGTACATGAAGGAAGTTTCGTCTTCACGCAACCCTTACAGACGCTGTCTCCGCATTAAGCATGCTGAGGCCTTAAATGACGTTAGCTTGTGAGTGTTCACTTCACAGAGCAGAGGGAAGCACCGGTATGGTCACCATGTGGCCTCACATATGGAATGAGTTCATTTGTTATCTAGTTCTGTAATCTGAGTCAAACACAATCTGTCTCCAACTCTCTTGATCACATCATCACTTTATCCACACTTAAACTTACACTGTTGACATTTGAAATTTTTATTTAAATAATAACATTCTTATTTGCACGTTTAGCATTAGAGACATACAATCACACAACAAGCTGTTACTTACAGTCTTCCATCTGGCTTAATGAGGAACCCCTGCTTGTCATACACTAAAGAGAAAACAAACAAACAAAAAAAAACCAAATCAGAAGAGTTTACACACCTTAAAGAGGAAAGAGAAAACATAGAACAGGTGCAAAAAGCACTATTTCATATTCAGAGTGCCTGAGGAAAACAAAGCAGGAGGATTATGGGACTTTTTTCCTCAGAAGTGTGGGGAAGAGCGGAAGGCATGACACGTGAATGTTTAGTTAGTGCATAGCAAGACATGCAGCGTCATAAGCCATCAGCGTGCTTCAATATCTCTGCACAACCTCCCACTGAAGCATTCAGCATTCTTATATATAAATAGCTATCAGAGAAAATCTTTTTGTGTCCTGAAAGACTGGAAATTAAGCCAGTTTTGTAAACTCAGAACAAACAAGTACTAATGCAACAGCCGTGCACCAGCAACTTAAATTGAACATAAGAGTTATACATTTCTTCCATAAACAATAAAAGTATGCAATAAATTAAAGCTTAACAGGGATGCAGGTCTTAAAGTCAATGTCAACATGAGCCAGGAAAATATTTCCCAAAAATTTTTTATAGATTAAAGTCCACTTGGTGCCACTGCAGACACACACACACATACACAAAAAATGTTTACAGAAAGTTAGAAGAGGAAAATAACATAAACCTTCTATAATTCATATGTAATCATTACAAAGTGGTTTTATATTAGACCTTCCCACAGTACAAAGACACTATCCTTCTTCTTCTAATATATATAAAAACCAAAGAAAGAGAAAGTAAGAGAAAGAGTGACTGTGTGTTTGGATCAATTAAACCTTTAAGCTGCATATTTCTTTACACAAAACGATGCAGTAATACATGAAATACGTGATAATATTAGTTGATATTTTCTCCAGAAAGTGCGCAATCAGCATATATAATAGGAATAACAACAATTATATTACAAAAATTTATACTTCTTTATATTTTTAAAACCCTAAGGCTTATTATCCAGTAAGTACATGAAAAACAATCCAAAATAAGTGATATTAGAAGTACCAAGGACCAATTACTCCATCATAAGGACATATAATCACAAGTTCGAGCAGTTTGACAGGAGTGAAAAGAAAATGGGGCAGGGGCAAGGGGGTGGTGGTGGTGGTGGTGGTGGTGGTGGGAGGTTTCAGCCATTTAGCCTATGTGCCCTGTGAATTAGCATCATGGCTAAAAACTAAGAACTGCAGCAGGATTTATCTTTTAGTTAAAAGCAGCTCAATCTGTGCAGCGAGTGTCATTCATTCTTACAAAGGCCACTGTGCTTCTGTCAGCAATCCAGTGAATGAGTAACAGTTGTGAAAAGTCAGTAGCTCTGTGGAAAGGAGAAATGAAGCTAGTCCAGTGGCTGGAGGGGGCACTTTGAAAATCCACTCACGGTGAACACAGCCAAGACCTTACACAAAAGGTGACTGAACAGCCTAAATATTTAAAGCTAATCTTCAGTGAAAAAAAGAAAAAAAAAAAAAAAGATATACACAATTTTCCCCTCTACCCCATTTTTAGATTTGGAACTACAAGACTAATGTAGCTCATAACAGACACTGAACACGTCTCTGATCCACTACATGACGGGTAAAGCGTGCACGAAGACCTGTAAACGTCATTTCTGTTCTTTTCAATATGTGGATTTTTCAAAGTGCCCCTTCCAGCCACACAAAGTGCAGGGGTTTTGCAGTGCATGTTTAAATCTAGTGACTTCTGCTGGCATGTTTTGGGCTAGCTTTACATTAATAAATCACTAAAGAATGGTCAGTGGTAGCGTAACTGGGACAGAAGCACTGTAAGCAGCTTTGTAACTGGGAGAGCAGAGTTTGTGTTTCTGGCAGTTTAATGTGTCACAGTGTTGGGGGGTTAGCAGTGTTGGGTGACCAGCAATTAACAACTGTTCAGTAAACATGTATTCTAATCCCAAAAAAGGCTATGTTAATAAAACAATAATATGACTGGGTCCAAAAGTCAGAATTCATAAGAAATGTTTTTAAACTCAGGTTTGTTAAAAAAAAAAATGCCATTACATCACTTTATCAAAATTCCCAAAACAATGGGTTCTTATGTCATGTTAGTCAACAAGAGGCCACAACAGATAACACTGACTATGTTTACATGTACATCAATATTCCGATATTAATCATAATTTGGCAATATTCTAATTAGTGCTGAGTCACGTAAATGCTGCAATCCGATTGCCCGATTCAGATTAAGACAATATTCTGATTTCTACCCCTGGAATATGTCTGTTTTAAATGGAAATTTGATGCATGTAAACACCTTATTCAGAAAATCCACTGAAAGGAGATATATGCGCATGCTCAGTCCACAAGGAATTGTGGGTGCTAACAGATGCTTAGCTTAACAGATGCTTACCCGAGCCTCTCCAATGTTGTTGGGCATTTTTGATGGTGAGAAGTGTTAGAGTCCTAATTAGTGTGAAAAAGTAGTAATAAAACTAATAACTGAGCATACTCCATAACCAACGACAGCATCTTGAATCTCCCGGGAAATAACAGCATGTAGCATGCATAAAAGTGCATGTGTAGATACATACTTACAACAACCATGTATACAGAAATATTCCTATGTCTGTACGCGTATAAACATCATACTCGGAATATGGCTGCAACCCAAATATAGACCTTCAACAGAATCTGATGTGCATGTAAACATAGTCATTGTGTGTTAGGAGTGTCTACTATGTAATATGTGATGCCACAATACGTAATATGTCAAAACAGTTTCTAAAAAAACAAAAAAAAACAAAAAAACAAATCTATAAAAAAAAAAAAAAAAAATTAATTAAATCTATAAAAATGGTGTGTTAATAGGTATTGACATATTGTACTGTGCAACAATCTTAGGACCCCTTTATGACTTCTGCATTCTGCATTGAGTCAGTACAAAATATTTCCATTTCCAAACAACCAAAGAAAACCAAATGAAGGCTTCCTTCAGGGTTCTGCATGCAGCCAAAAAAAAAAAAAAAAAAAAAAAAAGAGTCAGTCAGTCTCCAGACGAACTGCAGCAGATTCTCCAAGTTACTCAGTAAAACTTACCAGCTAATTTCCTAATAAAACTGCACAAACTGTACCTGAGACTTGCTTTTTTTTTAATTAAAAAAAAATCAGTAAGGGGTCTCACACCAAATATCGACTTTCTTTTGTTTATGACTGTTTACTGCTCTTTATATTTTTCATGTAAAAATGTGTAATTTCTTTATTTTTGAAGGCGTATTTGTTTTCTAGCATTTCTTTGCATGTGCCTAAGACTTTTGCACAGTACTGTACATTTAAATCATTTTTAAAATAACGTGATAAAGGTTAACAATTAGGTATTATGTTCTGACATAATACTGGAGTCGGATTTTTGGACCCTGATGTAGACTAAAGACCGAGTCTATTTGAATGATTAGTGAATGTCAATCAGCCTGGTTTGATTATCAAGAGGACTCGCACACTTCCACTCTGTCCTGCTTGACTGGTTCAGTCTGCGCTTTCACTGAAAACATTTAAGATGCATTAAACAGAATATTAGCTGATTCAATTGCTTTGAGAGAATTTGGCTTAATGTTGATAAGTGTAGACAAGTGCTTCAAGTCATTTATACCAGCGACAGCAACGCTGCTATAGAATTCAGCACACCTACTCCAGGTAATCAGTCTCAGTATTTGATAAACTGTTTTAGCTCTGTTGGATTAAATTCTGTATCTCTACCACAAAGAGTGGTGAACACCGAGTTGTTGTGATATTCAACAGATACAGTATTTTTTATCATGCCATTACGTTCCATTCAAAAGGAGGTTGCCTAGCTAGGTAGCCTATATGGGGAGCACCTCTGAGAAGGACAGCTGTCATCTTTAGTTGTTTATTTTGGCTAGCATTGCCTAGACCCAGCCATAATTCCCATAATTCTGTTCAGTGTTTAAAAGCCATGGATAGACATGCTGCTCCATTTCAACATTTATAAATCTAAGGTAAGGTCTTTTGGTTAACACCAAAAGTGTCATTAACACTCATGCGTGTTAGCTAGCTAAAGTAACACAAACTGACAGAAAAAGTATAACTTGCTCATCACTGCATAAGCACACACTATCTAAAAACAGAGATGTGGTCTCTGTGATCTAAACGGAGCGGCTGGCAAGCGAAAGCGTCAAGCGTTAGAAGTGATGCAGAATAACTGAGCTCAGAATGAAATGTTGACGAGGTTTATTTAAGGTTAAAGTGCAGCCCAAAATGAAAGGGAAATCAGAATGTATTTATTTTAGTATAAGATCATATTGCGATAATTATCAAGACATAATAATGCTATATTGTCACGTGTAAGTGGAAGCCATATTGATCCCACACTTCAGAAACGTCAAACCAGGCTAGATAAATGTTAGGCAAAACACAATGTGATGTGCAGTTATGCTAACCCCTCTACCACTGAGACTGCGTTTACCCTAAAGATCTCGAGGAAATCAGTGTACCTATACGTGATGCTATTACCCGTCCCACGGAGGATGAGCGGTCCACGTCCACCTCTGAAACACATAAATGCATGTTAAGTCCAATCCCAGCGGCAGACGTGCAGTGAGACCTGGGCTTTGAGCAGGAGGAAGTGATGTTAGTGACTCTTTACACACACTGCCATTAACATTCCCAGGTGGAGGCCGCTGATGATCCCCTGCTGAGCTGCTCCATCCTAATGTCATGGAGCAGCTGAAACAATTCTGTGCATTACTTACAGATACTTACACATCTCCCAATACTTCATCAATGCCTTTGCTATGATTAGTGCAAACTTGAGAAAATAAAGAACCTTGAAATGTTCTGCTTGGAAAAGGAGCCCAGGAAGTGTCTCTAGTGTCTTAGAGGGTTTTTTTAACATATAATTTCTTGGGAAGTCAGTAATTCTGAAACCCGTGTTTGCATTAATTACGGAAACATTTTATGTTAAAAATATTTTTTAAAAAAACTATACAACATTCCCACATGTTTAAGCTCATAGACACTGCTCTGTGCATGTGTTAATCATTTTAATATTTATGATTGCTCACTTTCACAGAGGGTGCCAATATTCCTGGAGTTGACTGCAAATAGCACAGTTTTTTTAAATGTAGTTTTTTTTATTGCCTTGATGGCAAACCTAGATACACACTGTGTAGCATAGAAATGTCTTTGACAATCGTGATATGGTATTTTTGTCATATCGTCCACCCCTGGTAAGTAATAGGTTAAAAAACCTTTTAGAAGCCCATTAAACATTAATCAAAGTGTAGTTTCACCCCACACCATGCAGGATTTCTGAAAGTGAGCAGTAGAGCAGTGGTTAAGCTTCAGAAGGTTGATAACCAGCTAATAGGGGGGAGGAAAAAAAGAAAGCAGGCCTTTAGACCCATGCCAAAACATGTGACTAGAACTAATTTGTTCAGTGAAAAACTATATTGGTGACTAATTAGAACACATTTCACTTTATAATGAACACTAAATCTTAATCAAAATACAATATTTTCATGGCAAGACAATTGTCTACATTGGACCAACGGAAGACGGAGTGTTTGCTTTTCATAGCGGCGGCCGATTTCTTGACTTAATGAGCTCATGAGCACTGATGTATCACTCATGTTCTACCTGCTAACCCACACATACTTTCATAACAGCTCTGTGAAGAAGGCTGTATAGGACTGCTTTCCGTTGTGTGCCTTAGTAACGAGCTTCACAATAGAATTAAATAATCTCTACAAAATCCTCACTTCTCAGTAACCTACAGTGACTATAAAACTGTCAAGACCTTATGATGATTATGACAAAGCAACCAGGAATACACACAGATAGTTAGATTCTGGCTAATCTTTCAACGAAAAGATGCAAACTCTCCAAGCAAGGCCGGGAAAAAAAAAAAACGCTGAACAAAAACCAAAGGGCCAAATGAAAGCGTGATTCAGTGAAGGTAATGATGTTTTGACCTGATCAGAGAGTCCAGAGATTCTCCGCAACAACTTTTTAGGTCTGGCTTTTGGAAAGCTGCCGGTGAGGGGCTGCTTTTTAGACAGCTGGCTCTAAGAGACCTGGCCTAAGAAGCTTGAGACCAGACCTGGCTTTCAGTGGCAGAGCTTCAGCACTGCCTGGCTTTTGGCAATCAGATTTTGGAGAAACCCAGCTCTGAGATGCCCAGCTTAGAGGCCCAGTTTATGGGGTCTGGCATTTTTGTGGCCTCAAATTAAAGATCCAACTTTCTTTCTCATTTTAGAGGACTGTCTTTCTGTTGTTATTTTAATGTTATTTGAATGGTGATCATTTAAATAAATTGCACAAGCTATCTTGGTGATGGTGCCCAAATCCCTGACATCACTAGGTTTTTGGTTCCAGACTAATTTTTTCAACTGAGGACCATCACCAGCTTTTTGTTGGTGGTAGAGGGTATTTAAGAGACTCCGAGAGGCCACACTACAGTCTTAGCTTTGAGAGGTCCAACCTTTGGAAGCTTAAAAGGCCAGGCCAGGCTTTCCTTTGGAGGTCTGTCTGGATCTTTCTTGGTGGCCAGGTACTAAAGGTCTTACATGTACATTCAGGGCATTTAGCAGATGCTCTTATCCAGAGCAACTTACAGTATTCTCAAATATACAACTGCGCAGTTGAGGGTTAAGGGCCTTGCTCAAGGGCCCAGCAGTGGCAGCTTGGTCTTTACATCTGATCACTGGAAGGGGGATAACGGAAGCACAGGATCCTGTTAAGGATGACTTTTATAGGTGCTTTATAAAACATAGTAGCTCAAATGCTGTCGATCATACAACGACAAGGAATATTTAAAAAATTCTGTTGCTGTGTCACGTTCATAAAAGGGTGCAAATCTGAGAAAAGTACATTTCAAATTGGTTATAATAAGCTGCAGAAGGCTATGAGTGAGCTTCCTAACAAGTCTGAACTGAAAAGCAAATATGGTGAGGTTCTGAGACCATCAGTTAAGTTATCTTACCATGAATTCCTCACAATGCTCCAGCCCTAGCACGGATGATTTCTCTTCCATCTCCCAAATAACTTCAAGATCAGGACAGGGGTTAACACACAGCAATCTGTGAGCATTTTGTGCTCCGTTTTCATATTGACGGGAAGCTGGCAGCAGTTTCAATGCCCAGAGGCTGTGAATGCCACAACACAATGCCAACAAACATTACAGTTCTAATTGCAGGCCAATGCTGATCGATGAGCCTCAGTTACAGGAATCACTTCCAGCTTTACCGAAAGCACCTTTTAGAAGAGTTTGTTTTTAAATAGAGCAGAAGAAATTGACTGATCGAGTTACGCAACAGATTTCAAACAATGCGAATTAAATGATTCTTAAAGCCAAACATTAAAAAGAAAGGTACAACATCAGTGGCCAGATGAGTTAAAATTACATTTGAGTCCATGGCACCTTTAGGTTACTCAAGGAAACCGCAGGTAGAGAGACTTTGATATGTCTGTTAGGAGAACCTAAAACCTGCAGAAATACCCTCAGCTCTCCAGTACTCATATGGCAGTTGCTCACATTACATTATTATTGTATTAAGATTGCTGACTGCTTTATGTGTGTTTATCTCTCTTCTGTATTATCACTTACCCCGACATTCAGGAATCACTTCCAAGTTTACCGACAGCACCATCTAGAAGTGTTTGTTTTTAAATAGAGCAGAGGAAGCATTTCCTTCTGTAGAGTGATTGATTTATGCTGTAGAGGCTCATGCTTTAGAGGCCTTCTGTGCTTCCTACAATTATTTTGCACTTGTTGCTGGCCATTCTGCGGCATTCACAGTGATCTCGTTCCAAGCAAGTGATCAGAAGACTGAGTTCACAACCCAGTACTGCCAGACAGCGCTGCCTGGCCCCTGTGCAAGACCCTTAACCCTCAACTGCACAGCTGTGCACTGTGTTCTGTATCCTGTTACAATTTTAAGTTGCTTTAAATAAACGCTTCTGACAAACAAATTAATGAAATATAATGCAAATGCATCTCATTTTCAGCACTTCTCACAGCTCTGTACTTGGACTGGATTCTACCTCATTGAGAATAGCTTTGGATAAATAAATCTGTCCACATTAATGAGTTTATTTTGCAGCTGCGTATGATTAAGGATCAGTTCAGCCAAAATAAATCCAATTTCCCCTAATCGGACATGTATGAGTTTTTGATCTGCCAAGTAATATCATTTGTGCATAAATATGTTTTCATAAAATATCTGGATAAATCGGTAGCAAAAGTAAACACAGTGGTTACTGATGAACGAATAAATGTTTCTATTATATTTTTAAACAAACAAATAAATGAATAAACTCATAAATAATGAGTACAAATATAACACTAATATAACAAACAGAGGTTTACTAAGATACTAAGAGACCCTGCCAACAACCTACATGCCTGCCAGGTGGCCTATTATGTAAAACACTTTAAGGAAGAAATGCATGCAAGATTTCTTTCAACAAAAAAGTATAAAATTTCCACAAATTCTTGTAATATTGGAACGCAATGAATATAGCAGTTTTAATACAAATACTGTTGCAGTATTGCATTAGGAAGTCTCTAATAATTTCCAACATGACTTTCAGTGTTTGTACAAAGTGATTTTTGGCACTGTGTAAGCCTTTCAGACATACTGTCCATTTTTTGTGTTGTCGCTTTACTGAATTGCGTGATGGCCATAACTCTAGACGCAAAGGTCAAAAGAGAATCAGTCTGGTTTTCTAAGAAAGGCTTCGGTGATGGTGTCTGAGCTCCCTCCTCTGGTCAGCACCAGTAAACCTTTCCTATACGACTTTTCCAATTCCCAAATTTGTGAACATTTTAAAAATGACTAAAGAGGTACAGCTTGCTGGTGTCACAACAGCTCTATCAGGTGTCACTCACATAGTGTACAGTTTAACTCAAGCTGAAACAGTAACCTACAGGAACACCTTAAAGGCAATCAAATAGACAAAATACTTTAATCTTCCCATTTTACTTGCTCCAGAGTGCTGTAGGTGTCTGTCTCTTGCAGTTTTTTAGGAAAAGTTCATGCCACCCACTGCTTTTACTGCTGTGACTGCACAACCCATATTACAGAATTTTCAGACTACAAACAAAACCTCTGACAAATGATTAACAGCATGAGAAATCAAGCTTTAGCAAGTTATCACAGTAACAGTAAGTTTCCAAGTGTGAAACGGAGTGAAACTGATACTTTTAGTTTGTTTGCTATTTGGTTTAGTTTCACACTGCACATAATTAAACAGACCAGAAAACAACCGACAAGCATTTATGTCAGAAAACGTATCTGTTAAACTCATTCATTCACTGGTCAAAAATCTAGTAAATATTTGTAAACAAACCTTCGCCAAGTGCTCACAGAAACCAGGAAAACACAAAGCTGGCACTGAATTACTGACTAGATAATTACATAAATAACTACTATAAACTATTTTGTGTATTGCATCCACCTTTTATTTTCTCCTTTTGTCAGTTTAAATATCCAGAACACATTACAGTTTCACAGTGCTATAGCTCTGTTCTTTGCATCAGTTTGCATCTTGCAGCTCAGTTTATCAGCTTGTATCTACTGGAAAACATGCTTCTTGCAACCCAAAATGCACAGAATGTATACTTCGCCTTCTGCAGTTGGGTCAAATTGCATTTCTCATTGGAATTAATCCAAGCTGAAGGTCACCAAGAACCAGGGTTCTAGTCAAATTGACTTAACACTGCATATGTGAAAGCCTGGCTGATATCAGTCAGTTTCAGTTCTGCAAAAACATAGTCCCACTGGGTGGAAACGATACTAATGAACTGCACAAGCGCTCAGTCAGTGGACAGTACGGTAAGTACAGACAGTACAGACAGTGTAAAATGTGGCTAAATAATCTTATATATATGATTTATTAATCCAAAACGTATATGTGTATGTTTATATATATATATATATATATATATATATATATATATATATATATATATATATATATATATATAAAATGTACACATACATACATACACACTCACCCACCCACACCCACCATCAGCCATAACATTAAAACTATCTGCCTAATATTGTGTAGGTTCCTCTTGCGCCACCAAAACAGCTCTGACCTGTCGAGGCATGGACTCCACAAGACCTCTGAAGGTGTGCTGTGACTTCTGAAGGTAATGGTCATAGCCCGTCTGGTCTGATCCCACAGAAGAGCTACTGTAGCACAAACTGCTGGAAAAGTTAATGCTGGCTATGATAGAAAGGTGTCAGAACACACAGTGGATCACTGCGTATGGGGCCGCATAGCCGCAGACCAGTCAGAGTGCCAGTGCTGATCCTGTCCACCGCTGAAAGCACGTACAATGGGCACGTGAGCATCAGAGCTGGACCACAGAGCAATGGAAGAAGGTGGCCTGATCTGATGAATCACGTTTTCTTTTACATCATGTGGAAGGCCGGGTGCATGTGTGTCGCTTACCTGGGGATGAGATGGCACCAGGATGCACTATGGGAAGAAGGCAAGCTGGAAGACGCAGTGTGATGCTCTGGGCAATGTTCTGCTGGGAAACTTTGGGTCCTGGCATTCATGTGGATGCTACTTTGACACGTACCACCTGCGGAAACTCTGTTACAGACCAAGTACACCCCTTCAACAGTATTCTGTAATGGCAGTGGCCTCTTTCAGCAAAATAATGCGCCCTGACAAACTGCAAAAATTGTTCAGGAATGGTTTGAGGAACATGACAAAGAGTTCAAGGTGTTGATTTGGCCTTCAATTTCCACAGATCTCAATCCAATTAAGAATCTGTGGGATGTGCTGGACAAACAATTCAGATCCATGAAGGCAACACCTCACAACGTACAGGACTTAAAGGATCTGCTGCTAATGTCTTGTTGCCAGATACCACAGCACACATTCAGAGGTCTTGTGGAGTCCATGCCTTGATGGTTCAGAGCTGTTCTGGCGGCGCAAGCGAAACCTACACAATATTAGGAGCTGTTTTGGCTGTACACGCTATAATTCATTTCTCACAGTAATAATAACAATAACAGATAAATAAATAAAATCTTCAGTGTTTTCTTTTCTAAAAGTAATTTAATAGCAGCTTAACACAGAATGAGAAAAAAAAAAACATTGAAATCAAAAAACACAACTGTTCCTATACACACCATCTTCTCAATGCATCCACTTCACCTGATCCTGCATATGTGGACCGACATTACTGATTTGCTTTCGGGCTAGTTTTAATAGTCTGGCGACTGCCAAACATGAAAGCACTTATACAGTCTTTTTTATGTTGTATTATAAAAGGGATAGTTTCAGTTGTAAAATCTGACTGTGAAATCCTCAAAATAGACACCTGCTTCTGCCTCACAATAAATGAGTAATGTACCAGGTTTTAAACCAATAAAACTTTTACATTCAACCATTGTTCTGGACATGAAACGCCCTAACATTTGCGTCCTAATTTGGTTGCTTAGGAACCAAAGCTAATTGTTAACAGACTACATTGTGTGGTGGAATAATTGCTTATAGTGAATATAATTAATAACAAATTAAATTATTTATTAAGCGCTGAATTTCATTATACTGTATTTGTCATGATTTTATAAAAACTATAAGTCACTTGAGTGTGTTGCACCCATGCGCCGTGCCCAAGAACACCCTTACAAGTTACTGTAACTCACGCCCTCTCATGCTTTTAGTCCTGTGTTCATACTTTCTATCGTTTTTTTTTTTTTGCATTAAGAAAGACTTGCGTCCTGTAAATGTAGTGTCTATAAGAGTTCGCACTTTTATAACTACTTACTATGTGAAGAAAATGGTCACTACTACACAATCACAGTGAGAGTGATAAGTGAGTTGTTGCTGTGTAAAACAGCACCACACACAAGAACACAGATTTCCTATTGAACATGCAGTGTAGAATATTGGTCAATCAGCTAATACACTGAATGGGTGATAATATATAGAACGAAATACAAAAAGAAAGAAAAGAGAAACGGAGAGATGTACTAACGTGATCTGTGGCTCCAGGGGCGGAGGTGCAGTCTCCCAGACGAATAGTACAGGAAGCCGAGCACCAGCATGGGACAGAGCACCAGCATCACATTCCTCGTGGGCTTCATCGCACTCATCTCTCAGTTGCCATCTTCAGACGATCATCTGACAGTGGAAGACACACCCACATACACACGCCCACAAACACACACACAGACGATATATCCGTATCACCAAGACATTGCTAACTACATTGTAACTCATTGCTTTCAGGTTTCAACCTGAACACAGTGCACTACGAAATACACTGCAGAAACAGCAGTGAGATAGGAAGACCTGCACGCGTGCACACACACACACACACACACACACAGATGCTTCCTTTCCTTGTGTGTGTTTGTATGTTGTAGGTGTTTCTGTAAAGAAGTAGCCAACGCTACTTTTCTTCTCAACATGAAGTAGCAACCACACCGTCAAAGTGCTATTTTTAGAGGTATGTAAAAAGAAAAAAAATCCCATCAGACATTGCTGTGGCTGAAATCTGGCAAACTGCAAACAACAAGAAAAATCTGGCTTAGGATCAAATTAAAGATACAAATTAAAAATATATTTCAGCAAAACACAATGGAAGTGTTGGAACAAAATAAAAGTAAAAAAAAACTTGCCATGGCAGCCAAATTTATTTATTTATTTGTTTTTTTTATTTTACTTATTACTTATAAAATTAAATGGAATTTCAATCAAAATATAGCAGTTGCTTTTAGACAATCAATGTGTTGATGTCTCTCAGTGGAACTGTAGATTTTAAAATGCTAGAACTTTGCTTCTGGTTGAGACCGTACAAAAGAGAAACATATTTCAGAAAAAAAAAATGTAGTTTTCAACTTTATATATTAGAAAATTTAAGAATTTCCCCAGGTGAAAGTTTTCCCAGGTCACCACAAATTATTTAAATATTTTAACTATCCAGTGCACAGCTAAGTGCTTCAGAGTTTGTATATAATGCATGTGTGGATATATGCATGTCAAACAATCTGTGTGCATTTTTACATGGCTATATACCCATATATACCTCTACAGGTAAATCCAACTTAAAGAAATAAAAGCTATCAATATCTAACCTTGACTGCGGATATGTTTCTGCATTCACCCTAGGCTTGTGAAATACAATGATTTTGTCAGGTGTACATGATGTTTCCCTACAGGGGCCCTGGGGAACTAGTGGTTATGTCATGGTGCGCTCATCGCTGCGGCCTGGGTTCAGTTCTCGGCCAAGGAACCACCCAACCAAGCAACCAAGCAACTTTCAGTTTTTATCACGGCAAGTGGAAAATGTTTCATTGGGTTCATTAATGTGAAATACAATCGACACATGTATGTTTGTATAAATATAAGTACACACTATATGGCCAAAAGTATGTGGACACCTGACTTAGCTAACATTAGACAAGTACATATTTAACATCAGTTAACCATATTTGTTAGGATGGTCACAAAAACTTTTCAGCAGAAAATGGTCAAAAACTGCACAAAAAAGACAAAAAATTTTATCTGAAAAGATTAAATAAGGCCACAAGTGTCAAATCTAACTATTTACAAATAATGTTAATAGTGATGATGATTAGAAAGTGATTTAATACAGTTTTTTCCCCTGCTGTCCTGTGCCTGCACACCTGATAATATTATTACACCCTCTAACCTGAAATGGTGGAAACAATTCACAGTCTTTTTTAGGCTATTGATTCTGGACATTTAAATAGTTTATCACGATTCTTTTAAACTGTAAATTGCAAGCAGGGGAAAAAAATCAATATGGCACAAGCCTAATTCTAATTCCTAAATACATCACTATAAAACATTTATTTTCACTAGAACAGAACAAACTATTCACTAATGCAAATTGAAATAATGAAGGAAAAGTGATATCGTTTAAGGTTTCAGAGGAGCCTTATTCCAACTTTGGTCGAGTTTGCTCTTACTGAGCCCCGACATGCAACTTCATCTTGTGGGATATTTATAGAAAGGTCATGTTTAGTGTCAGACACTGCTGAAAGGAGGTCAGAACCTTTATGACAGGAAAAGTGGCAGCCACTTGTCTATACGATGTTTCATCCTATTACATAACACCAAAATATCTTTCCTCACTCTATTTTCTCCTAAAGGCAGCTTTAACCTCCTACTACACCCAGTGAGGCTGTGTAAAGGTGAAATTTACCCTAAAGACTGAAGTATTGCTGAGTTTAGCCAAAGTAGCCAATTATCTAATGATTTTATACACACACATTTTATATACTGTATATATATATACACACACACACACACAGTATTCCAGCAGAAATTTGCATACACGCCTGCTGGCTTAGGACGTGCACAGTAATTTCTGCATTTTTTGCTGGTTTCAGCCACTGCTACAGTTTGCCACCTGTATTTCAGTTTGTGTGTTGCTGAGCAGATTGCCATGCTTTCTGAGCACAGCTTCATCACTTACTATTATAAATAAACTGAAATGGGATGGTTCTATCCAGTGTGGGTTGACAGTATTTAGAACAGTAGCCTATATTTCAGCTGAACGTTTTTAAGTACGAATGCTACTACAACGTTCAGATATTATGGTAATGTAGAAACTTATTGATGTCTATATAATAAGTCCAAAGAATTACAGAAAGCCTGAAAAAGAAACGGTGAAAAATTATTTTACTCATTTGGCTAACAAAATATTACTGCTCAAATGAATCAGTCATCTCACCACCGAGTAGTTTTCCTCGTTACATTTGAAGGTCAACAACAAAAAAGTAAAGAAATAAAAGAAGGCCAGTTTATACACATTTATAATTCATCTTCTCAAAAATATGTACATTAAATACATACAGATTTTTTTTTTTTTAATTTAACCCCCTACTGCACATATTATTAAAGACTCATTAATCAGTTTTAACACTTCAAATGACAAAAATAAATATTTTATAAAATGTTTATGTTATTTTAGGGGATACATTGGGGTATGTACACTGTACAACTACAGAAACAGGTCTATTAAACATTTAACTATTTTTGTCAGTGCTGAAGCAGAGGTACACGTTTCATTTGGAGTATTTCACTCGTCACAACCGAGATTTCAGCATGTTTTCTTTGTTAAATAGAAGTTTCTAATTTCCAATTGCTTACTTTCTTTCAAAAATAATCCCTCTGTCACTGACATATGACATTTAATTTGAGGTTGGAATTTAGATGTCATCTGAACATTCCTAAAAGTACATATCCATCTCCTGTGCCTGTGTGTCTGCCAAAACTGACTCTCCCTCACTTCCTGCTTTATTGATCCACTCCTCATTATGGTCCAACTCAGGGGTATTTAAGTCAGGTGGGTATTTAACTCAGGGGGGTATTGAACTCAGGGTAGGGGAGGGAGTATTTAACTCAGGGTTTTTTTTAAACCTCGGTGGAAAATATAACTCAGAGGGTATGTAACTCGGAGTTGGTGTTAAGCAACTATCACAACTGAACGGTGAAAACTGGTACATTTTACTATTTTACCATGAATGATTAGCTTACAGCTATAAATAAGAAACATTACACCATCAAAAAAGATTACGCTTTGTTTTCTAGTTGCGCTTCCACTTTTTTTTTCTCTTAGTGTTATGAACTCTTAACAGCTGAGACATCTATTTTAAATAGGGTGGGAGAAAAACACACTTCTCTATCCAATTTTCATTTAACATTCTGATTTCATCATCAACTTTTTACAACAAGCTATGCAGTCACTCCAGTAATCCAATCAGAGAGGGAAAATAAAATAAAAAACCATTAAAACTCTTCCTTTTCTGATCTGTATCTAACCCTGTAGCTACTGTCAGGTCTAATGAGTTTCCTTCAGCTACACAATTTTAATAAATGCTCTGCTGCAGTATTTTTTCAAGTACTTGGCTCAATCTGCTGAAATAGTTTGCTGGATCTGTCAGTTGATGGCTCTTGATCTAACACCTCGCTATTATTACCATCCTCTTTATACCCTGGCCATGCAACATTTCCACATCAACGTCCTGATCGCTGAACATGTAAACAAACAGCACAAAAAGCTGAACTAAAAGTGGAAATGTTTACTTCTCCTTCAGGGAAGTGGTGGCTCAGTGCTCACGCCTACTGATCAGAACCTTAACTCCTCTATACTGTCAGTCTCTTTGGATAAAAGTGTTCAGTCACATGAGCTAAAACTAGTCAGATCACCTTTATGCAAAATGAAGTGCTTTTCTTTAAATGCTTTAAATAACAATAAAAAACAACCCCAGATAAATGGTATAATGGCAGAGATGTGTGTGTGGATGAAGGGGTTGATAAGTAATGTTGGATCTGGAAATAAAGGTTCATTTATTAAGATTATTAAACTCCAAAAGGTGGGGAGGAAATGTGTTTTTGTCACTACACTATGTATATATATGTATGTATATATAATCCATATATATGTATAATGCAGGAAATATGCATACATTTATATATATATATATATATATATATATATATATATATATATATATATATATATATATATGTGTGTGTGTGTGTATATAAATACACATATATAAATGTATGCATATTTGTATATATATATATATATATATATATATATATATATATATATATATATATATATATATATATATTTGTATATATATGCACATATATATATATATATGTGTGTGTGTGTGTGTGTGTATAAAATGCAGAATTGAAGACACCTATTAGCTAGGTGAAATAACTCCTGAAGTACCTGACACACAATTCATAAAGTATGTTAAAGCTATCAGTAGAAACTCAGTAGCTAACCTAAACCATGTTATAAATATTAATCTGCACACTGAACAGGTTCGTCTGGTACACAATCCGCCATCACAGAGCTGACAGTTATGTTTATATAAATGCTGTATGTGACAGGAATAAACACACTGCACTTTCATGTGGCTAATGTTTAGCTACCGTTGCTGCCCCACAGAAAAAAAAAAAACCTGGGGCTGAACACCAAACGACGCCGTCCTCTCTATCTAAGTGCACTAGACAGCGTAGAAAAGAAAGCCTTCTACGCAATATACAGCCAACGGACAGCTATTCGGTATTTAACCCGTTTAACCGTCCTGCTGTAAGTGTAGAGCCACAGACAGCCGTTACAAACCGCTCTGCGTTTCCAGTCAACTTAAAAGCGTTTGTTCATTTAATTCGTTTGTTCATTTGTTAACCCCCCTTCAGACAAAGTGAAACTGTTAATAACCGACACAAACATGGGAAGTTAAACAAATGTTAGCAAGGGTTTATCGTTTACCTTGCACCATTTTCCTCAGGAAAAAAAAAAAAACAGAGGAAATTTTCAGAAACGCACCCAGGAGATGAAAGCCCCGTGAATCACACACACACATCTTGCTCTTTAACGCTCACAGTTCCTGTGAAAAAGCCGTCAACTCCATTTTACACCGTATTCTCAGTCTTCATACGCACAAGCCAGACCACGTCCTAACAACAATAACCCCCTGTCCCAATCCGGTACCCCACTAAGCAGTAGTGGGCATGCGTTAAATCAGTGCGCATGCGCAGTGAATATCGCGGTCGGGGTCGTGAAGCGGCTATGTGAGGTTTACTGCGCGAAAGGTTAAGGGTTCATGCTTCCTTTTTTTTTTTTTTTTTTTTTTTTTTATAAAGTAAGCTGAGGTATCTGTCACATTTCACATAGCCAGCTGATGCTTTAAACAGCAGCTGGACAAAATAAAATTTTGAATTATGAGTATTCAAATATAAGTACACACTATATGGCCAAAAATATGTGTACACCTGACCATCACACCCATATGTGGCTCTTTCCCATACTGTTGCCACAAAGCAGAAAGCACACAATTGTCCAGAATGTCTTTGTATGCTGTAGCATTACAGTTTCCCTTCACTGGACCTTAGAGACCCAAACCTGCTCCAACATGACAATGCCCCTGTGCACAAAGTGGAACGCCTTTGCTTATCAGGCCACACTGGATTCCCACAAGGACATTGACGTTTACACCAGTTCTGCTCTGAATCACATTAACAAGTGTGTTGACACAGTAACCACCCATAAAATAATTAAAACATACCCTAACCAGAAGCCTTGGATGAATAAGGATTTCCGACTCCTGCTGAAGGCACGTGACATTGCTTTCAGATCTGGCAATCGGGAAGCCTACAACTTATCCAGGGCCAATCCGAAGAGGGCGATTAAAGCAGCTAAACACAGCTATGAACTTCGGATAGAGAACAGCTTCAACAACCACGACCCCTGATGCATGTGGGCAGGCATCCATGCCCTCGCGGAATACAAACCAACCAACAACACTCCCTCAAGCAGTGATGTTGCCCTTCCAGATGCCTGCCACTCACATTCCTGCAGGTCAGCAACATTCAATGGCATATTAATGAGAAGTCCAAACTAGAAGTAGTGGAGACAGCAAATGCTGGAGACAAAATTCCAGAATGCAATGCAGTTACACTGAGTCACGGCAGACAATCAGCTCGGCTAGTTAACGATTTACAAGATGACAAGCACAATGATGTTGATGGTAGTATTAGCATGAAAGTTGACACTTTGGAACCCAATATGTTTGAACAGAGCGTACAAATAAGGAAGTTAGACAGCTGGACAGAATAAAGGACTAACGCACTGCTGCATCGCTCACTTTAGCTAGAGATGAAGCAAGGGCTGATAACCTCCCACTGGCACCACTATTAGCATCAGGTAATCGAACTGCAGTAACCAAAGTGAAAATAGACCAACATATTGATGAAAAAAGTTTTTTTTTTTTAAAAAAAAGGCAAATTTCAGTATAAAGATTAATGTGCAAGTTGTTCATGATAGATTTTCCATTCAACGGAGAACAGTAACAACCAATAAAACTTACCACAGAACTTACCTCAGAACTTACCACACGAGTCTTCCACTGTCTCTACAGTGGATATATTTATACACACCTGAGCGTAAAGCAACAATAGAAATATTTTGTTCTGTCATGCCAGGGCCTTGTGTACTGTTATTTGATAGGAGGAGTGTGTGAACTCTTGCTCTGTCTGGATTTGTTTGCATGTCATTGTCCTGCTGTCACTGATTCAAAAGTACTCATTAATTTTCCAGTGATTTAAACCCCACCTGGCTCTTTACTTACACTTAAGTTTGGGATGTTTTATGATTATAGCACTGACCCAAGGGTGCTCACTTGTAATCCATCTGTTTATTTCACTTTATTAACTAGAAAATTATTAATTCTAGTGATCTAGCATGTCGGTGCCATGTTTTAAACTTGCTAAAATAATCATTTTGCAGGGTCTTGTGATGAGGAGGGGGAGATGACAGCAGTATTTTGGTTCCTGGTGAAGAAGGGGCTAAAACATAAATAAGCTCTCAATCTTGGTCATGAGCTGTGAGCAGTGACTGAAGTGATGACACTGTGGATACAAGTGGATTTCAGCAACCACAGTAGAGCTTCAGGTTTGTTGATGGTGTAGTGGAGGGTCCTGAAGTCTCAGGGCTTCCTCACACCTGTGCTACCTTCTGCCTCTCCTGTTTTAGACTGTTTTAACCAGGTGCGTTGGAGCTCAGCTTGCTCTGTGGTTACACATGCAGATGGACAACTAAAGCGAAAAGCAAAATATAACGTGTTGCAGTAACGTGTAAGACCACCAGGAGCTGCCAGAACAGCTTCAGTGCACCTTGGCACAGACTCTTCAACTCTCTGGAACTGTACACTCTTCCAAAAGACATTCCCTCAGTTGATGTTTTGATGATGATGGTGAACACAAGGCTGTATCATATGACAGACATCATGTTCATACTCCACTCATTGAATCCTTGTGCCCTGTGGATTGGGAGGTAAGATCACTCCCATCAGGACAGACATATTTCATCAGGATAACAGTGATCCTGATGAAATGGACCAAAAACCATGCCAGCAAAGTTGCTCCAACAGCATAACGCAGCCATTTTTTTCTATTATTCAGTTATTAATGAGTTTCTTTCATTCTTTTCAATTCGCTTCGCAGAGTTTTGTTAAAATCTATTATTTTATGAATCCTTTGGAAAACTAGTAACATTTTAGTCATGTTACTGATCCACAAGTAGTTTTGAAATAAGTTGCTACCTTCACTATATTAAAAGCATAATATTTCTTTGATTAAAAAATTGCTAGTAACACATACATATATATTTAAAATAGAATACATCCAAATTAAAAAATATTAAATACACAAATCAAACTGGAACTATATTATCACCTGAATAATTTCCAATGTACAATTCTGCATTTAAACCTTGAGTGGAACCTCTTACGCAAGTGTGGTGCTGATGCAGAAAGTGATTCTGTTGGTTACTACCATTGTCTAACAGTTTTAACAGCGTGAGAAACCACACGAGCTGGTCTATTTGAGATTCTTCAGTAAGTCAGTGTGGTTTGAGCCAAGTGTGTTATTTAGACATGCAATTTGGTTTGCATGATGTTAACCTGGTGCCTACAGGCTTTCCTTGTTAGCTTTGCTAGACTTGTAGCTCTAGTCCAAAACCTAAGAAGTTTCAGGCTCTAAATCAATCATCGGCCAGTAAACTACATTTCAAGTAACATTTGAATTATGCACTGAAAATGAAATGAAGGCTCATAGAAGAGGTGTGTAAGCCCACATCATTTTACTGACACACACTGATAATCTTTACAAAAGACAAGAACAGACATCTCAGTGCCTCGGTTTTCAGTGTGACTGAGGCTTAAGCTTAAGGAAGCAAGCTGGGAAAATACACTGCCAGTTCATGAAGTCCTTAAATTAACTACATACAACTCTATTTCTCACAGCATATAAACATTGAACACTTATTATAAAACAAAGCAATAAAATAGGCTTCTTAATAATAAAAAACATTTGTAATAAGTCATTTTTTAAAGTGGTAATATATGTAGGTCCCTTCCTGCTGAGTGAAAGGGACTTAAATATCTGACAGCTGTTAACTATGGACACACACTACACATCATATCACAGGCTTTAAAAGGCCTTCATGAGTGAGTGGCTGTTTCGGAAACTTGGCTAGAGGAATCAGTTTATTAAAAGTACAGCTTAGAAGTGCAAAACTAGCTTTTTTAAAGCGTGGGGATTAGGCATGTTCTGACAGGCTTTATTATTATACAATATATCACGATACTAAACAGGCACCCTATTATCATAGTGGACAATTCAGATTATTATTATTATTATTATTTGCCTTCCATTTGTGAAGAAGCTGCCTGAGTAGGCAGTATTGGCTGGGCAGCATTTGTGCTCTCAGAATGAATTCTGTCCCATTTAGATAATCAAAATAAGGTCAGCATAAAGACAGCTGTCTTGCTTATTTTGATTAGCTGATTAATCCAAAGACTGCACTGCATGTGGCCTTAGAGAAGGGAATCCCACAATTCTGTTCATTGGAGCACGGACAGAACTGTCGCTCACAGTCCCCCTGACGCCGTCCTTACAAAAGAACCCTTGAGGATCCTGTTCAAACGTTCATTTTGTTAACTAGGCTATTTAGGTAAGCTTTTTCTATTACAATAATAGCATCTTGTTAATGCCAGCATATTTAATGCACTATTTTTTTTTAGATGCCCCAATGACAAGCTAGCGTGCTATGAAAAAAGCTTTTATGGATAGCAAAAATAACACAAGCTAGCTAGCTAGTTTTAGTTACCCAATTTTTTTAATGATTAAAAAAAAATATGGCGCAATACATGCCAATAGCATGTGCAATTCAGGTAGTGTACGTAAGGTTGATTTCAGCAAACAGGACAAGGTTGAATAGTTTAGCAAGGGGACTGCCAGGGCTTCCATAACAGTTAAAATGTCAGCCAACAAAAACACCTGTATTTTTTAATGCAAAATATCACAACAATATTGTGTGTGGTGATGAAGGCTAGAGATTTAGCATGATATGTGAACCTTAGTATCTGCTTATGCCTAACAGGGTTATGATTAAGATTGCCAAAGCTGCACATAATTAACATAAAACACGCCTGATTGAACAGCAGTGCAAAGCAGATCTTTAAATGCGTCATATAGCAGATCTGAAAGAGGAACAGGAAAGAAATCCGTGGCATTTTGAAAGAACCTCCCAGCTGGAAACAAAAACTACATCATATGTCCAGCGCTGTTAGAACTCAGACAGTTATATTGCAAAGGCTACTTTCAGAAAGCACCATCTAATAAATAGACTGGTTTAAAAAAAAAAAAAAAAACGAAAACAAGAAGAACAAAACAAATCTAAATTCATTATGTTGCAAATAATCTACATATTCAGGAATGCAGCTGTACAATTTGACAACAGTGTGGATTAAAAAAAGGAGGTGTTCATGTTGATAAAATGGCAATGTTTCCTCCGTTCGATAAAAATATATGGGCAAATATTAGCACCCTGAACTCGGAGGGAAATAAATTAATGCAAACTTAACAACAGGACAAAACAATGAGGATCTGTATAAAACTAGTACAAACTCTAATGCTTTCTGGCCAAAGTGTATGCATAAGTGGCTCAAATTCCAGTAAGGATATAAAAACCACATCATGTCTGAAAGGATGTGGCACAGGCATGTGTGGTTTTTTTTGTGTGTGTGTGTGTGTGTGTGTATTTTAAAAATGCCTTCACTAAAAGCTTTTCAGAGATCAGAGTGATGGCAAAGCTCCTGGAGCGATTAAAACTTGTTAAAAAAGCAGATGTATACAATGTCACACACAGAAAGAAACATTCTCACTTCATGTTGTGAGACGTGTGTGTGGGAGCTTTGCTCAATGAATGCTGGTGCTGTGAGGAGGAAGAAGAAGATGATGATGCTGGTTACTCCATGATGGTTCGGTAGATGACCGGCTCGATGTAGTCGCCTCTGTATCTTGAGTTAATCACCCGCTGCCTCTTGCTGTCCTGCAGCTTCTTCTCTCCAAAGATGCCATCGAAACGCATGTCTGATGCCTTCGACTGGGCGATAGCACACACAAGAAAAAAAAAAAGACACACCACACAAAATAGTCAGTTTCAGTTTTCAGTTCTTAAAAGAGGACACATCTGTTGCCGTTGACATACCACCTGTTTTTTTACTTGCCCAACTTCTTTCACCCACCACTTAGCCTGTATCTTCCCTACTGATCAACTGACACCCCCGCTCACATCCGTGGTTAATTGTTAGCTGTGTTTGTCATGAGTGATCGTTAAGTGCCAGGTCCTCAGCGAGATAACTTTCCCAGTTTGTGAGCAGTTAATGGGGCCCTTTTCCAGGGGGTTAGACAATACATGCTAAACATGCAGTAACTGTGAGCAGAAAATCACAGCACAGTTTATATTATGCATTGTTATAATTAATAATCTCGCCTTCAGTGTTTATTGGCTCCAACTTAGCAGGCTCCAGATGAAAGGTCGTGAAATTTGTGTGTTTCGTCTGTGCTTGATAATAAACGCTCTCTAGTTTGAGCAATACACTGATATCAAAAGTCTACTGCAAGGGTATTCAACTGAAATTTGTAAAGGTCCAAGTAACAAAGTTCCTTGCTTACAAAGGTCTGGATAAGCAACTAACATGACTGAATGGCGACAACAGTTTTGTTTCGTAGTGTTGCCTTTACCACTTTTGACTAATGCTATAGACTCTGAAAAGATGAGACATATGTTTTAAATTTGATGCAGGGAAAATAAATGCATACTTCTCTGTCCATTCATCTTTATACATTGTTTAAGTCAACAGTGAAAACTATCATAATGTCAATTTACTAATCAGAACAGAGGATAAATAAAAAAAAATCCATTAAGGTCTGTGAAAACTCTCCCTTTCTGATCTAATGTCTTTAGCATTGTACCATCTAATGAGTGTCCTTTACCTATCCTTTACCTACATAAATATATGTAATTGGATAAGTCACAACAGAGAACTAAACACCCACATCAAGCTGGTTCATGTTTAGACTAGAGTTGCTGAATTATAGCCAGTTTTTTTCCCCCATACATGTTTATCTGCTCTGCTACAGTACTTTTTCAAGTGCTCAGTTTGGTCTGAAATACTTTGCTGGGTCTGCATCCAGACTGTGGTGCACTAGTTAATGACCCCTGATATACTGAATGTTTGAAGAAAAAAAAAAGTCTCTCATCTTCTCCCCAATCATTACCAGCTGACCTCCAGAGCAAATTGTCCCTCAGTTTGTTCCATTTATCACTACTCCAGTGACAGATCATTTACCAAATAACATTATTGTTGCTAACACATGTGGAGCATGTATGCAATGTTATCAGTATAGGAATTATGTGCATGTGTGTCGTTTCAGGGCAGACCACTGCTCACACTAATGACACACACTGGTCAGTTAGATACATAAACATGAACAGCTGAGGCAGAAAGTGCTGAGCAAAACCTCAGGATTGAGTTTGCAATGTGCACGTAGCCTTTGCATGCAAAGTGGCAAATTGCCTGATATTGTGTTAATATTTACATGTGGCAGGTATATTTGCTTCACCCACCAGGCATGACTGTGTGTACTCATTTGAGTGTGTAATGAATGTAAACTTGATCTTCTATGGAATTTTGTGATACAAGACTGTGTAAAGCATTTATATTATATTTAATTTTATTAATCAATAAATATATTTTTTCGGCAATCTGGCAAATTTCTGGTATGGGGCCCGCTGCTGAAATGAGGATAGGCATATCAGATAAATTATTCAGTTATAATAAAGAGTTTTTATGTGTATTATACGCAGTGACAGCTCGTCTACAGGGCAGGTGGAAAAGCCCCATCATAAATATCAGCCCTTCAACAAATGTTAATCTTCTTAAAGTCCTAGTTCACAATTCTACACATTTTAAATTCCGTTGAAATACTAATTACCTTTTTTGAGTGACCAACGATTTTAAAAACGCTGCTATTCGACAGATAGAAGCTGATGTTCCAATGATTTGCTTGCCTTTCTACATGTTGCACAGTCATGGGGCAGTGTGTTCATTGCCCTCACTTAGCTTCCACAGAGTTATTATTGCACCTAGTGGTCAGAAATGGGAACTAAAACAAGCACTAACAGAGGTCCACGGGGTCACGAATCATGCTGCCCCATCCTCAGGGGAAGAGCAGAGGATAGGACAGTTAATTGGGTTGCCAGATTGGGACAGTTTAAAATACTTTAAAATAGCTTTTATAGGTATATAAGAATAAGATATATTTTGCAAAAATTGGAAAAGGGAAAGGAAGATTATGAGTGCATAATCCGTACATCAGAAATGTGTGTGCACCATGCTGACCTTGTCTCCCATGCAGAGATGAAAAAAAGAAGAATAATGTGTGGCCCTTGCTGAATATATATATATATACACATATACTTTTGCTGAAACCTTGGCAACTGGTTAATGATATTAGCACTTCGGCGTGTGCCTCACACACAGGGTATGTATCACATTTGAACCAAGGTACATCTAAAACACCTTGAAACAAGCTGCTAGACTAAGCTGGATGACTGTGTGTTGTTGACTCTCAACTGCACATTACAGGGTTAGCCTAAAGATTTGGTAGATAGTAGCCTATAGAATAAGTTAACTGTGATAGCCTCTCGAATTAATTCTGTTTGAGGCTATGTCATTATTAATGTCGTCCTGCCCCACCAAAATCTATGCTCATTAGTATTACTTTCAACATTCTAGCAGTTGATACAATATTAGAAAATAACTGAATTTTCAAGAATAGGAAATGAGAGAAAAATGGAAAGCTATTTGCAAAAGTCAATTTTGGTGGTGAGGTTCTGCTTCTTCTTGTTTTCATGAACAAAGGAGCAATGTGATGTTTTCACTAACATTTCTCTGGTGACCTATTTTGCTCAGGAAGCCAGGTTCCCTTCCATTTGAACTTTATAGTTTTGCAGACTTGGTACCAGAAATTTCACAATAAATGAATTCAAAGTCATTGTAAGTGGGTCAGGATGTTCAGCTAAATATAATAATGCACCAGATGGTCTCCGTTCATCTAAGGAGCATTATCAGTTCTATTGATTTGTTGGAAATTTCAATAGTGGTTAAGCCTGTGTGCGTCTCACATCCATGATCTTACCCACCTTGTTAAGTTCACTTGACAGAAGTTGATATATGGTTGTGTGGTGGCTGACAATGCTACAGTAAAGTCATTAGGGTGGTACTTCAAGTAGATGATATGTGTAAAATAGAACTGACATCACCCCAAGAATGAGCGATATTCACATGTGGTTTTCACAGCTAAACGTGTAGCTCACCAGTCTGGATTTCACCCTTTTGGGCAGTTCTTCGTCTAATGTGTAGACATCATCTCTCTTGGCTGTGAGCTGTGAGCCATCTTCAAACTCCACCTATGACGAAACAGATGACAGTCTTAGTTATCTGTAAAACCTGATCTTCCTTCTGTTGGGCCAGTGGAACAGTCAAGGTTCTGCGACCACAACTGCCACACAGCTGTCCCTGAATCCACTACTGCTCAACTGTGCATGGTTTGATCTCTGCCTTACTTACAGTGTGCTTCACAATTATAAATGGGCAAAATGAGCATTACTTACAATAATTTAAAATCTTCCACTCAAACAATAGGAAAAATTATCTTATCATTCCTCATTAGAACTACTCTTTAAAATAACAGTATATTCTCTTGAAAATATGTGCCAAAATTACTGACACCCCTAAGGAATAATTTAAACAAAAGAAAAAAAAATCTTCATTCATCGTCATTCTTTAAAAACTTATATTATTTTTAATGTGCTCTCAGTCCCAAGAAATCTTTTGTCACCTTTAACCATGCCCTGTTTCCCTGGGGTATGTACATGGGGTATCTACAAGAATGTTATGATAAGATGTATAATAAGCCATGCTGTATTAAATCACACTATCCAATATCTGTATAAAGTATGATATATACATGTTTTGTCATTATCCTTTTAAAGCATATATTATTATTATTATTATTCTTTGAGGAGAGAGCTGGCTCTACAGCAATCCCTTGTCACAGACAGAGATAAGCCACTGCATCATGAGCTAGGCTGATGTAAGCATATTCCATTCAAATGTAAATAAGGAGGTACATCATTTCCATTTTCTCAACCTTTTGTGCTCTGTATTCATGACTGTCAGAGCATGTTGGGGTTTTGACTTACTTGGTACATTTGAATGACGTGTGCTGCAACAAACTTGGCTCCGTAGATGAGTCCGTCTGTCCAACGCACTTGCACCACCTCTCCCATGGGTGGAGGACCCAGCTGGGCACAGTCACGGCTCTGCACACACACAAATTACATTAAAAACACCAGCGTAACAAATAGTTACTTACAGGCTTATACTGCAGCTGATTGTGTATGTTTGACATTTGTTAGTCTCACAAATCTGATTTCTACCCTCTGCTAGGCAGTCTTATATCTTTAATCAATAAACATGGTCAAGAACCGCCTACTTTCACATGTCAGCAAAGGAACCAGATGTTTGATTTTCTGGTTGCATTAGAGTTTTGTTTACTCATCACTACCTGCTTCAAACAAAACTCACATAAGTGGTGTTTCAGAGCTTTTTATATGAGATTCTTGCAATTGTAGAGACAAATTATACAGTACATACAGTGTATATAATAGGTCTACAGACCCTTGTTAAATCTGCACCTTCAATGTGGAAAAGTTTTAGGGAAAAAGAAAAAAAAAAAAAAAGAGAAAAAAACACAAGTGTTCACATCCTTCTATAATGGGGAAGGTGAGACAATCAGAGTTAACCAATCAGATTCAAACTCATTACCAAAATTAACTGTCATACACCTGTTAACAATTAAGTCATTCTGATTAACCGCCAATAAAGCTCAGCTGTTTCTGTAGGATTTTCTTGACATTGTCTTAGTTTCATCTGATTGCTGAAGTCATAGTCCTCGCAGAGCTTACAAAGCATGATCTGATTGTTGATAGGTGCCGATCAGGAGAGGGGTACAAAAGTTTTCCCAAAACATTAGATTTACCATCGAACACCATGAATGCCATCATCAACAAGTGGAGAAAACAGGGCACCACAGTGACATTACCAAGAACAGGACGTCCCTCAAAAATTTACGAAGTATAAGACTTATTAGAGAGGCTTCCAAGAGACCTGAGGCAACAGGAGCTCCTGGAATATATGGCAAGCACTGGTCACTCCCTGCATGTGACAACAATCTCTCGTATTATTCACATCTCTAGACTATGGGGTAGGATGGCTAGACGGACCTAAAAAACATCCACACCCACCTAAATCACCCCAAACCATGTGCCAAAATGTGTTATGGTCCGATGAGACCAAGGTAGAACTTTCTGGGCACAATTCTAACAGTTAGGTTAGATAGGTTTGGCACAAAAACAAGACAGCTTATCAGCCAAAGAACATCACACCCAAGGTGAAGCATGGTGATGGCAGCATCATGCTGTGGGACTGCTTCTCTTCAGGCCTCTGTTAGACAACTGAAGAAAAATTGCACCTTCCAGCTTGGTAATGACCCAAAACACAAATTCAAGTCAACAAAGGAACAGGTTCAGAAGATGATGATCAACATTTTGGAATGGCCCAGTCAGAGCCCAGATCTAAATCCTACTGAATACCTGTGGAATGAAATGAAGATGGTTGTTCACAGGAGATCCCCTTGCAATTTGATAGATCTGGAGTTTTTTTGCATAGTTTTTTTTTGGGACACGTTTGTCCCACCTCCATACACAATGTATGTCAGTAGCTCTAGTTAGCATCAAACATGAGTTGTTTGAGTAGTTTTGGTTGTGCAACATCCTGTAAGTTAACTCCCCTTCCAAACTCTCACTTGCGTGGTGAGCAGATGGGTGGAGTTTATATGTATTTGTTTGCACTCATTGCCTCTCCAAAATTTTTATCTTGGCTCAGACAAGTACATCACTCTAAAAACATTGCAGACTCTATGTTTGTGTGTGTGTGTGAGAGAGTTCTCCAGTAAGCTTGTTTCTTAATACATCTTTATTTCACTGCCTCATATCAAAATGGCAATCTTTTCTACCTCAGGGGAAGCATACTGCTCTCACTGCTGCAAGGTAGAGGAAAAAACAACTGCTGCAAGATGGTAACAAAGGCATCAAAACCTAATCCCAATCTCAGGCACAGTGATTGGAAATGTATGCTCTAAGATATCAAATATGTTAAAGTCACAATGTGCAAACTAGCAGTGAGAAGTCCTACAGAGTTGAAACAAACTCTATTTTAACTCTCAGCTGCATTATCTAGCTGGTTTGCTAAACCATTGCTGTTCTAGAAATCAGTCAAGAAATCAGCATCCCTGACGTCAACATACAGAATCAACTCAAACTCGCAAGCAAATCTATGGGTACTTTAAAGATCCCGAAGATTGTGGGCAGAAAAATGAACAAAAGGCTTCATACACACTGTGACCAGCAGAATGTCTGAGGTTAGACCAGACTTTAGTTAACTCCCTGATATGTGGGGTTGCACAAATCTGAATGAAATACAAATGACACCTTTTCAGCGAATCTATGCGAATCTCACTTGATATATTTAATAACTCTTACATGACTGTAGCAGACAGTGGTAGCTACATCTTCCTAGTGGGTGTTTGTGAATGACAGCTTGTTTGCAATTTGAATTACTGCTGTACTGGCACAGCCTAAATCGTCATACTGCAACAGCCTAAACTGTCATACTGCAACAGCCTAAATCGTGTGGAAAAATAACTGCTACTTGTGTAGCCCTCTGCAAAAAACTGTCAGATGTTGCTGTGGCTGAATTCTGGAGAACAGCCAAAAAGACACAATAAATCTGGTTTTGATTAGGTTTTCTCTTTAAGAACACAAACAATCTACATACACAGTATACACAGTGTGTATACACTGCTTAGCCATAACATTAAAACCACCTTCCTAATATTGTGTAGGTTCTGCTTGTGCCACCAAAACAGCTCTGATGGGTTGAGGCATGGACTCCACAAGACCTCAAGGCATTAGGAGCAGATCCTTTAAGTCCTGTAAGTTGCGAGGTTGGGCCTCCATGGATTGGACTTGTTTGTCCAGCACATCATATTGAGATCTGTGGAATTTGGAGTCCAAATCATCACCTTGAACTCTTTTTCATGTTCCTCAAATCATTCCTGAACAAGTTTTACAGTGTGGCAGGGAGCATTATCCTGCTGAAAGAGGTCACTTCCATTAGTGAATACCGTTGCCATGAAGGGGTGTACCTGGTCTGCAACAATGTTTAGGTAGGTGGAACGTGTCAAAGTAACATCCACATGAATGACATGAATAGCCAAAGTTTCCCAGCAGAACATTGCCCAGAGTATCACACTGCCTCCACTGGCTTGCCCTCTTCCCATAATGCATCCTGGTGCCATCTCATCCCCAGGTAAGTGACACACATGCTCCCGACGTCCACATGATGTAAAAGAAAATGTGATTCATCAGACCATGGCACCTTCTTCCATTGCTCTATGGTCCAGTTCTGATGCTCACCTGTCCATTGTAGGTACTTTCAGCGGTGAACAGGGTCAGCATGGGCACTCTGACTGGTCTGCGGCTATGCAGCCCCATACGCAGCAAGCTGCGATGCACTGTGTGTTCTGACACCTTTCTATCATGAGCCTGTTGCCTGTTTGCTGGTTGTCCTTCCTTGGACCACTTTTGGTAGGTACTAACCACTGCATACCCGGAAGACCCCACAAGGCTTGCCATTATGGAAATGCTCTGACCCAGTCGTCTAGCCATCACAATTTGGCTCTTGTTAAAGTCGCTCAGATCGTTATGCTTGCCCATTTTTCCTGATTCCAACACATCAACTTTGAGAACTGACACCTGTACTGTTCACTTGCATATCCCACATTCACTTGCATATCCCACCCCGATATATTTTTAAAATGCTAGACCATTACTTCTAGTTGAGATACATGCAAAAGGGAATCATATTTCAGTTCAGGAAAATCTTTCAGAGCTATGCATATTAGCAAATGTCAACCTTTGACCATGTGAAGGATTTTCCCAGACCACCACCCATTTAGCATAAAATATCAACCATATTAGAGAGCCAAGAGTGCAGTGTGTCCTCCACATTAAAGGAAATCAGCAAAATGAATGGCTATGTTCAAAATTGTTTCTGTTCTTATGCTGTTTTGAGTTAAAAATGGTGTCTTTGTGGTTGCTCTGAAGTGGTAGCTTGGATTATATTGTGCCTTAACTGTAATGTAATTCTGGATAAAGGGGTTAAAGGGGTTAAATGTAATGCAAATGAGTAAATGGAAATGTAAAAAAATGTCAGTCCACACTCAAGCTCTCTCACCACAATGTCCTCAGGAAAGAGGTTGTCACTGAAGGAGCCATCATCAAAGTTGACCTCATAAAATGTCTCTTTTGTCAGCTGAACCACATCACACTGGTAGTAGCGTCCGTTTTTGTGCTTGCAGATCACTCTCTGGCCTGCGCCGATTTCCCTCATGGCCTCCTTTTTCCTCTGTTGGAGAAAAAGAGAGAGTCAGATTTCACTAGACAATTTAACACCCATATCACATTTACCTAAGTTAGTACTAGCAGCAGCCCCAATTCTCCACTTGTACAAAATGCCAGCAGCCTTTGACATTAACTGAGAAAACAAATGACAGAATGTGGAATGTGGAATAATATTTGATATGATATGATAACAGATATGACACAAAAGCATGTGGTTTTATCAGTGTTTGATGCAAAGCATTTGTTTGGCATGTAAATAAATTACCATATAAAAATTTCACTATCAACAGCACACAAATCTGAAATAATACAAATAATGTTTGGTCTTTGTCTTATACAATCCTAGCTGTGACTTTTACAACAAAAGCATGTATATAATAATTTCTTTGGTCCAATTTTATTATATCCATTTCTTAGTGTATTTATGGTTGGTAACCTTCTAGCTTGAACACGACTGGAATGCACCCCGCACTTTTGGTGTTCATTTCCCAAGTAACTGAATCAGACTGAAACAACTCTTCTTGCAGGAGCAAGCCATCTAATACTGCATGTCCATGTGTTATTTATGCTGTGTGAGAATGTTAGGGCTTGATTGTGCAATTAGGGTACTATTTCATGCTGTCTTCGGATTAAATAACAAACTGTTATATATAAACATAATTATGAACCAAGGAGTATCTCTGAATCATCAACATTTGCCTCATAGATAATAGGACTCATGTGAGTTCAAGCCTAACCTCTGTGTTGAGATTCACATGTTCTCCCTGTGTTTGTCTGAATTTCCTCAGAATTCTCCAGGTTCCTTCCACCTCCCAGAAACAGGCTGGTTGGTGGATTTGCTATGCTAAACTGTAATTTAGTGTGTGAATGTGTGTGCATGGTACCCTGCGATGAACTGGCACCCCATTCAGGATGTATTCCTGCCTCACGCCCAGTGTTCCCAGAGTAGGCTTCAGATCCACTGGGACCCTGATATTTACTGATTTGACTGAGTTTAGGATACAAACATATAATGCAAGTGCTTTGTGTGCAGATGTGCCTGTTATTTTGCAAAAATACTACTAGTACAAGAGAGAAAGGTATTGGTGTGTAGTTATTTTTTGCAGTACAGTGTGGGTTTAACATTGTACAGTCTATTACCACAACAAATGAAGCTTACTGAACATGGAGGAAAATTATTAACGCCTACTGGGATCACATTACAAGGTCAGACGTGTAATGTGGCACAATAAACAATACAACTAATTATATGGATATAGTAAGCATGAATAATTTGGCTAATCTTGGTTAAACTTTACCCTCACAACAGGTATACAATGTATTGAAGCTTGTGTGAATTAAAAAAGTGAAAACCCACATAGCTACAATTAAAACCAGCCACAACACAAGCCACATTGGTGTCTGTGGGATTGTGGTCTGTTGTTGTGCCATTTCATGTCAAACCAACAAACTCTTCTCACAAGGAGGAAAACATTTTCTGTACCATAAGATGTGTTGGTGCAGCGTATGAAGTGAAATGATATATAGGAGTCATTTGTTACCATCCCATGTTATGCTACTACTGTTAGCCTCGGTACTAACATAACTTTGAAAGTCCCATAGCTGTGCTAGCTCTGTATTTTGTAAAGATGAACTTTTCCAGACAGTAAAATTAAGGCAAATATTGTAGCAGATGCTTCAGCTTAGGAAAAAATAGCAATATTAATAAGAAAAAAAGGCTCTACAAACATTGTATGAAGTAGATATTGCTTTTCTTCTCTAATTTACCAAGCTTACTGTCCAAAAAAAATTACATTATTTTAGTTAACTACCTCTAACAGTAAAAACGCAGTTACTGCTGCTCTAAATTTTAACCTTGTTTGGACAGTGAAAACATACTTACTGCTGCTCTATTTGTGTAAATCTAACTGGAGAGTGAAAACATAGGTACTGCTCCTCTAATTTCGTACCTCTGATTGGACAGGGCCTTTGTGACGGCAGCAGGTGACATAGACGATGAAAGGCCAGTCATCCGGGTGCATAAGGACACCCGCAGCCTGGGCACAGGTAGGGTGGTATGACGTGGGGCAGCGGCCATGAGAACACTGCACACAGCAGCCTGTCGTCTTCTTCATCCGCCTCTTACAGTAGTAACATTTCTGTAAAACACACAGTGTCAATGAGTGACACACATTTGCCTTCACAACACAAAGTGGAAATAAGGTGAACTCGATACACTGAACAGGGCAAAATAAGACCATTAGTGTTCATAAGTCTAGAAATTCCATTTGCTTCAATGTAATTATTGTAATCTTAAACATTTCCTTTTAAGGCTAACACACATGAATGCCTTAATGCTCAGTGAGGAAGTTAAGTGGCACAGTGGCAAAGAAAAAACTCCCCAAGAAGGAACTAGGGAACTAGAGAAATCATGAGGAAGCCCATTCACTTCTGGCTCGCACTGTGAATCACAAAAAAGTTATTTAATCAGAAAGGCATTTTGGTTTATATGGAATCTGAATTACTGAGCCAGTATTATATGTTATCATCACTACTGCCTTCAGACTGTGGCAACAATTTACCCACCTATACCTCTTTTCCACCTCTTGCACCTATGCCTATTTTGTTAGAAAAACTCTAGAGTTATGAATCTAGCTGTAGTGTTTTCTGCTTCTGGTGCAGCTTATCACCATCAGGTTATATTTACTTACAAGCATAGACAAAGAAAAATAAATAAAAATTATATTAGATTAACAGAATACATACACTAAATATCTTCATTACTTGAAAAAACCTAGGTTTGTTAACTGCCCAAATCAGAAAATGATTTATTTATTAGTGTGGCTACTTATTAGTGTTACTGTTTTTGGCCTTATATTGGCAAGGAAAGATAAAGCACTGATGTGATTAGACAAAAAATCCAGACTTTTGGACTGTACGAGCTACATTTACAAAACACTGTCTTCATGGTAAAGAGAAAATGCCACTTCCTCTGTAGCATGGGCTTTGTTGGAAAACATAGCTCGGTTATTTTACCAGCTTAAATCTCTGTAAGGGAATGCCACTGAGATCCACTGGAGATCTCTCTGTGATGTTCACGAAGCGAGCCTCTAACACTGCCACCGCACACAGCACATGCACCCACCTGCAAGATCAAACACAGAACACGCCACAATCACATGTATGTACGCGGGACCCACAGATACAGAGAGAAGCTGACAATGCTGAGATACAGTAGCTCATCAGTATCAGTCTTGGGCTGTTGCTTAGTATAAGAGGGAGTGCTCACTTGTCATTGTTGGCTCTGTGTAAGGCTCCACCTCTTAATGAGCACAGACAACAACTCTGTAAAATCAAGAGAGACACCAAAGTGAGACATCCACCCACCTTACTAATGACTCAGTGAGGTAGAGAACAATGTGTAAATTCTTGGGTAAGTTCTAAAACAGCAATAAACAGTTTTACTAGACTGAGAGACATTAAGACCTGTTGATGAGGCTGATATCTGACAGAAGTTGCTGATTGGAAAACGTTTTTTCTCATGACAATGTTTACTTTGTACAAAGGCTCAATAAAGAAATGCAGGTTGTGATAACGCTGTTACATGGTGACATGATGATTCTGTCACTTTTACTCATTATTATAACACATTTAGGTCGGTGCTTGAATTCGAACTTGCAGTGGGAAAACACTAATATAACACAATCATGTTCACATACGAAATGGCTTCATCTGCCATTTTCACAATTTCACTAATTTGTAAAAGAAACTGGTACAGAAGACTTGTGGCTAAGTTCTGCTCTTGATGTCTACAGTGATTTTGTGATGTTGGCCTATTCTCTCATCTAACAAACGTCCCTCAGGCTGGTGAAGTAACAGAATAGAAGTTACAGCAAGGATTCAGCCAAGATACAATGGGGCTCAAGTCAAGGGCACACTCAGAAAACAAACTAACAAACACAACAGCGAATTTGTTGTGACTATGTAAAATGGATCTCAAATGTTCTGGAAAATAACTTTTGAATAACTTTTTAAACTTTACCTATTTTCTATAATATTCCAGATCTATGTACCAGAGCATTTCCAGACTTCTAAAACCTTCTAGAAAATTCCAGGTTTTTTTTTTTTTTTTTTTTTTTAATAACGGGTGGTCTTTTTGTTCATATAAAGTCAGGGGAAAAAACAGCATATTTTGAAATTTACCTGTTTTTTTCATGTCTTTAAGTGAACTAAAAGATGCAAATTCACATGTTTTCTCAATGAAAATAGGCAAATTTCAAAATACCAATGTCCTGGTCACAAAAGCAGAGTTTGAGGGGATTAATAGCCTTTTCTATATGTTTGATGCAAAAGCAATTGGAAAATAACACTTACTATAGAAACAATTTTCGAAAAGCTATACACACTGACCTCCGTGAGGGCGTTGGCTTTGCAACGGGCACATTTCCAGTCTTTTGTGACTCTCTCAGGGGAAACGCCATAGCAACCTAGCAGAAAACACATACAAACACAAACACTGACTTCAAACAGGACTACTAAAGCCAGTTTAACACTATGCGATTTCAACAGTCTTTTACGATTATTACTTGTCACACTTTAGATCACAAATGATCCCAGTAAGAATTATGTAACAGAATGAACACGTGTTCTTCATGTCAGATTAAATGATGAATATAGCTACATGTTCTGCCATACTGGGTGCGCAACGATGGAGCACACGTTTGTAGCTCTTCAACTGGAAAGCATAAAAATAGTTTCGTGTTGTGATAATATTAAATAAACTCTATGAACTGAGCGTTTGCGTGCTAATTAGCTAGCTACATTCCTGCAAGCTGTAATTCATCCTCTATTTCTTTCCATGTCACATCCATTTTTGTTCTGTCATAATATAACTCTGATGGAACATTGTAGAGACATTCTCTCTCTCTCTCTGCAACAAACTGCTCTTCTATTAAATCCCATATGTTTTGTTTACTGGCATATTTGTAGCTGTCCCGTGAGTTTTCTGTAATCATATGCCGTCCTCCTATTGTTAGATTTTAGGTGAGTGCCATAGCAGTGGTCAGACGCAAAATTTTCACTGCCAGAACTTTGTCATCGGCTGCCTTTGGTGGCAGCAGCACTAAATCGGGCACCGCACATCAAAATATATGTAAGACCACCGCTCTACTCACAACCTTTGCGATTTTTGCGACAGTAAACTCGGGCCAAATATCGTACAGTGTAAACCCAGTTTATCATGGCATAATTCAATTCAAGGTCATTGGCATAGCTCTTATAACAATATGCATCATCACAATAAGCAGTATAAGTTTTAATTAGCAATACGAGCTTGTTAGTGTGTAAAGAGTGTTAATAAGCTGTATGAGCTCATTAATGGGTGAAATTGGTACTCACTGGCGTGCACACGCACACAGCACTGGGAGCAGCTGATGAGCAGGCTGGTTCCGTCCTGATCCAAGTGAGGAGTGGACAGATGAAGTTCAGTGCACTCTTCAGTAGTTGTGCTGAAACACATCTCGGGGATCAGTGGCTTTGTCCTCATTTGACATCCAGATTGTACAACAATCTGCTCACAGTCGGTCCCTTCAGACTAGACAGAAGACAAATGTAGGGTGATGTGGATTAGTCTACCGAAGTACACATCAATGATATATCGTGTCACCATCGACATTGCACATCACATCACAAGGCTGTGCTAGTTGTGTTCAGTTGAGACAATCGTTATGCTAAAATATTTTTTTTTTTTACTGTTTTAGACAAATGTATGTGTTTGTAATAAAAAAAAAAAAAAAAGATGAAATGAAATGCAGATGAAATGTGCAGTATGTTGCCTTGTCTGTGTTAAATGTTGTGCAGTGCAAACAGAACAGAACATTTTAACATCATATGTCCACTAGGCAAATGTAGCTACTGTTAGTTACATACCCGCTGGTGCGTCTGGAAAATCATACAGACGGCGCAGTATGGTGGCTGGAGGCCCATCTCTCTGTTGTACTCTCTCTCTCTCTGTTCATTGTAAGGTCTGTTCTGCCACAGTTGAGCCAGAGGTTTAGCCCACAGCTCACCCTCTAAACCATCCTCCTCAATTAAAGCCTGGTCCTGAAGCTCTGTAACACACACAAACCGGTAAGCCATATCATTTTTATACTCTGAAAGCATGTAACATCTGGATTAATACACAGATATCAGCACCCTGGCATGAAACTCCTCACCCTCGTCACTGATGCTGTCCTTTATTAGCGGATGATGTCTGGGCAGCCTCACTAGACTGTTCAGTGCCTCATAAGAGCCATCTTCTGCCCCCTGCTGGAAAAAAAGAAAACCCACAAACACATTTAATACACCACCATCATCTACATCCTGCTTCGATCCCTGTAAACCCATCATATTTTGCACACGTTCTAGCCTTTTTGTCTTCCAGTTTCCTGTTTTCTGTTGATAAGTGCACCTGTTTCTTGTTTCCCAACTTCCATAGTTGGTCACAGATACATTTTCTCATAATCTTTCTAGTTATAGGTGTGTTTCAAATATAAGAATGCTTGAAGTATTGATGCCTTGTTAAATGAGTCATATCTACATTGAATTCCTATTCACCATATACTGTACTATTTGGAGTGTAGTCCTTTTTGTGTTCTCAGTGGACAAATTATATTCACTGAATAGTGTACTATATTATTAGCCACAGTACACTGTAAATCCCATGTGGTGTACAACTGATGTACACTACTTCTACACCAATTACTACACTACATAGTGGGTTCTTTCAGCTCAAAGTTAAGGGGCACCAGAGCATATATCAATGTTAAAAATATTTAACAGCCACTAAAGCCAACAGATACTTGCTATAGGGGTTAAGCAAGGCTATTAACTCTCTCTGCTCCAGGGGTGCTGTATCATGGCTGACCTGGCACTCTGACCCCAGCTTCCTCACAAGCTGGGATATGCGAAGAAAAGATTTTCACTGTGCTGTAATGTATATGTGACAAATAAAGGCTGCTTCTTCTAATACAGAAAATCACTTTGAATACTTCTGTACTTTTGTGCTTTCAGGTTGCTATGTAGTTTGTAACATTAGAATTCTGTTTGTAACGGCGGGTCACTATTGTGTGTCTTCGGGATAGTCATTGTTAAATTGTGGTGTGTCTGAATCTGTATGTAACCCACCCGAGTGTTGTATGGACAAACCCACCACTGCCCAAATATAGTTGGCTGATGTATACAGCAGGATCCAAAGGTCTGAGATGACAAGACTTCACTACACTTCATTAGTCCTAAACAGTGAGTTCTTACTGACTTAACACAGTTGGGATGATAAAACAATGCTTTGAGAGGCATACTTTATATCAGAGTCCATTCATGAGGCAGCTCCTTTAGTAGCTGCATCATTCAGTGGTATGCTTCTTATTGGGCAGCAGGCTTCGTGTTTGGGACTCTCCTCAACTTCATCATGCATCACAATACTGCACAGGTGACACTTGTTTAGTCATGATCACTTGCTAGAAAATGGTTGGAAAACTAGTGGCAGCTATTTTTACTGTTTATAGAAAAACAGAGCTAGGTACCTAGCTAACATAGGGTAGCAAGTTAGACCTAAATTCTCACAAATCCAAGCTTTGAGGCTTTAGGCTAATTAGTCAGGTCCAACCGCTAAATGTCTCTGGCATCTAAAACACAAATATGCCTGTTAGCTAGATAAGAGACAAGCACTTGCATCAGTAAACATATGTCTTGGTTAGAGTGACAGTTTGGCCTACCATGTTTCGTGAAACTAGCATGGAACTCTGATCCAGATTTATGTCATGACTGCTCTAAAATTTGGCTAAAATAAGGTACCTCAAATGGGACAGCCTTTACTTGAAAAGGACAAAAATGGTGTCTACCCAGGGAGCTACCTTCAGACTGAAACATATTGTATGTGTACAGCATTTCAGGTTAACGCATGTATTTCTCACACAACTAAACATTTTCAGGACCTTAAGAGTACAATGTTTTTTTTTTTTTTTTTTTTTGCGACTCTAGAATATGTATGTAAAGGTATATGACCTGTCCATTCTCCTGCGTCTCCGTGTCTGTGTCGCTGTCCCTTTGCTCTCTGTCCAGATCGCTGTAGTCTCCTTTAGCGTAGCTGTGAACGTGTAGCACCTCAGCAGAACTGAGTGTCCGTTGGAAAAGCCGCTGAGCCGAGCTCCCTCCGTAGGCAGCCTTAATCTCATCACTGTCATCGTTTGGAACAGAGCTGCCACGGCTCTCCCTGGGTTTGGCTTCATGTTTAGGGCTGGTTTTCCTGCGTTTTGGTGTGATATCGCCACGGTGTCTCGAGTTGTTGGTGGGTTTAGCCTGAATGCTGAGGTCACTCGGGTCTGTCGAGATGTCGCTAGATGGAGATTTAATGGTGGATTTGTTGGGTTTGGTGATAACCGCACGCCGAGATGGGGAGGTGGTGTTGTTAGGCTGAGGGCGCTTAGTTCTAAGATCACAGCATGGAGCGGTTTCTTTGGGCCGAGTGGTGATGTTGCGAGGCTGGGAAGACGCAGTGATATGGCAGGACAGAGAAGTGCTATGGCTTCGGTTATGCGTTTTAGGAGTGTTGGCGATTGGCTGTTTATTTGCTGGAAAGTGAGGAGGAGGACTCTCCAAGTGGGAGTGGTCTGGCTTCTTTTCCTGTTTTAATGCTGGAGCCCCTACTTCCATGCGGTCCTCATTTTCACTCTCATCTGCAAGAAATGAATATCAGTTGGGAAGGGAAGAGGAAAGAAGAAGAGAGAAGAGGAGTGGACTGTATGGTTCTCACCTTGGCCTGTTGAACCTGGCTGTTTTGCCTCACGCTTTGCTTCAGGTTGACTGAGCCTGGTTCTCTTCTGCTTGAGCTGCTCTACAGCCTCAGCAGAACCAGCACTAGCTCCTCTCTGCCGTTTCATCCTCACCTTTGGCTTGGCACTGCTTCTGGTGAATACAGAGAAGAGAAAAGCAGTTCAGATGGTTACAAAGCTCATTAAAACACATGTACTCCTCTTCCTCCCAATACAGTGCTAGTGAAGCTTTTTAAGGAGCAAGGCACATAGTCTAATCCATTTGGTCACTATGTAAGGGTTTAATAAGGAATGATGCATAAATAGTAACTGGAGAATTGCATAAGCTGTACTTCTGGCATTGGGAGCATGGTTTACTACCTAAAGTCAGCATCTGTACACAGCACAGAAAAAGCATCACTGCACACAAAATTTTTGTGGCAACTCAGCGTGAGTAAGGTGACATGATCTCACCTCCTCCTCCGAACAGAAGAACTGCTTGTCTTTGTCTCTTCTTCTGTCTCTGTCTCCACTTTCTCCCCTCCTGTCTCCATAATCTCTCTCTCTTTCTCTTCTACTTTCTCCTCCAGATTTGCTGAAACAGTCTCTTGTTTTACAGTCTTGGCAATTTCTACTTTTCTTTCTTCATCAGGGTTTTTTGACACTACTTCCCCTCTCCCTGTGTCACTCTCCATTTCTTCCTTCAATGTTATGCTCTTTGTTTCCCCTTTCCCTGTCCAACTCTCCATTTCTTCCTTCATTGTGATGCTCTCTGTCTCCCCCCTCCCTGTCTCACTATCCATGTCTTCCTTCCCCGTTATGGTCTCCATCTCCCCTCTCCCTGTCTCACTCTCATTGTCTTCTTTCCCCGTTATGGTCTCCATCTCCCCTCTCCCTGTCTCACTCTTATTGTCTTCCTTCCCTGTTATGGTCTCCATCTCCCCTCTCCCTGTCTCACTCTTATTGTCTTCTTTCCCTGTTATGGTCTCTATCTCCCCTCTCCCTGTCTCACTCTTATTGTCTTCTTTCCCTGTTATGGTCTCTATCTCCCCTCTCCCTGTCTCACTCTCCATGTCTTCCTTCCCTGTTATGTTCTCTATCTCCCCTCTCCCTGTCTCACTCTCCATGTCTTCCTTCCCTGTTATGGTCTCCATCTCCCCTCTCCCTGTCTCACTCTCCATCACTTCCTTCCCTGTTATGTTCTCTATCTCCCCTCTCCCTGTCTCACTCTCCATGCCTTCATTCCCTGTTATGGTCTCCATCTCTCCTCTCCCTGTCTCACTCTCCATGCCTTCCTTCCCTGTTATGTTCTCTATCTCCCCTCTCCCTGCCCCTCCTGTCCCACTCTCCATTTCTTCCTTCCCTGTTATGCTCTCTGTCTCCCTTCTCCCTGTCTCATTCTCCATGTCTCCCTTCTCTGTCTCTATCTCCCCTATCTCATTCTCCATCTCTTCTTTCCCTGTAAGACTTTCCATCTCTCCCCTCCTTGTCTCGCTCTTTACCTCTCCTCTTGCTGTCTCATTTTCCACCTCCCCTGTCTTTATCTCCATCTCTATCTCCTCTTCTTCCGTCCCTCCTGCCTCACTCCCCACCTCTCCTCTCCCTGTCTCACTCTCTATATCTTCTCTAATTGCCTGTCCTGTCTCATTCTCCACCTCTTCTGTCCTGGTTTCTCTGTCAGTATTTACTCCTGTCTTGTTCTCCATCACTGTTCTTGCTGCCTCTCCTGTCTCGCTCTCTATTTCTCTTTTCCCTGTCTCTTCGGTCTCGGTAACCACTTCTTCTCTCCTTGTCTTTTCTGGCTCACTCTTCGTCTCGCCCCTGTCTGTCTCACTCTCCAGCTCTCTCCCTTTATCTACTGTCTCACTCTCCATCTGTCCACTCTCCATCTCTCCTGTTTCACTCTCCATCTCTACTCTGCCTTCCTCTCCTGTTTCACTCTCCATCTCCCCTCTGGCTTTCTCTCTTGTCTCATTCTCCATCTCTCCTCTCCCAGTCTCTCCTGTCATACTCTCCATCTCTCTACACCCTGTCTCACGCTCCATCTTTTCTCTCCCTGTCTCTCCTACCTCACCCTCCATCTCTCCACACCCTGTTTCGCTCTCCATTTCTCCTCTCCCTGCCTCCCCTGTCTCATTCTCCATCTTTCCACTCCATGTTTCTCTTTCCCGCTCTTCCCTCTCTGTCTCACTCTCTATCAACCCACTTTCTGTGTTGTGCCCCATCTCTCCTCTCCCTGTCTCCCCTGTCTCCCTCTCCATAGTGCCACGCCCTGTCTTGCACTCCATCTCTCCAATCTCTGTCTTGCACTCCACCATTCTTATCTCTCTCGCTCCTGTCTCACTCTCCATCACTCCACTCTCTGTTTCACTCTCCATCTTTCCACACACTGTCTCAGTCTCCATGTCCCCTCTCTGGGAACTGGCCATCTCTGTCTGTCCTATCTCTCGCTCTTGTTTTACGTTTTCCTTATCTTCTCTATCTGTCTCTTGACTGTCCATCCCATTCTTTTGTGTTTCCATCTCTGTCACTGATGTGTCTGTCTCCTGTGCCACAGACAGATTCTCTTTTTCAGTCTCCAACTCTCCACTATCTGTCTCACCAATGTCTTGCTTCATCTCACTGCTGTCCAGCTCTTCCTTTCCAGTTTCCATCTCTCTCCTTGCTGTCTCTCTTTCAGTCTTTGGCTGTTTTATTTCTTCAGTCTCCATCTCTGCTGTAACTGTCTCTTCTTTTCCCTCATCAGTCTTATCTTTCTCTCTTCCCTCTGTGCTGTCATTTTCTGTCTCCATCTCTATTTCCCCTATTTCTCTTTCAGGTTTGTTTGTATCTGTCACACCTGCCTCTTGAGCTGGTATTTCCATCTCTGACTCTCTTCCTTCTTCTTCAGTCGCTTCTTTCTCTATGTCTGTTTTCTCTGTCTTGTCTGTTTCAGTCTGTGTCTTGTCTATTTCACTAGCTTCTAGTTGAGTCTTTCTGGTCTCTGTTTCCTCTCCCTTTGCATTTGCCTCTTGTGCTTCTGTCTTTCTTTGTTGTGCACCTATATTTTCTATTACTTTGTCTCCTCTCATGGTATCTGTCTCGTCTGACACCGTCTCTCCCTTCTCTGTTTCTCTCGCCCCTCCATCTTCATCTGCTGTTTCAGTCTCCCTCTCTCCTCTGGTTTCAGCAGGGCTGCTGTTGCTGAGCTCTCCTTTCTCTCCTAGTGTCTTTCCATCCTGCAAGAACTCTGCTGCTTCTGGTGTGGGTTTGGAGTGGTCAATTATCACGCTGTCCTTTCCCGCCTTCCACAGTTTATATCGCTCTGGCTGGAACTTTCGCACAAACACGTCCATGGAGATCTTCACCATATCTTTACGGCACGAACACTGTTACAGGGAGGAAGAAAACAAAACACCAGCAGTCACTTTATATAGCAAACAGCCATTTTATTACAATCTCACCTTATAAAGCAATATACCATTGATGTTCAAGTTATATCTCTTACATCACCGCATTATCTCAGATGTTTCCTTTCTGCATAAAAAGAGGCTGTTTTTTTACACTGTGATAGTTAACCACAGGATTCTCATTCAGTTATCTGTATTAAACCTATTATTCCCTAACTATTATGAATTCTCAGGGATGGACAAATCACTATTCCAGGCAACTGAAGCAGATTTCATGTCCATGCTATTTTTTTTTTTTATTTGCTGCGTGGTGGACAAGTAGACAGAACAACCAGAGAAATAAAATAAATCCCTACTCCTTACTGACGCAAAACAAAAGTTTTTATTTGGTATGTACACTGATCAGCCCTAACATTAAAATCACTGACAGGTGAAGTGAATAACACTGATTATCTCGTTACAATGGTACCTGTCAATGGGTGGGATATATTAAGGAGCATGTGAACAGTCAGTTCTCAAAATTGATGTGTTGGAATCAGGAAAAATAGGCAAGCATAAGGATCTGAGTGACTTTGACAAGGGCCAAATTGTGATGGCTGGATGACTGGGTCAGAGCATCTCCAAAACAGCAGGTCTTGTGGGATGTTCCCTGTATGCAGTGGTTAGTGCCTACCAAAAGTGGTCCAAGGAAGGATAACCAGTGAACCGGCAACAGGCTCATGGGCACCCAAGGCTCACTGATGCACGTGAGCAGTGAAGGGTAGCCCGTCTGGTCTGATTCCACAGAAGAGCTACTGTAGCACAAATTGCTGAAAAAGTTAATGCTGGCTATGACAGAAAGGTGTCAGAACATATAGTGCATTGCAGCTTGCTGCGTATGGGGCCGCATAGCCGCAGACCTCTCAGAGTGCCAGTGCTGACCCTGTCCACCGCCGAAAGCACGTACAATGGGCACGTGAGCATCAGAAGTGGACCATGGAGCAATGGAAGAAGGTGGCCTGGTCTGATGAATCACATTTTCTTTTACATCATTGTGGATGGCCGGGTGCATGTGTGTCGCTTACCTGGGGAAGAGATGGCACCAGGATGCATTATGAGAAGAAGGCAAGCCTGCAGAGGCAGTGTGATGCTCTGGGCAATGTTCTGCTGGGAAATTTTGGGTCCTGGCATTCATGTGGATGTTACTTTGACACGTACAACCTACCTAAACTTTGTTGCAGACCAAGAACAACTGTTCAAGGTATGGTATTCCCTAATGGCAGTGGCCTCTTTCAGCAGGATAGTGCTCCCCTGCCACACTGCAAAAATTGTTTAGGAATGGTTTGAGAAACATGACAAAGAGTTCAAGGTATTGATTTGGCCTCCAAATTCCACAGATCTCAATCCGATCGAACATCTGTGGAGTGTGCTGGACAAACAATTCAGATCCATGGAGGCAACACCTCACAACTTACAGGACTTAAAGGATCTGCTGCTAATGTCTTGGTGCCAGATACCACAGCACACATTCAGAGGTCTTGGGGAGTCCATGCCTTGATGGTTCAGAGTTGTTCTGGTGGCACAAGGGGAACCTACACAACATTAGGCAGGTGGTTTTAATGTTATGGCTGATTGGTGTATGTTTAAATGTACTGCTCTTTACAGTGGTGTGAAACACCACGATGCTGTAACTATAGAACACACTTCCAAAAGCACCACCACCAGCCAAGATACTACCTCTAGAATCATATCTGCTAGGCAGCTTAATCAGTGTCTACAGATGACAATCTTTTCAGAATCAGAAACATGCAAGTACAAGGAAACACTGAGAAAACCAAGCAAAATAAAGTGCAATGCACAGAGGTTATATAGCTCTCCTGTTAGCATGTGTCACCTCACATATACTCAAATAATTCAAAATAAGGATGCTAGCCAGACTCAAACAATATTTTTACTTGTGATGCAAAGAGAGTACACGGGGACAAGGTTTGCTGACTTTTTGTCACAAACACAATGTGCTACATCAAAGACTGTATCAAGAGACAATAATAACTATGGCTACAATAACTATGGTCGCCCCTTTTCAAGAAATTCATAATCTTGTTGGTTTCCCTTATTCTGTATTAATGGACTTAACTAGCTAACTAGGTCACCATACGTTATTATATTAAGTTAGCTACTGTTTTTTTGCTTTGTCAATTAGGTTTTCTTTGAGAACCAAAACATGGGACTGGGCCCATGTTAACCCCTGATTATTATATTTTGTCTGTAGATTAGCAAATGTCATTCCTGTGACTACAATTATCTAGCTAAAACAACATGACCTGACAGACAGAGTAGATTGTTAACTAGCTATTGTAAAAAGTTGTGTTTGTATCCAACCAAAGACCACAGGATATCGAGGGCATATCCCTGAATTCACAGGCCACTGCTCTCTTTATCTCATCTTAGGCTGACAGTAATACTGCACACTAAACCCCTTCAACTATTATCTATTTCAACTTATTTCAACTTATCTCCATTGAATTTTACAGTAACTACAATAAAACTATTATGAAGCGTAAGTTGTTTTGAGAGTGTGGAATTCAAGTCTGACCCTGGGAGATTAAGCAGTTGAAGTTATACTCGTTTATAGCCATAACTGGTATATTGATATCCTTATCATTAGACATTAACTTATATTCCTTCTGAACTAGAATTCCTAAACTGTATGATATAAAATGAATTTTTTTTTTGGCTCATAGTGTCAGTCAGATGGGGCTTCCCCTGCTGAGGTTTTGGTTCCTGTCAAAGTTTCTTTTCCATTAACTCTATTTTAGGGATTTCTTTCTTTGCCACTGCAGCACTTTGCTCACTCATTAAGGGTTAAACTCTTAACAGCTGTGAGACGATCTGTATCCCAGTATCTAGTATAGACTGCTGTGGTCTAGTTTAGGTTTTTTTGTTCAGTATGAGTCACAAGAGAAGGTACACTGAAGACACAAGCATGTCTGTTCTAAATATTCAGCAGAACAGTCTCGCTTATCTCTGTCCCTACTTTCACACAGAATTTAAAAACCTTGTTCAACTATACTTAGATAGAGTGACTGACCAATGACCTGTCCAGCCTTCAGAATCAGCCGTTGGGCAAATTTCTCACAATTAAAAAATAGTAAACTGTGATAAAATGTAAACGATTAATTAATCACAAGCACTGCTAAGTGCTGAAAGCTTAACCAACGCAACTGCAGATAGCAACAGTTGCTAAGGAGTGACTGGAGGCCCAAGCAAATAAGGTGCAGGATGACCTGGGATTAGTCATGGTGTGAATATCAGCACATCCTCACACTTACTAACGCTGCCTGCTTGCCGTAGTCTATCCAGCGCTGAGTGGCGAAGTTTGTGGACTCTGCACAGTTGAATCCATGATTGAATCCAGCGTGATAGGCGTAAGGGAAGGTCACAATAAACTGACCTGCTTCCTGTGCAACCTGACAGAAACAAGAGATAAGACTTTAGAATTGTGTCCCAAACGCTAGAATTCATTTTCCTTTACCTGAATGTCAGCCACTTTAAGAAAGACGTTACTTCAAACATTAATACAGAGTTATCTGTATGAAGCATACCTCAGGTTTAATATGTGGCAGCTACCAGTGAGTGTGTTTACAAAAGTATATTCCTACATAGTACTTAGTTGTGTTATCTCTAACATATATTTCAAGTGTTTTGAGTCTGTGTATTGAATCAAACACTATCTAGAATGCTAATTAGTAAAACAAACTATTTTTATGATCACTTAGTTTGTTGTAGCTAACTACTAAATATAATGTTCTTTTCTTCATGATGCAGTATCTCTGCACACTGTACTGAGCAGGCTTGATTGACATCCCTCTGTCACAGACTTTTAGCTATTCTAGTTAAGCAGAACTAAACACAATGGCAAAAGTAGGGAGAATCGGAATAGTTTAATCCTATTTAATTATAGAATTATCTCAGTAGGCTTCTCTTGCTAATTTAGTTTTTAGTTGCTAGTTTGCTGACTAGCAACTAGTGTGTGACTAGAGTGGGCAGGATGAGAAACATGTGATTGCTGAGGGTGAAGCGTATGCAAACTTTAAGCAAAATTAGGATATTTTACTTCACAACAAATGGGAGAAGTTTTTGCAATGTCACCAATTATTTATGCTTTCACTTGCCCATAAAACAACAGGAACTTTTAAAATGTTCCTACATTTAATTTGGGGTGTTTCAACATCAAAAATATTTAAAGTACTCCATGTTTCACAGAATGCAGTCAGAGAAATAATATAAATAATAAATAATGTCACAAACTGAGCTGTTTTTTTTTTTTTTGAGGGGGGAGTCATTATAAAAGTTATTTTTGACATGCATTTGCTCTTGTCATGACCAAATACTCTTCACCCCAAGTATTTGGCATCATCTTTCACATCACAAACATCAACTGACTTAATGATGTAGCTACCGGCAGCCAAAAACAGGGGGAAATAAAACCCACAAACCATCTTTCACTGCACATAATTAATAAAATCAATTAATAAAATTAATAAAACCACTTAAAACATAGCTATTTTAATGGTTAAAAATGTTTAATTGAACAGTCCCTATTGCCACCTTTTTTGTGCCTTTCATGACATTGTCTCTTTCGATTTAGAAATATGTATATATAAAATGCATTGCATTTATGTAAATAAATCCCTTTGCTCTTTTTATTCTTTGACCATCTATCTTCCCTCGATAGTAGACATAACAAAAAGCTCATTCAAATTGGAATTATTTACATAACAGTAGCTCCACCCACTTTCTTCCCTCTCTTCCTATCTCTGCCATGTATGACAATCGGTGTATGGATGACTGATGTTCGTGTCTGCAATTTCGATTTTTTTTTCTTTTTTTTCTCTGGTTTGGTTCTAAGAAAAAAAACAACAACATGGCATTACTTAGACAAAACAAATGTGGACTCAGCTAAAAGTTAAGAGTCAGCATTTCCAATGGTGTTTCTTCAATAGAAAGTAGTTTAAAAAAAGGGCATGAGTCTTGCTATTGCTAGTAGTAACTAAGAGTTTGAGAGTTAATTAAAGCAGCAGTAAGTTAAGCACAAACCAACCTTCTCAAGAGGGATGCCATACTTTCTGAGAATTGATGGGGAAATCAAAGTCATTTTGTGTCGCAAGAAGGCTTCACAACTTTGGGCACTTCCAGGAAAAAAGCCTGCAGAACACAGTCAGATAAAGAATCAGTATGACCACAACTGCCTCACAACTGCCAGACAGAACAAGTGGAATCCTGCGATTCACAGAAGTTGTTCACCAAAAATATCAAGTGCTTTCATTGCTTTCTTTAGCCCAAATATTTGGTGTCCCAGGCTTGCTTCTTTAGTTTTGCCTTGGAACTATGATACTAACAAGGAAGGGGAGCTTAAAGCTGACAGTCTAACACTGCTCAAACTGTATGCCTAAATCACCACATCACAACTGTGCCGAGTTCTTCACTATGTCAAAAAGACTTACTCATGTTTTTCTTTTTTCACTATGTGCAAGCTCCTTATCTTTAAAATGGCCGAAATGTTGTTAAAACGTAGTCGTACCCATCAAAGCCAAAATCATCTTCAAAATTAAACAAGCAATCTAATCAACCATGTGTTAGATAATTGACTGCATTTGGGTTTTTTAATGTAAAATGTTCCTTTAATAGTGAATGAATTATAATGTGAGAGAGAGAGGGAGAGCGAGAGAGAGGGGAAATAGTACATTTGAAAGACAACTGCATTAATATGTGGCCAAACATTTGTAACACTTCAGCAAATTCAGAAAAGAACAACAGAGCAGATTTGTTGCTACCTTTAGCGAGACGTTCTAATCGCTTCCCGTGTTCTGGAGGCACAACATACCTGCACAGATGTATACAGTTAGTTAGTCAGTGGGTATCTGTTTGCCTCTTTAAATACAATACCTAAAAAGCTCTAGAAACTTCAGTAATTTGAGCATATCATGTTTATGGAGTTAAATGATTGTAATTACTATTCTGTTCTATCATAGTAAAACTGGCTAAGCTGTTTTCAACAGTATTCAATATTTGATAAAATATGTAAAATATCTGTCATAAGTTAGAGAAAGTCATGAACCAACATAACCAAGGACATGAACTAACAAGGTTAAAAAAGAAAAAGTTTTTTGATTTCAGGCTGACTTAGCAATCACTTCTTTACTAAGTGGCAGCACCAACACCTTGCTACTGGAAATGTTTAATTTAATGCTACTCGTAGCAACACAACTAAAAGAAAAGCTCAAGCAGAGGCAGAGTTTCCCATTGTCAGACTACTTTAAATGAGGGTAAATGAGCTGACGAAATTTTGCCTTTATCTGATTTTTTCCCTATTATCAGATTATATTTTACATAAGAATGCACTCACTGTCAATAATAAGAATTCTAGAGGCCATTAACATTGATGAAATGAGAAAATTCATTATTATTTTTTTTTTCAGAAATCCTTAGGAAAGTATAGACATAAGGAATTATGAAATTTTTCAGAATGTCCCATTCACACAGAATTATGAAGTCAGTCAGCATGTGTTATCATCACTACTGCTTTCAGTCAACGAAAAACACACTGTTTGCCCTTGTATTTGTGAAGAAATATGGAATCTTGTTGGAAAAATATTCTTATTAAGAACACATCACATTAGTGTCCTCAGTCTAATGGCTGTGGACTAAATTAGGACTGTACCAGGACTTGGGTTCTCCAAAGTGCAGATAGTTGATACTGTAGAGATCCATGTCCTCAGTGTGCCAGGCAAACGTGCTCTTCCACATCCCGAAGTACAGATACGGCGTGTTCACCCCTTTAATCTTGATGCCACTCTCTCTCTCCACTGTGTCCAGAACAGTGTTCAGACGCCCGATGTTCCACTCGTTTACATCCTGCATAGATATGTAAAATGACTCACACACATACATGAGGCACAGCCGATAGGGAGCTTGTGCATCATTGATCGTATTCTTATTATTATATTTGCTTCCTCAATTTAACCAATTTCCAAAACACACTTTTATTCTATACATATGATAACCCAGACTGCATACTGAGGTGCCATGCTCAAATTGTGTTTACTTTTAACTTTTGAAAGAAACAATAAATCATAAAATATTACCAAGGAACTGTCTTATTTCAAGTTTACACTTAAAGGAATAAATGCTCTAAGTGCTACTGTAGATCATTTTATTTTTTTTCCCAATTTCATATTGCTCTTTCACAATACACGTAAAGTCTGTTTAAAACTGCTATAACAGCATAAAGACTAGTTACTCACTGGATCGTAGAGAGTTCCGTTGACATCCGCTCCATAGAGTGGAGGATTAAACGTAAGATTCTTCCAGTACTTCCTCTCCAGCTCATCCAAATCTACGTACCGGGGGTTGCAGAACCTGCAACAAAAGAGCCAGTGAACATCTGAATACAGGAATGAAGATTCTTAAAGAAGGTAAATTAGAATGTGAATTAGAGATGGCATTGTGATAAATAGCCTTTGGGTCACTATAATAACCTAACTGTAAACTTTCTGTAATAAAATAAAATCAAGGGCAATTGAGATAAATAGTCAATTACTGATTAAAGTTTCCAAAGGTATCTGACACAAATAACCCCTGTGTGATTAAGAAGTATTTGAGATAAATAATGACTGTGTGCCTGAAATATATGAGATAAATAATTACTTTGTGATTGAAATATATGAGATAAATAATGACTTTGTTCCTGAAATATCTGAAATAAATAATGACTGTGTGCCTGAAGTATCTGAGATAAATAATGACTTTGTTCCTGAAATGTGTGAAATAAATAATGACTGTGTGCCTGAAGTATCTGAGATAAATAATTACTTTGTGATTGAAACATCTGAGACAAAAAAAAGACTTTTTGACTGAAATATGTGCGATGAATAATGACTATGATTGAAATATCTGAAATAATAAATAAATGATGATTGTGTTCCTGAAATGTGTGAGATAAATAATGACTTTGTGGTTCAAATATCTGAGATAAAAAATTGACTTTTTGACTAAATTATCTAAGATAAATAATGACTTTGTGACTGCAGCAGCTGAGATAAATAATGACTGTGTGCCTGAAATATATGACATAAATAATTACTTTGTGATTGAAATATTTAAGATAAAAAATTTACTTTTTGACTGAAATATCGGTGATAGATAATGACTGTTTGACTCAAATAGCTGAGATAAAAAAATGACTGTGTGCCTGTGAAACTTTTCACCTGTCTGTGTTAGCGATCTTGCGGAACTCGCGGACAGTCATGGGCTTCTTCTGGATGTTGTACTGTGTGAAAAGCCCGGACTGACCTGTCACCACTTGCTGAATAGGAGCAGGAATGACCAGGTCATCAATGTCATCGTATGTGCGGCGGGGCTTCCAGTCCTTAGGAGGCACAACCTGTGGCAGAAACAACAAGCTGTTCATGCTCTTTTTCAACTGGATGTGAATATGCAGTATTCATGCACAATGCACAATGATGATACTATTTAGTGTCATTGAACTGGAACTAATTTGTTACAATGAGACTGTGTTTGAAAAAGTACTACCTGTTTAAAGATAAAGACATAAATACATAAAGACCCTTAAACATTAAATTAGATTTTTAAAAAAAAGAACATTGCATAAACGGTGAGGAAATTTTTAACAGCAGTTGCATAGCCTATTTAGTAACACAGGCTACAGGATATGCTGGCTATTAAGAGTGATATGTGACTACAAGCCTGTCAGCAGCATTTTTAGCCAAAGATCATGTAACTGTGAGCTGAAAGTGCATGCTCACAGTCACTTAATCTGCAGAATCATACATGGCTGTATTTGAAATAAGAACCTTCTCGGACTCTATGTGCCAATGGCTAATGTGTTCATTTCGAATTTTCACTGTCTGTAAATGTGTGTAAAGGTCTTTCGGGGGTGTTAATGTGACGGGGTGCGTGTGGGTTCAGGGTCTCCTAAACCTGGGTGGGGAAACATGGCTGTGAGAGAAGTGCATGGTGTTTTTAGAGCTTGTAGCAGCACTAACCTTCGCCATGCCAGCTAAGTGAGCACCCTTTGACTCCATATAAGCAATGTAGCGGTTGAAGTCTTTGAATTCCTCCTTGGTCGGGTGGAAGGTCATGATCCTCGACCCAGGAGCCTGAGCTACTGAGTCTGAGGCCATTCTGCTCCTGAGAGCACACAGAGAGATTTGACTCAGAACAACATCAGTACAACATCATACAGAATTGTTGTGGCTGTTACTACAGAGACCGCACTTCTTACAACAAATTAAAAATTTATAGTCCTTTAGTAAATATTGTAAACTTTAAATTCATATACTTGGATTTTTACACAGTGTCAATAGCAACTATGCTAAGAATGAAAAGAGAATGTCTTAACTGAACACTGTCCTACTACACGTACATTATAACACTAACAATTTGTTAAGAATTATTAATAATAAGTAATACAAGAATAACTTTTATTATTATTTTTGCGTTAACATGCAGTCCCTTACTGCACTTTACTTGGAATTATTATTAAACATTATATATATTTATGATACATTTAAATATGGGCTGTTTGGTTACCGTTCTAATATTAACTCAATTAAGTGACGCAAGTCTAAATGTAGTGTATTAAAAGTTCAAAGTCTTCAAAACTCGAATTAATTAGACAAACTAGCAACGAATAACGGAATAATTGTGTTGAAATACATTAATTAAGTCCTCCGTTAAAGTCCAGCCATTAACAAGCGCTGTCATTTAGCTGTCAAGGAAAGTAGCTAGCATGCGTGCTAACAACGCCATCGCTGACCGACTAAGCCCCGCCCTTGGCTCATGATTTGACAAAATCCCGGTTAACGCTACACTTCTGTGCATCTGATTGGTCCAATTTCAAGTCCGTCAAATCTAAGTTTAATTCCCGGATAAATTCATCATGGTTAGCTGGCTGACTTCAACAACAAACTTTAAGTTGCGAAAAACAAATTAACTAGTAACTGATAAACTGAGTTACATTAGCATGCTTCAGTGGTCTAAAATTTCCGTAGGAAGGGTTAAACAACTTGTAACGGAGTTTTTACCTCCTACACTTGACATTTGCGATACAAAAACACTACTACTGCAATGCTAGTTAGGCTAGCTAGCAAAACAGTGCAGTGTCCATATTTGCGATAGCTCTTGCACTCCTGTGACAAAACTAAACTTTCTCAAAAGGGAAATTTGTACATGCGCTTACGTGTTTTCGACACTTAGCTGCACGCCGCTTTGTCCAAATTCTCCAAATGAACACGGTGCTTGGGTTCACAACGGTTGGAAAAGATTGTCCTCCATTATTGTGACACACGAACGCGCACGCGCACTGTAGAGTTGTTTACAAAGATGGAAGAAGGCGTTCCCCCATGCTTTCCCATCGCAATGTTGTTCTTCTTCTCCACCGCGTCTCCGGCAATGGACACGCCCCCAACAAATCCTCTGCGCTTTGATTGGTCAATAAAATGACCCCCGTCTGATTACGTCTGTATTTATTATTATTCATCACACAATTTTCAAAAATTATCTTACAAGAGAGGAACAAAGTATCAAGGAGCAATGAGCTGAACAGATGACGATTAGAGGTTTTCCTCAAGCTCGCTGTAACTGTGGAGATACCCACTGATTATTATTATTATTATTATTTCATCTTGCACAACTTGAAATGATATGATATTTATAAAATCTTCACTAAAAAAAAAATAAAATAAAAATAAATAAAAAAAGGTCAGCTGCCAAATGTTGCATTTAAAATTATATGTAATAATATAGCATATAAGAGCATATAATGTAATGTAATAAAGCAGGACAGGGCATGCTGTTATAGGAAAATAATCCACAATGGGGTGGTGTAATGTAGCCCAATTCGATGTGCAGATTATTTTCCTATAATAGCATCATGTTTTATTTCTCTTATACCACAGTGATTTGCTAACAATTACAATTTTTTAATTTATTCATATACAACACGTGCTTTTTAACAGTCTATAGTCTATAGTCCATTTAATGTGGTGATACATCCATGAAACTATCCAAATTAGTTCCTGTTATCACTTATATTACAGCATCTGTAAACAATCATTCCAGCCTCTCTCTTTTCTCTCACTTTAAGTTAATAAGACAGAAAAACAAACACCAAAAAAAAAAAAAAAAAACATCTTGTAATGTCAAAGTGTAAAAAAAGTCCTCTGTCCTGACTACTCTCCCATGGTGGGAAACTTACTGACCTGAGATCCGCGCTGAGATCCGCTGGAAGACTTCTTCCATAGATGTTATTAAATTGTTAAATATTGCTTCTTTTTATGCATTTATTAGCCTTAAATTATGTAGACTGTCCACCATGCAAGTCTTTGTGAGTAGGTTGTTACTACAGAAACAATAACATAATAGAATGATCGCATGAATATGAAGCTGTGATTTACCTTGCAGCTGGCACTACTGTCAGAGCTGCTGTTATTGAAAATTAATCAACACATTCCCCTGACCCATCAGAGAATTCAACAGCACTGTGGTATAAACTTATTAAACTAATAAAAGGGTTATTTTTAGAGTTTTATTACTGCTGCTCAGTGGGTAAGCTATGCTGTGCTCAAGGCTATGTTGTTTGTTAAATGATTTGAAGAACCGAAGAAATGATTCAAAGCCAGAGGATATTAAAACGTGTATGTTGGAAAAAGAGGGCAAAAATATTTCTCTAACCAGTCTTCAAATTATTCTGAAAATGAGGGGACCCACCAGGGTGCATCATCAGCAATCAGTCATATGTAATCAGTCAACTATGACATGACTGCTGTCTGTGGCTTCTTTGGTTTCACACTGGAGATAGAAGGCTAAAGTAGACACTAAATAATGGAAGTCTGTCTCATCCAAAATCCTTTCCCTGTAGATCACACATGGAGGTAACCTTTCATAAGATTAAAAGAGATTTATTTATACCTTTGAGCAATATTTTTTATAAATAAAAAACTTAAAATACATGCAGTGACATGTACGTAACATATTTATAACATTTATAATCTTTCCTTGCCAAAAAAAAAAAAAAAACTCAAACGTATATTTCCAAAGTCTTGACATAACTCCAGGGAAAAATCCAAAAATCCACCCAACCATCCATTTTTCTTACTGCTTATTCTACACAGGGTCACAGGGGAGCCTGGAGCCTATCTCAAGAGACTCAGGGCACAAGGCAGGGGACACCCTGGCTGGGGTGCCAACCCATCACAGTGCAAAAATAAGAAAGGCAAATATTGGACGCTAAACATTTGGGTAAAGGGAATTTATTTTTCTAGTGCTGTGTCCTCCCAAATTCATTATTCTGTTTTTTTCAGAAGTTGCATAAAATATAGTTAATTAATTACACGATGATAGCATATGCTGATATTAAATTATCTTATCACAACCTTCCATCCCAGTTTATGATATAACAAATAGGACATTAATTAAAACAACAGTATTTCCTATTTAGAGTAGCACTTGTGTCTGCTATGCTTATCAAACTCCAGAATTTGAAAAACCTGAGCTAAGAAATTGCCATATCCAGAACACAGGTGAGGAGTATTCAGGTATAATTTGTCCAAGATAAGGAACCTCAGAAGACTAGCATCCTTATAGTAATCAGGCAAAAATATTGTATCACAATTTCTTCAGGCTGGATCATGTTCCACGTGTTTATCACAATGGCTGTGGTGCTCTTCATGAGTGCTCCCCATGTTATCTGGATTTTGGTGCACTTTCTGGGGTGCTTTCTTGGTGCTTAAACAAATTTGTCATGTTTCTTCGATCTGACAATCTTGCCATTGAATATTTTGCAAACATTTTGTTTGTGCCATGTCCATTGTGTAAAATCCAAAAGTTCCATACACCTTTTTTAGGCAACTCCTCAGCCATGCTACCGTTAAACAAACTGAGACAGAAGCGTAAGCTGAGGAACCGCCTACTCTTGGATATTATTGGTTTGTTCGTGTGTCTGTCAGAGAACATCAGCTGGACTGGCAAATATAGAGAAAAATCTGGTTCATTAAACAACTTGGCGAGCATTTTCTCTCTGAAATATTTCATTTTGTATTTACATAATTTGAAACACATCTATTGTGCATGTTAAATATTGTGGCTGTAGCCAAAATAGGACAGATTTCTATAGGTGGAGAATAAAAAGAACACATCCTACTGGACAGTAAAATGCTGTCTCAAGGAAGCTTCAGAGCACACATTCAAACACACACACACACACACACACACACAGAGGACACACTCCTGGGCTGAGGGGCACCAGAGGACTGCCAAGAACACACACACCATCTGTTCCCCTGGCAACGTGGGGAATATGTAAGTGTGTTTGCGTTGTAGGGGTCATGAGGTGTTATTTTACACCATGCCACCCAGTCACAAGAAGAGTCACAACCAACAATATACAAAACCCAATTATTCAACTTTATTAACATCAAGGTATTTGGAACATATTTCCTCTCTCTCTCTCTTCTGTTTTATTAACAAATAGAAAACAAACTGCATGTCCAACAGAGCGAACGAAGCCTCTCACATCTCAAAGGAAACGCTGAGTGGTCCAGTGTGTTTAAATCCACCTCACTTTTAGCCTTCAGAGAAGTTAAGCGCTCGAGTTTCTCTAGCCGGTGATTCTTCTTGGTTATGTTGTGATATTGTCCTTCCGAGCCACAGTGACATATGATCAGACGATGATGACGGTATGTGAAAATACCATGTGTAGGGACTTCAGGATCAGTAGATTCAGCAGACTCTTCTACGCTGTGGCTTATAATCAACCACGAAATAATCCTGATAACAGCACAGTATTAAACATTGTGTTACCCTGCTAAAATTTTGGACACTCTTAGACATCCCAAATTTAGTGTTATGTCTTGCTGTAAATACCTTGTTTATTATGTGTTGTATTAATTGTGCTGTACTTTTTTGTTTTGTATCACTACACTCTGTTGGTGTGTGTGTGTGGGGCTTTGTATGGAGTGAAGACTTCATGTTAGACCTGCACATGGCTAGTAACATCATCACAATTATGATGCTCTGGTCAGAAGCCTCATTGTTATCGTGGATATTTTAACAGTTTTTTAAAGGTATAGTCAGCGATTTTTTTGGAGAAGTTAGCGTAACAAGGACATTCACTTCCCAGTAGAGGTTTTGTGCTCACTGGCATACTAGTGCGACCTCTAACAGTCACTTCTGGATTACTTCCTGGTTTTAGCATATATATAAAAAGTTCATGGACATTTACTCGTTGCGAAGTCTTGCCTTTCTGTACAACTGTTCAGAGCCAACTGTTCTGTTCAGAGCCTTGTTTGCTCTGCTTGCTATATCATGTTTGAGCCCTTGTCTTGGATATTTAAGTTTATGACCAAATGTGCTTTGACCTTTTGCCTGCCTATATGTTGAGTTTGGATTTCATTTCTGCTCTGTTGGCCACAACTTTGTGCAAATGGATCCTCAACAGCTAGCTAATGCTACCTGTTGTGAAACTTAAAATCCAAATAAATACAGCCCATCCACTAAGTATTCCCTCCACTATATTTTACAGGTAGCTGCTTGGATGTGAGAAGGGCTTCATTAAATATTACAAAACATGTTTTGACTTTAAAAATCGCTGACCCAACCTTTAAGGAATAGAATGGTACATGTCTGGTACGTCTGATCAGTTTTGGCCTAATTTCCTGCAAACTCGCAGTTTATACACTGTATCATTCCCAGATCTCATGATCACTGCTCACTGACTCTGGATTCACATCATTTAATATCATATTGAAGTCACATAATTTGTTCTAAAAAGGTGCCAGAAGAAAAGGTGTACAGAAGTTCTTCCCCTCCCCCGCTGAATAATCGCAGTCTCATTAAAATAACATAACGATATTAACAAAGACGTGATCAGCAGCTCAGTGTATTCAGGTCGTGTTAAAATACACGCCCATGTACTAAACATATAAGACCATATGGTGATAACAATAACATGAAATAATAAATGATTATTTTAAAATATGTATATAAAAAATAAAAAGGATAAAAAAGAATAAAAATAGACCCATTACAGATACCAGTATAAATGACAACAATTACATAGTTGTGTTGTATATTGTATGGTCATAATAATAATTAATAATAATAATGGTAATGATGATTAATATGACAACAATGATTAAAAGAAAAATTAGTAAGATTTTCAGTCTCAGCAGGATTCAGAGATTATGCTATAACATGTTTTTTTTTTTGTAATATTGACACCAGAGCGGCACTTTTGTGTTCGGAAAGAGGAATGGATGCAGGACTAGAAGGAGTTGTAAGCGCCCTGCTTGCCATTCACATTTTCCTGTACTTTCTCGTCTCTCTCACTCCCCCTCTCTCTCCCTCTCTCTCTTTAAACCCCTAAACTGAATCGGTGGAGTGTGGGTTGTAGCTCAGAATGATCCGCCTGCTCTCCTGAGGGGCGTTTCAGGGCTTTCCGGAGGTTTTCAGACGAGTGGTTATGTTGCATAGTGATCAAAGCTGCCCAGGTACTCAAGAGCTGCTCGGTAGCACAGCTGATACTGGTCCTGCAAACACATGCACACTCAGAGGCTCAGTGCTGTTATTCTCATCAGTAGAGGCTTCACCAAATAAGCACAACTTACGGAATACAAAAAACGGAAATGTTATTGTGTTTTAATAAAACTGTACACTGCTGCTTGGGTTTCAGCCTGACTGACATCAGCTGACCTGATGCTTTCATGAATGATGATAATTGCTCATTTTCATGAAATAATTCTGTAGTTGACCACATATGTGTGTCTGGTTCAGGACGTTCAACATGGGGACATCTTTCTCAGAACTTATGCAACATGGATCTCACTCTGCTTACCTCAGTCTGTACCATGGCTGGCCTCTGAGTGCGCAGTGTTTTGATGGTTTGGAACAGATCCACCACTCCCTCATATCTCATCCTCTCCAGTACGATACTCAGAGTGATGAACACTCCTGTACGACCCACGCCGGCACTGCAGAATGCAAGTGCTGGTCAATACACACACTTACTCACACAAATGCCTATAGCTACACACATACAAATACACACACACAGACACACACACACACCTGCAGTGAACAGTAATTGGTCCGTCCTGGCCAAACTGCTCCTTGGTTTTGTGCACCTGGCCAATAAAGTCGATAAATCCCTCCCCCGTCTTTGGCACACCCTGCTCTGGCCAATCAGTGAACTGGAACTGCCGGATGGTCCTGGATTGGCCATCCTGAGAGAAAAGGGGAGGAGTTATAAACACATGATATTAACTGGAAACATGCTAGATGTAAATCTGAATTTCAGTATGAACTCCAATGTGAACTTCAATTTGAACTCCAATATGAACTCTAGTCTGAAATTCAATAAAACGCCAATCTCAACTTTAATGAGAACTCCAATCTCAACACCATTCTAAACTCCAATCTGAACTCAAATAAGAACTCCAATCTGAACTCCAATAAGAACTCCAATCTGAACTATAATATTACTTTAAATCTTAACTCCACTCTGAACTCTATTCTGAACTCCAATCTTAACTATAATATGAACTGCAGTATGAACTCTAATCTGAACTCCAATATGAACTCTAATCTGAAGTCCAATCTGAAGTTCAGTCTGAACTCCAATCTGAACTCCAACATGAACGCCAATCAAAACTTGCTACAAAACTTCTTAGCTAATAATCCTGTCATTAAACATCATAAGCTAGTTAATATTATCTAAACAGTCATCCCAGGTGAGCTATTTGATATAACCCTGAACCATTAGCTACATTAAAAGGATTTTTTTGTGTAGCTAGCTCCTTAGCCATTGTATTTAACAAAACTCTACTGTGCAGAACCTCCACAACAATAAAAATTAAAATGGCTATTAAAATGCTTATACAGAGATATAATACTTTGGCTGTGAAAAAGTACTGATCAACACTGTAGGGATACAAACTGTGCAAGCATGCATATTCTTTAAAGGTCCAATTAAAACTATTCCAACTGTGTATCAAGGCAACCATTTGGAACCAGTGGACCCAGCACCAGTTCATAAACACATACTTGGAGTGTTGAATATAACAAAAGAAATGCTGTACCCTGGCATCAGTGACTTTGAACTCTCTCAGGATGTACTGTGGCATGTTGTATTCAGCCATCGGGTCCACCACAAAGTACTGATAACGTGCTGAGCGCTCAGCTGGCCAGTACTGATGGCACTTCTCCTGCAGGGCAAACATAAACACACACAGATTGCAAGTGTGTAGCTGTATGTGGGTGTGATATTTGGGTTTGGTTTCAAATAAAGCAATAATGTGTCTATGTATCTCTGCAGCCAAACTCCTAAACACTGGTCTCAAGTAGGCTCTTCTTATTTGAATTTACTGCAAGCTGGTTATCTTCTCTAACAATTTTTCTTTCTGTGCAGATACTGTGTGTCATAAATTAACACAGTTAACAATAAACAAGTTTTGATCTCAGAATGGTCAACATAACCCATACTCCACATATTTACCACATCACATGGCCCCGCCCACTTTGCATTGCTAACAGTTGATATGTCTATACCTCTGTAATGCTACAGGTACACGTCCACGTCCATTTTATTGCCTCATGACATTTCTATTGATTTGGTTATGGACCATTGTTATGGAAACAAAGTAAACAACACTGAATTATATGGAACGCCCAGTCAAAAGTTGGCACGGCATTTGGTAGTTTATATTTTTATTCAATATCAAAGCTTACAATGATGACAGCACTGTGCTAAAGTATTAGGCACACGTATAAAGTCTGTGAAACAAAGATACTTCCATTAATGAAATGAAAAGCTTCTACTATACTTCTACTGCTTTTATTATAAATAGCAGACAATTAAAAAAAAATCTAATCAATATATGGTGTGAACACCCTTGTCAACAATTATTTATAGCTGTTATGACATAAGTGATAACTGGTCCCTGGAGGGCTAGTGGTTAGGCCTTGACGCTCTCTCCAACCCCAGCCACTGGGTTTGCACAAGACAGTGCACTCTGAGTGCCAGTCCCAAGCCTGGAAAAAACTGGTGAGAGTTGCTTCAGGAAGGGCATCCAGCATAAAAACTATGCCAAATCAAATATATGGACCAATGATCTGCTGTTTCGACCCCAAACGGGAGCAGCCGAAAGAAGAAGAACAACAACATAAGTGATAACTGGGACTAACTTGTATTATGGATGTCCCACAACATTAAAAGCATCTATAAACAGATAAAATTTATGCCATGTCATTCTTGAATAAAAAGAAAAGTTGTTAACATTTGAAAATTGCTGTGGTATAAGATGAATAAAACACTTCAGGGCATGACATTCTTGGAAAATCAACAACTTTTGTTGGTGGACATTTTACATCAGGCTGCGTCATACCACCTTGTTGATTATTTTCATAAAACAGCACACCCTGAGATTTTGTTCCTTACTTAAGGTCTATCAGCCAGACACAGCAAACTACTATGCTTTGGTTTTATTTCAAATAATACATTGAAAATAAGGAACTCCATTGTACGTTTAGAAGTAAATTAAAGTCTTCCCATTGGCCCTTCTCTACCCTCACTGGATGCAATACTGCTGATAGATTAATGTGAATAAAGTTGAGCACCACTGATCTTTTGTGCCTCACAACATGCTTGATACTCACAAGCATCCCGCCGATCTGACAGAGCTCTTCACTGAAACAAATAGCATGTGACTCATTGACCTTCCAAGTGGACTCCTAGTGGCAATCACTAACTTTTATTGGAAACAAATGGAAGTCAGCTGCTTTGTTGCATGATGTCACTGCCAAGTGAGACTTACCCTTCCCATCTCTCTAAGTTTGGTCAGCATGACTACAATGGTGGAATTGTGCTCCCAAAGCATTCTCCAGAAGTCCTCTGTGGTCTCAGCCAGAGGACCCTGTGTCGCTATGTATGCCTTCTGCTGCCTACACACACATAGAACACAAACAGTAACACTTAATGAGGGAGAGCGAAGAAGTAGAAAAAGAGGGAGTGAAAATTATGGAGGAAGAGAAAGAGAAGGGGAGAGAGAGTGAGGAGGAAAAACAGGAAGAAAGAAGGAACATGAGGGGGAGAGGATAGGGATATAAAAGAAAAGAGAAGAAAGAGAAAAAGAGAGTTTTCCAGGTACAGAAAGAAGAGAAAAGCAAGAATTGCCATTGTTGTATTTGAGATTGCTAGCACTATGTGGCTTTTGTGTACAGTGTTGTATTTGCTTTCACTGAACAGCAGAGGGCGATGTGACACTACAGCAAAAGGCACACAGTCAGAACTGTTACTTCTGAGGACAAATCTGAATCAGTGATGTGTTTCATTATAGCTGAGGTCATCAGTTCTATAAGAGGTAGGTTGAAGAGAACACACACACACACACACACACACACACACACACACACAGAGGAGGCTAATCACCTGTTCTACCGATGCATTCCTTCTTTATTAACAATATGGCAGTGATAGTGGGTGTCAGCAGATCAGGGTTAAAGAGCCAGTAAACACTCATCACTACAACCACACGCGCACACACACACACACACACACACACAAAATAAGTGTTTCAGATACCTCACACTTCAGTGTTGGTACCTAGCCAGCACTAGTCTCAGTCTCAGTCTGTGTGCCAGTGGCTTACATTGCAGAGTTGGCTGGCCACAGGCTTCAGGATCTTGAAGGCTGCACTCTGATTGGCTATTCGTACATCCATGCATGCAGTGGCAGCTTATCCATCCATAGGGGCAAATGGCCCCACTATATACATCAGCCATTTAAAAAAAGTTAATCCTTATAAAGTCCTCATTCACAACTCAGTTTTGTTTAAATACTATTTACTGCTTTTAGTGACAAACAATTTTAAAAAGGCCATTATCTGAAAGAAATGTGTCAATGTTCCATTAGTTTGCTTTTCTTTCTTGATGTTACGCAATCATGGTGCATTGAAACATCAATTTAGCTCCCATAAAGTTATTATTGCACCTTTTTTGAGATTATGTTATTATTACTGTTGTCTTGCCCCAACAAAAACTATGGTCACGAGTCGCTGCTGCATGCAGGTGCACTTCTGAGCTATTCGGCACAAGCTACTAAAAAAGTCCAGTGGTTCTTGGCCATGTTTACTGATGAAAAGTACTAGGCTCTTGTAGAAAGCTAGAAGTCTGGCTTGTGAGACTACACTGACACTAGGACTAGGTATGGCAAAACGATGCCTCATTCTTGGTGCTCTAGGCAATGGTGGGTTGTTCATATTTTCTGTTCGTCATGATGTTCGTCATATGCTTATCCAGCAGCTGTATTTCTATGACAAGTTTTACTTTCAGAACAATATTCATCTATCCACCTAGTACACTGTCCATACAATGTTCTGAACAAAGAATCACAGCGGCTACTAACATGGCCAACTTTTTCAGTCTAATACCAATTGGGGTATTGGGGCAACTGGGGTATTGGGGCATAAAGGTTTCTGTGTGTTACCTGTTCTTTCATCAGAAATGACAACAGACTTATGTCCTTCTAACTAAGTCTATTTATCCTGACATACACAGCACAGAGAGAAACACCAAGGGGTCTCCTCCCACAAGGTAAAGAAAGAGATAGATGAAGGGTTATAGTGAAAGAGAGAGAGAGAGACAGGGGAAGAAAGAGATAGAGTGAGAGAGATATGGGTGTAATGAGGGTTGGAGAGACAGAGGAAAGAAGTAGACAGAAAGAAAGAAGCACAGAAAGAGAGGGGACTTAGAGAGAGAGATGTATAGAATATATGTAATGAGAGACATGGGTGGAGTAGGATACAGGTAAAGAAAGAGACTGAGAGAGAGAGATAGGCAAAGAGAGAGAGAGATTTCCTCACAGCCCAGATTCCTTCTTTTAAACCTCTGTGCAAGTTCATCGATTTCTCTAGATGTCACTCGCTCTTTTTCACTCTGTGCTGCATGCCATTTCTCACCTGTGACATCAAATCATCCATTTCTGTCTCTCTCCATCTGTCTGTGCCTCTCTGTCTCTATCAGTGTCTCCGTCACATTCTCTCCTCTGAGACCTCAGCTGCCTGTAACACGATTTTAAATAGTACTCCGTGCTCCAATACTGTTTTTAACACACCTTGGTGACTTTTTCTAACAATGTGGAAGTGTGAAGACCTACATCACATGGCAGACCACTTGCACCACCAAAGGAGGAGTGTATAAGTGCACTTTTCAATTGGATCCTATTTCACCTTAGCAAAAAGCACAGCATGATTAAATGATTTCCTTGACAATCTCTAGTCTGTTTAAACCCATCAAACAGCAGGGACTTCCAGGCCAAATACGATCAATTCAATTTTACTTGTATAGTGAGTTTAACAATAGACATGATCACAATGCAGCTGCATTGAAATCTGGATCTAGAAGTAGATCCCTAATGAGCAAGACTGTGACAAGGAAAAACTCCTGGAGGTGACATGAGGAAACAACCTTGAGAGGAATCAGATTCAAAATGGAACCCATCATCTTCCGGGTGATGCCAGATAGTGCGATTATACATCATACAGTATTAAGCTGACAGTACTACATATGTTGAAAGACTGCTCAGTTGAGCATGTTGTGAATAACTGTCTTGGAATTAGCACAGGACAGTCTTGATTGATTACAGCAGTTCTTGGGTAAAAAATCTACAGTATCCAGGTGAGATTATCCACTGAGGCAAGGTGAGACTTGGGCATAAACTGTTTTTGGGAAGTGCAAATGAAGGTCAGTTTTGGTAAAGGTTAGTGTATTGGGGGACATAAATCACCTAACTGTAAGCAGCCACATTTAAACTTTTTTAGAGCTTTGAGAATGTGAGCAGAAATGGTCCAAACCAACTATATCTATGTAATACTTGTACACCTTTTAAATCTTGCTAAATTCAGATCCATATAATCCCTGAGATACACTATATGGCCAAAAGTATGTGGACACATGACCACCACACCCATATGTGGACCTTCTCCAAACTGTTGCCACAAAGTAGAAAGCACACAATTGTTTACAATGTCTTTGTATACTGTAAATAAGATTTCCCTTCACTGGAACTAAGAGGCCCAAACCTGTCCAGCATTACAATACCACTGTGCACAAACAGAGGTCCATAAAGACGTGGTTTGCTAAGGCTGGTTTGGAAGAATTCGAGTGGCCTTGAGTGGCACAGAACCCTGACCTCAACCCTACTGAACACCCTCGGGACGAACTGGAAAGCTGACTGTGCGCCAGGCCTCCTCGTCCGACATCAGTGCCTCATCTCACTAATGCTGTTGTGGCTGAATGTGCACAAATCCTCACAGCCACACTCCAAAATCTAGTTTAAAGCCTTCCCTAAAGAGTGGAAGTTGTTATAACAGGAAGGGATGCTTAACAAGCTCATATGGGCATGACGGTCAGATGTCCACATACTTTTGGCAATATAGTATATGCACTGTGCTCCAGCTACCAGGGCTGCATTTCCACACTCTTTAGATAAAAGATATCCGCAAGCTTCTCTCTGAGATTCCTTATTTCGGCCAAATTTGAGTGCAGCATTGCTTGTATCCATCTCATTATAGGCAATCCCATAATTCTCTTTACCAGAATGGTAGTCCAAACTGTCACTCTGACCAAGTCATTACTGAGACATTACATTTACAAATGTAAGTGAATTACTTCACTTACAAAAAAACCTAACTGTACCATTCCTTGTCACTGGGGTGGTTCCCTCTAGAGTACAACTTTTTTGGAGTAATACTGTAATTTAAAGGTACACTTCATACACATTTCCAGGTAAAAGATACACAAAGGTACAAAAGGGTACCACTCCAGTGTCAAGGAAAGTTGTAGGAGCGTGTAAATACTGAACAGTCATATTCATGCTCAAAGGTTAAAATAAACTAACTAGCTCAAGGTGACCTCACGGTTTTTCTAGTCAGCTTATGGGGCTAACATGCTAGCTAGCTGTGTTATTCAGCACTGTTATTTAGTTGTGTTCATCACCTGAATGTTAGGATCCACTCTAAGGTAGAGTAATAAACTGGTGAGTTATAGTGAATAAACAATTCTTATTATATTTGGAATTACACACCTATATCCGTCGATGAAGCTGGCATTGATGTAGTCGGATCCCTCCACTCCTCTGATGGGCTGCAAACACACTCGGCTCGACTCGTATGGCATGATGTTGACGAGCCGGTTTTTGAACTTGTTGCATGGCAGGTTGGCACTGATGAACCGGGAGGTGTGTGCTTTGGAGTTGGCCAGTTTCTATGATGAGAGCAAGCAGAGAGTGTTATAAAACATCTTTACAACATCACAACGTCAGCAAGCATTCGCAGTATACACTCCATCACACTGTAACAACTGTTCAGTTCTGCTCGGAGACACCTAGCATTGAAGGATGCCCTGGAGATGGTGAGTGTGCACGGTGCAGATTGGGACAAAGCCTCAGAACACTAGAGTTCAACGTCTAGAGTTTTTACAGCCTGAGAGATTAGATGTCTGATTTGATGTGGTAGTGAGGTTTGCATAGGTACGTGTCTGTATTTTGTGATGTTTGCTATTTTAATAGTGTGTGTGTCTGCGATTGTGTGTTAGTGATTATGTTCTGACAAATTTATTTCTTATATTATTAAAATGCATATTAAACATTTGACAGTTAAATGATTAAATGTTTTTTTCTCTGTAATCATGGCATCATTATTATTTTATATTTACTCCATCATAAAAATGTTATTATCATTGTATTGGCAAACAACAAAATTTATCATCTTTGGCTTTATGCAGCTAGTCCTTCTTTAGTTCTCTTTATTTATTTAAATAATTTAATATGTAATACGTGTATATTGATGACAGCGAGTCCTTATTCTTAGTCGTCATATAAAATGCCAGATAAACCTCAGTGTTTTTCTGAGCTTGTGTATATGTGTCTGAATATGTGTGAAGTGTGTGTGTCTATGTGCATCCTAGACTGACCTTGAACTCCAGCTCCATGGCAGTGACGGTCTCCCCCGGAGGTGTGTTTGTGAGTTTCTGGAGGTGTGAGTAAAGGCTGCGTGCAGGGACCTCGGTGTGTGCACAGACGGCTGCCTCCAGCAGCGCGTCATGGATGAAGACATACTGATCCTCCGTTTGCACCATGTAGTTCCTCTGAGAGCGCATCAGGGTCACATGACCGTACACGTCCACTACTTGCTCGTGCTTCATGCGCTCCAGCATGGCATCGATCACGATGAAGCAGCCTGTCCGGCCCACGCCCGCACTGGCACAGAGACAGATTAACTCAGCTATATATATATATATATATATATATATATATATATATATATATATATATATATATGTCAGAGAGTGTGTGTAAGCAGAGCTATTTTGGCTGAGGGACTTGCATAAGTCAATAATATGTGATTTCCATCATGCTTGCATTTTCAAAATTCGAATAAAAAATCTAGATGAAAAAGCCAGATATTTCTAAGAAACAGCTAAATATTGCAAAAAAAGTTTTTGTGCTTGGCAGAGGTGGAAGAGTTGGTCTACTGATGCTGCAGATAAGATTATAAATAATTTGTAGATATGAGATATAAAAAAGAGTAATGGAAACATGGTTCAGTGCTATATCTTAATATTTCTAAACATAAACTTGGCTGCAGAGGACATTCATGCACAGGTGGACAGGCGAAGAAACAAAAGATTTTCTTGATTTAATCAACGTGAAAGGAAAGCAACAACTAAACGTCACCATGATCCTGACCAGGATGTGGTCACAGGATGTGGTAAAGTGGTTACCGAAGATAAATGAATGAATGATTGACTGTCAAACATAAAAACTATTATTATTAATTTTACTAATAAAGTAGTAAAACTATTTATTCTGCTGTTTTGGTGCTCTTTCATACATAGGTGAAAAACAGCTGTGCATTTTTTTTCCCTAAGAATTTTTACATTATCTTTGGAATTGTCACATGACCATAGCTGATAGAAACACAGCCTCATTAGCATTTTGTTATGCGATTTTTCAGTATTTTTTTTTTAATTTTGAAACTTCTGAATGGAAATCCAACTTCTGGTAGTAGAAGACTGGTGCCTCGTCACACCTTCAGTTTCTCTCCAATCAGCTTCCTTTAATCCTGAATAAGCTTAAACCCATGTGTGACCCGAAGAGTGTGACTCTTCTCGTCACACATGCAGGTACTTATGCTGCATTTTGACTAAAACTCATAACTCTGAATTTCGGAGTCAAGTCAAACACAGCATAAACCAGTGAGCTTACAACACAGCCTTCATCAAACCGTCTCACACCCATGTGATAAACAAGCTAGACACCAGATGATCTCAGAGCTGATGCTGGAACCACAGCTGGTCCCCCAGATATAATAGATACGGATTTATTAGTTCAAATCACACACATGGTTACCAATGCTGCTTACAGAAATGCCCTGCAATATCTAACCAATAACTCATTGAAATATTACAGAGAGGATGGTGTCATTTTTATGCATGGATCACGAATTTAATTTAACAGCTACAGTGAGGTCCAAATGTCTGAGACCACTAGTGAAAATGCTTCTATTTTGCATTCTTTGCTGATTTAATATAACAATTTTCATTACAGTGATATTACTGACAGCAACTTGAGTGAAAAGTAGAATCTTTGACATTTTTGCATGAATTTCACAAGTATTTGGTACGTCCCCTTTTTGCTTTAATGACAGTGTGCATTCGAGCTGTCATGGACTCCACAAGTTTGTGCAAAATCTTATGATCAATTTTAGATCAAATCCATTGGAGTGTCATCTGAAAACATGCTTCAATAGTAGAGATTAAGCAGGAGGAAAATCTGACCTTTTGTACAAAGCAGTTAACACGGTCAATATCATAAATTTAAATAGGGACCTAGAAACAGTGCAGAATCTTGAATATTAAATATTCAAGATACTGAACATTTCCTTTCTTTGTTTTAAATATTTCACAATTCTAAAACCTTCTGTTTATTATCAATTTTAAATGAAAAAAAAAAATCCCAGATTCTCAATGTGGTCTCAGACTTTTGGACCCCACTGTAGTTATCTCTCATCCAAATGCATCCATTTAAGAGCACCAAGATACAGTACGCTTGTGTAGATTTCTTTAGCAAAGGAATACATCTCTTCCATAATAGTCCTCTTCCTGAGATTGCTTAGCATCTGTCCAGTTATTCTTGTCACTTGTAAAGTGAAAAATGTACAAGCCCACTGAGAGATAATTTTACTTCCGGAAAGCTCTTATTTATTATATTGTCCTGTTGTCCAATAATATCTGAGAAAATAATCACTAAATAATTCATTATATAATAATAATTTAATTATATAATAATAAGAAGGAGAAGAAGAAGAACATACAACATAGTACAGAAGTTCAGAACAGTCTGTGTTTTTGTGTGTGTGTGTGTGTGTGTGTGTGTGTGTGTGTGTGTATGTGTGTGTGTGTGTGTGTGTGTGTATACCTGCAGTGCACCACCATGGGTCCAGCGTCTGGTGGGTTACAAGCTTTGACTCGGCGCATGAAGGCCAGGATGGGTGTAGGATACTCAGGCACCCCATGATCCGGCCACACCATGAACTGGAACTGCCTCACCTCCCTCTTTTCACTGGAGCCACTCTGTCATACACCCACACACACACACACACACACACACACACAAACACACCACACACGCACCAAACAAACTTTGTATTGAATTTGGATGACCACAACTGATTTACAGTCTCACTCACTAAGTGATTCGGGACTGTAGCGTTCACCTTGTACATAGTAAAGGTTCTGACACTGTATGTAGCAAGCTCCACCGTGTCCAGCAGTGTGACCTGAATCATGCCGTACGTCTCTGTTCCCCGACTCGGCCAGTACTGATCACACTTCACCTACAGTGGAAACAATGCACACACACAAGAACAGAAATAAACAGCTGCAGGTGGAGGGAGCTCAGCGCACAGAAATAAAGCTTTATCTTTGGTTTGCACGTGCATGTGCATGTGAGTGTGTGCGTGTGTGTGTGTGTTACAAGTATATCTTGCACATGTTTTTACTCACTCTAGACTTCTCCTCCAGTCGGGTCATCATGATGATGGTGCTGCTCCTCTGCTCCCACAGCATCCTCCAGAAATCACTGACAGTCTCAGGCAGGGGGCCCTGTGTAGCGATGTAGGCATTCTGCTTCCTGTATCCATCTATGTAGTTTGCGTTAATGTAGTCGCTTCCTGGTATAGCTGCACTCAACACACACACACACACACACACACACAGATATACAATTAATATTCAATATTCAGAGGTACTACAACATACGTCACTGGTACTTCATTTAAAACCATTACACCACAGCTCTGTTGAACTTATGAATCTGGAACTTTTTTCGCAGAACATTAAACATAACTATAATTGTATAATAAGGATGATTTTCATTCATTTATTCCTCTTTAGTAACAGCTCTGTCAGGACTGCAGTAGATCTGGATCCTAGCCTGGGAACACTGGGCAGAAAAGTATGATGTGTCATTCTTTAATAAAAACTGCTGTGGTATAAGAGGAATTTTGGGACATAATTTATGAAAATAATCAACTTCGGGATGGTAACAGCACTCCACTTTCTGTCAGGCCACCCCATCATCGATTATTGTCCTGCAACAAAATGCCCATTACAGCAAGTGTTTTATTCCTTCCTTATTAAATAATTAATTTAGAAGAATAAATTATTTAATATGTTTTAATGCCCAGAAACTTCTAACAAATTGTGAACATCCCTACACCAGGATCTATAACATATAAAAATATGCAGTTTAGAAACCCTCCCTCCTAGGCTAAGGAACTGCTGGTCATCTAGCTCACACAGGTTTCAGTTTGTGGATACTGTCTTGTTTCCCATTTACATATTATCAGTGATGAATTTATACTCACTTAATAACTTATTCAATCACTCAATCCCTGAATACTAATTTGGTCTTACTCTTGCTGCCTTCACTCTAGCACTCAGCCATAAATTCACATACACACCTCACTCACTGACTGATTTCCTAGTTCACTCACTAAATCATTCAATTAGACTTTATAGACCTAACACAGTCAGTCGGTGATCACTCTCGCCATAACTCAATTCCCTATTCATTACTCACTCACTCACACACACACATGCAGGAGAAAAAAAACCTCAAGGTACAAACCATCGATGGGTGACAGGACAACTCTGGAGTGATCGTAGGCAATGACGTTAGCGTAGCGGTTTTTTGGCTTGTTCACTTCGAGGTTGGAGTGTTCCCAGGTGAATTGCTGCCCGGGATCAATTGACTGGGAACAGAGGGATGAAATATGATCAGGTCAAACCTTTAGTTTTACCTAGCTTTATTTAAACACTACACTTGGCATTTGAAAACCTTCCTCTGAAAGAGTCATGCGTCTATTATATTAAAATGCAGCTCTAGCGCTTTGCCGGATTAATACCAATAAAAAAAAAGACAATAATAATAGTAATATGTACAATGTTATTAAACAATAAAAACAATTCATCTATAATATTTAAAAAGGAAAAAATAAAAACAAAAGAAACAGGACCTGATAAAATGATACACTCAAAAAGGAATTAAATTACAGGATAAAGAAATGTGCTCATCTAGTGACTTAAATTTGCTAATAAATGGAATCTGTTAAATATGAGGTTTTGATGAGTTTCAGATTTTTGCAACATAAAAACCAAAGACTGCTTCACTTTAGAACAGAACCTAATCTTCAAACTTGATTTAGAAAACAGCCAATCAGACAACAGCAAATACAGTAAACACTCTATACAATTATACAACTATGCAAATCTGCCAAAATCTAGCAAAATGTGCTAAATACTTACAACATGCAGTGCTGTTATAAAATCTGATTTAGAACTAAATTACATAGTAAGTAGAAAGGTTCATGTGTAAGTTATGTGTATGTGTTACTACAGCTGAGTACAGATAAACAGCGTTAGATCAAGAATTAGAGTGCAAAAAAACCTGCCCCAATTTTGGTAATTCCTGCAAATTCGTGCTGGTGACATGTGCTAAGTCATGCTATATTTAAATTCTGAAGTCATGAAAGTGTGTAGTTACAGACATGTAACTGGCATTAGTTCCTGATTTATTAAGTCGTAACAACATTGTAATGACTACACTTATTATGCTGCAGTAAAAATTTGTAGTCTCAGGTATAATTTGTGTTGTTTTATAAGGAAATTTTTAGCTGAATAGCTGAAAAGTGTCTCTTACGTAATCTGCTGCTTTCCTTACTGACATACGAACATTTTTCTGTAACATTTAACTTTGTTCTGGAAAACTAATGTTTGGAAATCTAAAATGTTTCTGTACCGACTCGATAATGTAGAAGTCATAACATAAAAATCTATAACAAAGTTTGTACTAAAAAAAATAGGTTACATTCTTCTGTGGGGAGAAGTTTATTTAGCGTTTATGGAAGGAGTCTCCAGTGTCAGCTCTTTGTAACAGTCAGAGGTAAAGCTGTAACTGCAGGTTTTCTGATGCAGGACAATATGGCAAGCTGCATTTTTTGTCTTAGTAACTTCAAGAGACTGTTAAGTGATAAGTGATAACATGAACTAATTTGTTCTTTGTAATCATAATTATAATAATTATGCTGTAGTATAAGAGGAATAAAACGTCACTGTTATAGGAAATTAATCAGCTTTGGGGTAGTAAAAGTAACTTCGCTTCACTTCAGGCCGCATCACTCCACCCTGTCATTGATTATTTTCCAAGCAGGCGCCATCATGTTTTATTTCTTACATAACACAGGGAGTGATAAAGGCTTTTTGAGGAGTGTTAGAGGTATAGTAATGAGGTGACGAGAGAAGTGAAGTTCTGCACCAGCGAGTCAGTGGGGTTCTTTATTGGACTTTTTTGAAACTTCTGCATCTAAGGAGCTCATTAGCACCACACTGGCTGTGCTGGACCCCACACTCTGAAGCCACATTATGCTTCATCTACTGCAGTCTGGAAAGCATTACTGTTGCATCTAGTCCTGGACTTTTAGACTAAGAACAGATTCTGTCCTCAGGCTGTTAGACTTCCTACATCTGAACACACCCAGAGGACTGTGGGAGATCGCTGACCTCCCTCAGAGTGCACAAACTTACACTAGACTGTCATATACACACACTGAACTCTGAGACTACCTCATTACAGTGCTGTACACATTGCACTAATACATTATCTCAACATCGTGATTCTTGTTTACAACTGCACCACTTCACTACCACTTTATAGCCTTTCATTGATTGACTGAACTGTTTTCACCCCAAGGAATATGTCTTGCACAACCTTTAATTACAACAAACATGATATATCCGTTAAACTGCATGCACACTGAACGTAATACACATACAAAATGAACATGGAAGGTTTGAAATATGGGACATTTGTCCATTAGTCAGATGCTGCAAGGGATAAGGATGTTATGAGAGAAAAGAGGATGGGACCGATCATGCAAAATCTTGCCAAAGCCACATGGTCACTGAGTTTAGCTATGAGCCTAAATCAACATTGAGAAAACTTACCTCCAACGTTTCTGACCTTGTTGAGCATGCTCATGTTTTTACAATAACACATTTTATAGTCATTTGGCAGACGCTACTACAGAAATAAAAAACAGCTGACATACACAATGATACAAAGCATCTGTGAAGATTCATAACCTGAAACACTGGAGATTTATTCTCATTCGTACTAGAGTAACTAGTTAGTACCTAAACATTACAAATACCTAAATAAGAACCAAATAAGTATGTAAATAATAAATGCCAGTAAATGTACAGAAATACAATAGTGGGAAGACAGGGATTTTGACTTTTGCTGAAGGAAGAGAGACACTGAGCCATTTGGAGTTGATGGAGAAGTTCATTTCTCCATGGAGGAGCTATGACACTGATGCAGCAAGCTCTAGCCTTGAACAGACATGTTGCCCTGAGGCTTAAAACCTGAGTTGGTTGGTGTACTTTAGAGACACACTGCAGCACTGTGTAAAAGTAAAGTAAGAATGCTCTGGATAAAAGTTTTGGAATTGATGTCTTGAAAAAAAAAAACACTTTTAGAAAATTTGGTTGTCTCTCTGATTTTATGTAGAAACCTACAAGATTTTTTTCTCATCAGGAAGGGTTCCTAGTACTTCTGAGCATCCCTTTCAGGAGACTAACAACCTTTAATTATCCAGTGACCCGTAAAAACCTTTGACAAACCATTTTTCCTCCTAGCATTCTATTATCAATATTAAAATCTTTACTTTCGTATCCTTAAGAAGTGCAGGCTTTGATGCGCTTTAATGTACCATGCTTTAGTAATTGATAAGCACTTTAACTATCAGTGGTTATCAGTAGTTCTGAGTAATTTCATTACTATAAGAATTCCACTTATTCATTTCAATTCTATTTTGCCATAAAGTTCTATTCTGCCATACAGTTGTACTGTATAAGAGTAATGATTTATAATTCCACCATCCATTGTATACTGATTTTTATCACACCAGTACACCTGTAAAATATGTACAAAGACAATAAAGTTTAATTAAATCCTAGCTTATGAGTGTTACAGGAAACAGGACTGATTACACACTGCACACACAGAACATAGAAATACTATTAAAGGCGGCTAAATCCAGATTACTATTGTTTGTATTTGTTTTAAAAAGGTAATTAGGGAAATGATTACACCACAGCTCTGGTTAATGGGATGTTGATTGAATCCTGCAAAAGAACACTTCAATTACAAAAAAAAAAAAAAAAAAAAAAAAAACCTTGCTATGTTTGTTGATGTAAGGGGTCTTTGGAATTCAATTGATGCATTACCTCCATTTTATAGTCCATTGTGTTTTTGACTTTGGCTAATGACTTTACCGATATACCCGCTGATACACCGTCTACTTTTAATGCTTACAGGATCACATCCAGCACCATAAAAACCCATCATCCTATCAGCAACATCTCTTTAAACATTGGGTGTTTATGCTCATCTCCTCTAGGCCACCTCCACATTTTAGCTCTCACCATTCTCTCTCTATGCTGCTCTGTGTGTACATCTTGTCTGATATAATGCCAGTGTTTGAGAGAGGAGGAGCTGCATATCTTATTTAACAGCCCGTTAGATACAGCTTCCTGCATCTCACATTGATAAATCACACCCATTATTGCTAATGGATTTGTCTTTCTGCCTCTCTATTTCTCCTCTATCCCTCATTCTTTCATCCTTCTGTTCTCTCCACAGATTCCCAACCCTGGTCCTGGAGTACCCAATGTCATGTACAATGTACATTTGAATTTTTTCCCCTTCTCGAATACACCTGATTCATCTAATCAGCTAATCAGCCCTTCCTGAGTTGAAGTGGGTGTTAGAGAATTTCCCCTAATCGCCATCATTCATTATTGTTAACCCCTTCCATCATGCTTTTATCTCTCCACACAACAAAATCCCCAGTGCTGAATGAACACTCAGAGTGTAGATTTAACACTTTCAGACTGCATTTGTGAACAATTGGACATTTATATACACTATACAGTGTTAATTCAAGCTGTGCAGCTTCAGTCTTCAGCATTCCTCTCATACACTCCTACATCGTTTAATCGCTTCACTCCCACATTGCCCCATCCTTTCATCCTTTAACCTGTCCCTAACCTTCTGATCTTTCCATCCATTAATCTGCTCCCACTGGCTGACATTTCATCTATCCATTCTCCTCACTGCCATTCCTTAATCTCTTATCCCTCCATCATCCCAATCTGTAGTATTTCTTTCTTTCATTCTGCATCCATTCCCCATCCATTCAACTGTTTATTCCCATTCCCTGTTCTTTCAAGGCTTCTGCTTACTTCATTCCTGACTTTCCTCATCTCTTCATCTCTCTCCATTCCCCATCCCTCCATTCTTCAATCTCTTCATCTACTATTCCTAATCTCACCATTGTTCCAGCTCCTAAATCTCTACATTCCTCCATCCCTCCACTCCCTATCAGTGATCTCTTCATCTCTATACATTCCCTTATCTTTCCTTTAGCTCTCTCAAGTTCCTATTCCTCCATTCTTCTATTCTTCCCATTTCTCTCAGAATATTCAGAATTCCATTTCTTAATCTCGTCCCATCACCTTCACATTTTCACTCTCTGCTCTTGCCATTCCCTAAACACTTTTATCCAAATGACTTTACCTATTCCACATCCTTCCATCCCTCTCTGTTCTCCCACACTTTAGTTTTCCCCAATCCTTCTAGCCCTTTATTTCAGTTGTACCTATACCCTGTCCTCATTTCAATTTCTTTCCCTTGATCACACATTCTAAAGTCTACACACACACACACACACACACACACACACACACACACACACACACACACAGAGCCTTATTTTCTGTTTGTTATTCTGTTGCTTTTATGCTTGGTAAGTATGTGACTGATAACATTTCAAAACTCTGACTCATCCTGAATCAGCTTATGTTTATATTTAGCTAATAATAAAAATGACTATTTTCTGTATATCACTGTGTTGTGTTGTCTAAACTTATTATTTACTCACTTTCCCCCCAAGAGGTCCAGTAAAAAGTGCTGAGATATCCTTCCCTGCACCTTTCTTAGCTTTCTTCATGAATAAAACTGTCAAACGTGAACACATCTATGGAGAATAAGTCTTTTTAGCTCTCCATAACACTGCTTAATGTCTACTAGCAAGTGTGCTAGGAAAGAATACTGATAGAAAAGTTGTACTTCTGTTATTCCTCTACTTTTACAAGTTTTGCTATTGCCCTTTGGGTCCACCAGGAGGCAGAAGGCCAATTTGAGTGCCATCTTTCCCCAGGGGAAAAATAAGCTGATAACATGTAAAGGAGGTTGTGTCATATTGCTGTCATACCCACGCATGGACTAGAGCCCACAGAGCATTTAGAAGTGCTTATGGCGGCGTGGGCATGTTCGAGTGTCAGCTGCGGACGGAGAGGAGGCAGGCTGAACCAGCAGGTAACGCGTGATGATTCTCACCTGTGTCTTATTATCACCAGCCTACTTATGTGTATTTCTTTGTTTCAGTGACTGCCATGAGTCAGAGTGAGACAGTGGAAAAGCTGGCAGAGCTTGCAACACGCACACACACACGCACACACACACATATGCACGGACCGTGATCTTAACCTTGAATGAGGTGTAAGCCGTGAGTGAGAGACAGCTCCTATTGGGTTGCACTTCCTTTAGTTTTTTTTTTTTTTGAGTTTTTCAAAGTGTGCTGAAAAGAGCCTGGAGCTCTGCTGAAATTCTGTCTCCCACCTGAGTCTTCCTCCGCACCCATACACACCGGGCACCACAGTGCTCTCACCAGAGTGATGCTAGCCAATAACACACACATATCCAGCAATTCGTCACTCTCCACTAAGTGGACTGGACCACAGTACATGAACAATAGCTTAAAAAGCAGTTAGCAGACATGCTGAGTAGCTGCTCTCCTCCAATTTTCCAGGCTAGTTATATTCCAGACTATTTTCCTAGTTAATATAGTTAATACCTCCATATTAATATACACATAAAATTCTACATGACTATACATAAATGCAGAAAGGACATTGTTCATATCACACTCTCCAGTGTCACCCAAATGAGGATGGGTTCCCTTTTGAGTCTGGTTCCTCAAGGTTTCTTCCTCAGATCATCTAAGGGAGTTTTTCCTTGCCATAGTCGCCTCGGTCGCCTCAGGCTTGCTCACTAGGGATAATTTTGTCTAACATCTAGGACTGTTTGCATGTTTTTGTTTCTGTTTGCATGCTTTTTGTTTCTTATGTTCTGTAAAGCTGCTTTGAGACAATGTTCATTGTTAAAAGTGCTATACAAATAAAACTGAATTGAATAGTTATAGGAAAATCATAGACAACTCTTTTTTCAATCACAGAAACTCTTTTTAGGTAATGGGCCTACAGTATCAACTACAAAACAGATGAAATGACTGCAGTTCATTTTGGCATTAAAATTTTTCAGTAGCTGAGTTTATGGCCCTGAGTTGATTGCTCTATTTTGCCCCCTTAGTGGAATAACAGGAACTAGATCTTTTTTTAAAATCGTTCGATTCAGTTAAGAATTCAAAAAGACTTCTTTAATTTAAAACACAGATGCTAAATTCATTTACTGGGCCGGATTTGAACTGACCAGTCCTGGCCCACAGGTCATATGTTTGACACTGCTGCCCTAGACAGTCATTTAGAACTGCATGGCAGTGATTAACACTGGACTAGGACTGATTAAAACTCTTGAAGAGATGCTCTCTGACATGTTTAAAAACGTTATGCATTTGAAAAGAGAAAATGATTCTTTCATGAAATGATTCTTTCATGTAATGATAAAGACTTGCTCAGGTTTATTTTGGGCTGCTTCTGAGTTTTGTAGCTTATTTAGATTGTGAATTGAACCAGAATGGTGCTCTTGCACCCTGATCAAGATATGGCTTTTATTTTTAACTTCACTTAGTTAATAAACATCACGTATTGCGGTCCAGCCAATAACATCCAAGTAAAGTAGCATGTAACTGCATGTATGCCTGCTCCAATTACATAACACTTATGATTAAGCTTTTGGCTTGAACCATGATACTGCTTTTAAGTATCACCCACTTTCTACTGCTCTTTTAAAAATGGTTAAATATAATGTGTGGATCATAATTCCCACCAGCTCTTTTTCTACTCTCAATGGGGGCAGGAATGAAGAAGATCTGACTCAGAAAATGTTTATTTCATCCAACTGACATCCTTATTTTATTTACCAACAGGAAGTTTCCTCCATATTTGTATCAACCCTGTGTTGCAATGAATTATTTATTCAAACTGCCTCATCAGAGATCTGAGCTTGGATGTGATGGCTTTCAGCTAAACTGAAGGTGGTTATTAGAAGGCTCCCCCTGTGTGTGTAGTGTTTGTATTGACACTGTTTCTCAGCAAAGAATAACCAGAAATGAACAAACTCCTCTCTCTCTCTCTCTCTCTCTCTCTCTCTCTCTCTCTCTCACACACACACACACACACAATTTTTTTCATGGTCATAATTTAGATTTTGTTGCACTGGGGTGAGTTAGAGTATGCCCATCTCACCCTGCTGAGTTACAGATGGAGTCACTGTGAACTTAATTTCAAGCTTTTATATACCAAAAAGCCTCCCAAACCAATGATAAGAGGAAACTGTGTCTTGCAGCACAGTTATCTTCTGAATGCATTCTTGTCCTCTAATATTGCAGTACCTAAAATATCTGCTGCCTAAATGCACACTCTGGGTTTTTGTAAAGCAAACTTTTTGAAGCCACTGTACAGTGGAGGCCAAGCACACTATAAACACTATAAACTCATTTTTTATACCATTTTATAGGCCGGTTACAGGGAGATATAGCCCCCATAAATCTTCTTTAGCCTCACCAAATAAATGTAAATTACTGATAGTTTTCTTTATTCAACCGAGCTATCACATTTCCAAATTCACAATATACTGTTGTCTTGGCTGTGCTACTCGCTCTGCAAAGCAAAGAGAGACTCATCAACTGCATAAGTTGTGAAATGATGTAGGATAAAAGCTTACTAAAATAAACAATAGGCCATATTCAAAATAGATTGCATACAAAACAAAATAGTAAGTAGTTACAGAGTAAAAATACCTAGCTACAATATAAATCTGTGGCAAATTATAGTATATATAGCTAGCTATCATTTTTTTACTTAGTTGTTACTAACTAACTACATGTAGCTAGCTAACTATAGCTTTAGGTTTATGTGAGGTAAAGAAAACAGGATAGGCCATAATATAATAAACAACTACAGTATTTCAGTCTTAACAGTCATTTAAAAACTCCACAAACAGACTGAATGAGCAAATTTTATTGGTGGCTCTTTATACTCTGCTTTTCAGTATTTCAGTATTCTCTTTGCTCTTCAGTATTTCAAAACAGTCTCATCAGTAGCCTTAGATTGCTGTTTACAATAAGTTAGTGTCAGTGAAATGGTCAAAGAAACACAAATTTATCTCCCTCAATTCCTCAACTTGTAGACAGATATAGTACATTTCTTTAAGAGCAGCAGCAGCTCTGTAGAAGGCCAGCCATGGAAGAAGATTTTGGCAGTTTAAATTAAAAGTTTGAACTTATAGATCTCTGTCTTGAGTCGTTCTAAATCCAAGATTAATAAAAAAAAAAATGTATCACTAAAAAGGCAAAAAAGAGGGAGAGAAGAAGCAGAAGGAGACTGGGAGTGGGTGTTTAAGCTTTCACACTGAATTTCATGACGTAGGCTTATTACTCATACTAGACATAAATTATTGAGCAAATTAATGCTCTTTCTGACTGCACCATTTTAGACTGTACAAATCTATATTCTGTGTATTTGAATAATATATTTAACACCTGTAACTCTTTTCCTCCCACCAGTAATTGTATTGGCCACTAGGTATGAATGTGTGTGTGTGTGTGTGTGTGTGTGTGTGTGCATGGTGCCCTGCGACTGAAAGGTGTCCCATCCAGAGCCCAGTGTTCCCTGGATAGGCTTCGATTACACTGTAACCCTGACCAGGATAAAGCAGTTACTGAAAATGAATGAACATATCTGAGAGAGGACGAGAGAGGACAACACATTTCAAATTAAAAACACAACAAAAATGCTATCACTGGTCCTTCACAGCCTTTCTCCTTCTTTGAGGTAAAGTTATGCAGTGGCAGAAACATGTGGGTACGACTGCTTCTCTTAACATACAGCGGCTTCCTCGTAGACATGTGGGCGTATTTAATAATGTTAGAGTGCAAATTTATTTTTTGCATACACTTGACAAAAATTGCTCACACTCAAATCTGCAGTTGCTGGTAATTGGTTTCCTTTAATAATTGCCTAAAATCATTTACAGTCTGAGTACAGAGATGGAAAAAAATGTTTCATCTCTGTCCAGTTGAACTGCTTATGTCATTTTTGGGAAATATCATTAAATTTTGTGAAAGGTTCTAAGTTCTTTCTGTTTCCTTTGCCTCACCATTATGGGTCATATTAGGGGTCAACTTTGTGACAATGACTCTTGTTAAAAGTTTGTTTTCAATATTTTACTATTGAAAATGATGATAAAAATGATACTTTTTCTTTTAAAAACGCAGATCATTTTGAGCCACTATGTCAGTAGGAGTCTTATTCCCCTTGTGACTTGCATTTGGAGGTCTGTTCACTGTCTGAACAGCACTGTCAGACTGCACAGACAGAACCTTTATTACAAATGAAACCTTCTTCTACCAACGTTCTGCTTTATCCTCACACCATTTTAAGCAGCCATTTGAAGTACATTAATATGGCTATGTCCCTCAGTGGCTTCCACAATGGATAAATGTAGGGAAAAAAATCTTTTTCAGGTTGGGAGTTACAGGGGAATCATTGTCTCTTTAGGATCGAACTTTCATGCAATTAAAAAACAAACATGTGCCTATAGGGTATATTATTTACATATTCAGAGAAAATTGTACAGTTTAGATTTGTATTTAAGCCCATACCTCATATTCCTGAGAGAATCGGAGGTTGTCATTGGCTTTGAGCCGCTCAATGTGTTCGGCCAGGTCACAGACGGGGATGGGCGGGTGCTCTCTCATCCCTACAGGACACCACAAAACACGGCGTTATGGGAGTTCAGTCTAATCAGCAATCTGTAATCTCCTGCAATGTTGCACGGTGGTTAGCAAAGCTGCGCGCACACACACACACAGACACACACACACACACACATATACACACACACACTCTGAAACCTGAAGCACACTTCATCAAAGAGATGAAGGCAACGAGAGCATGATGCCTTTGTGAGAAATCATGAGGATAGATAGATAGATAGATAGATAGATAGATAGATAGATAGCATGCATGCTTATTGAGTGGTTGAAATCTCAACTACTTCATCACTCTGAACACTTTATGGATTGGTTTTAACATACAGCCCACATCCATCTGCTTCCCATCCAACCAAGCGCTGTAGACTGTGCAAATGATAGGCAAGATGAAAAAGGTTCAGCCAGTAGGGGGCGCAACACACAAAGCCCGAATGATCAGCCGGGGAAAGAGAATGGCTGAAAAATCAGGACATTGGTGTGTAACTCTGTGTTCCAGTACTCTTTTCAACATACGCTCACCCACTTCCCCTACACCCTTGTATGTGTGCACCACCTGTGTCAAACAAGTGCCGGCAAACATCACAAGAGGTGGAGTGAGTGTGTAGCACACTCTCAGCAGGACCACACCAAACCTCAGCTACAAGAACAATGTAGGTGTAGTGATTCCCTTGTCCATTTGCAGGGTCTGTTTTTGCATATTCATCAACACATTAACCAGCAAGCTAACCAGTTATAGTGCTTAAACATGGTTTGCTAATTAGCTAGCAAAGTGAAGTAGCATGGAAACTGTAGTTGTAGTGATTTCCTTGTCCACTTGTCCACTAGTCTGTTCCCTTCAAAACTTTTGTATAATCGTCAACATGCTAACCAGCTTGCTAACCAGTTATAGTGCTTAAGAAGGGTTTGCTAATTAGCTAGCAAATTAAAGCAAAATAGTAAAGTGTACTTGTAGTGATTTCTTTAAAAAGTTTTTTTAATAGTATTTTCTATAAACACTATGCAGCATTATGTCAGTGTTTCTAACTAGTTTCTGACTAAAATGAAGAATATAAGAGTAACATGTAGTGGAAGCTATTTTGTACAGTGTATTTCCCTTGAAGCTCTGTACAGAGTAATATCGGCTTGCTATATTATATATTATATATTATATATTATATTATATTACCCTAGTTTACACATTGCATTCACATCACATCTGTTTTTTCTGTTGTGTACTCTTTACAATCAAAAATCTGACTAATTATTGATGTATTATTGAGCTTAAAATTTCCAGCAGTTATTTTTTGAACACTATATGGGGTGCTCAACCATTTTGAAAATGTGAATAGAGAAAATTAAATAAGAGTAAACAGTGCAGTGTAGTGCAGTTTCTCAAAAACAAACCAGTAATCCACACTAAAAATATGGATTAGCTAACTGTTAGCTATCACAGTTTTCACACTGTTAGCTATTTATCATTTTGCCATGGAAACAATTCACGAATCCAAGGAGAGGAACTGCTTTGAATTGAGTCTCAATATTGTCATCTGGTTATTATTTATCTATTTATTTATTTATTTTGCACGATCGCGCCAGTATCTTCTGCTACACTAGAGTTGACTCGATCCATCATCTTACAAATTTCACTTGTGCTGCTAAAGTAATGGAACTGGCCTTAGGGATTTAAGCAAGGAGAAGTGGAGGGGGAAGTTAATGAGAGAATATTAAAAATGATACTGAAACACAGTATGAGACAAATGTGTAGGTGACACAGGAAGAATGGATGGACACTAACTTGGAGTGTCTGGACAACTTGGGTCACTGGAACCTGTGGAGAAAAGACAGGGGAAGGAAATGTAACAGCCATAAAGAACCCCACACACTGCTGAGATTTGGAAAGAGGGGAGAGGTAAGAAAAGAGGAGAAAGATGAGGCAGAAGACGCACTCGGCTTTCGTTGGTCCAACTAAAAATGAAATTCACACATTAGGTATCAAGATCAGGATCTAACGGGTCTCCTCTATAGGGGATATTTACACAGTATGTCTGTGTGTGTATATGTGTTATGAAACACATCTGTTTGTGTCTGTTTATCCACATCAAAGTGTATGTATATATATGTGCGTGTGTGTGTGTGTGTGTGTGTGTGTGTGTGCACATTGCAATACCCTGTGTTTGGTAGTTTAGTCTCCTCATCTCTACGGGATCAGACGAGTGGGCCAGCAGATGGTCCTTCACTCCGGCTGTGTGTTCATCCTTCACTGAGGGAGATGCTCGCTTCCTATACACACACACACACACACACCACAGCAAGGGGACTAATTAGAGCACAACACTACACACTTGCATACACTTTATGCCATTACAAAAACAAATATACAAAAACAAGATAATTACACAATTTCATCTACATCCATACACATGCAGTGTATAACATATAAATAATATGCAAACACACACAGACAGACACACACATATACAGTACATGTTAACATAAATATATAGACTCAAACAGTACATACTGCTATACATGTGTGGAGAAGTGCCATAGTGAGAGAGTGGATGAGTGAGAGGGCAGAGGAGTGAGAGAGGACAGAAATGAGACAGTGAATAAGTAAGACAATGGAAGAAGGAGAGTGTGAGAGAATGGATAAGTGTGAGAATGGAGGAGTGAGAAAGGGGAGGAATGAGACAATGAGAGCATTGAAGAATGAGACGATGGAGGAATGACAGAGAGGATAAGACATGAGATTGGAGAAGTGAGAGAGGGGAGGAGTGGATATACATGTGGAATAGAGTAAGTGAGTGGGTGAGTAAAAGAGTGAGTAAAATGAGCAAGAGAGTGGATATGTGTGAAATTGGAGGACTGAGAGAAAAGAGGAGTGAGAGAGTGGAGAAATGAGTGAGACAGTCTGCAGTAGTGAGAGAGTAGCAGAGAGAGAGAGAGAGAGAGAGAGAGAGAGAGACTTACCTCTCCTGTTTGCTGTGGCCGTGTGGGAAAGAGCAAAAGGAAGACATATAAATGGTAAAGTCAGAACAGACAGATATACAGAGTTGCCATAGGCAAATAGTCCTGCCTTCTCCTGGGACCAGCATAGTGTGTTATGACAAATATAAACTGTATTGTGACTAATATGGAGTGTATTGTGATTAAAATAAAATGTATTGTATAATCCAGAAGGTGAACAGGGAGGGACTATTCGATCTTGCTTATCCCTACTGCAGTAGGTTCTTCTTGTTTGCCCTTCATTGTTGGAGTGTGTATCGTTCTGGACTCGCTGAGCTGGATGAAATGGGTTTAATTATGCGTGCCATTACTCTCCCATCTCCCCACGGCTGCAATATTTTTAACTCCACTTTAATGGACCTGTCTGCTGCTGGGTGTGTGACTCAGCTCTTCTGCAGTGTAAGTCAGCGCTTTTGAAAACGACACTGGCTATTTATATTTTACAGTGGGAATGGTATCAAGCTGACTCAACTTACAACACTTAACACACCTGTCTTGGGCTACTGGCCAACCCAACAGCAGCTATTTATTACTGTACAGCAGAGACAGAGCAAGGAAAGGGGAGAGAGAGAGACAGACAGGAAGAAAGAGATACAATGAAAGAGAGATGGACTAAGAAAGAGATACTAAGAGGAAGAGACAAAGTGCGATTATGAGACAGAATAAGTGGTAACAGAGACAGATAAAGGAAGTGGGTGAGGGAAAGGCAGAGAGGGATCTGTGTGTCTCACCTCTTGAATAGAAGGATGGCGATGACGATAATGATGATGAGCACGACAGCCAGCACCGGCCCCATCACCCAGAGCATCTCCGGATCTTCTGCGTGTCGAGACATGTGCACCTGCACCATGATGGGGTCTGAGAATGGGCTTGTAGCAAATATTTTCTACAACACACACACACACACACACATTTAAGAAAAGTCACCATAATTTCTAATAAAGTCACATCTGAATGAATGGGTACAATACCAGGACTGCTTTTATTATCAAACACAATTTCACCAAGACCTCATCATGTTTCACTAGTAAATCAAGAACATTGTGTTCTTACTGACTGAAAGCACGAAAGACAATAACACACAGTGTACTTACTTACTCAATATCATTATCCGTAAGAGTCAACAACAATTAACATACTGTAAGAACACTGTGTGTGAACATGATAATTTAGTTTTAGATTTAAGATATTTCCCACTGGATTTGTCTCAGTTTTATATCACTGTATCTAGTTCTCTAGATTAAAAGCAAAGTAGAGTAACACCCCATTTTGACCCCATTTTAAAGGCTCAACATGCTCTTGCTGAGCCAAAAGTACATAGACACCTGACCATAACACTCATATATGCATTTTGTACATCCCATTCCAGATTCAGTCCACCTTTGCTGTTATAATAACTTCCACTCTTTGCTCATTTAGCCACAAGAGCATTAGTGAGGTCAGGCACTGATATCATGCGAGGAGGCCTGGGGTTTAGTCAGCGTTCCAATTCATCCCAAAGATGTTCAGTGGGGTTGAGGTCAGGGCTCTGTGCAGGCCACTCGACTTCTTCCACACCCACCTTGGCAAACCATGTCTTCATGGAGCTCGCTTTGTGCACAGGGGCACTGTCATGCTGGAACAGGTTTGGGCTTCTTAGTTCCAGTGACGAGAATTTGTAATGCTACAGTATACAAAGACATCCTATACAATTGTGTGCAATTTTCTGGTAACATTTTGGGGAAGACCCACATCTGGGTGTGATGGTCAGGTGTCCATAATCTATTGGCCATATAATGTACATTATAAATAATGGCTGGTAACCCACATGGGGATGCAATGCCAAGGTGGAGAGTCTATGTTGTAGGGTGAGAGGGCAGTGACAAGTGGATGTGTCCATTTAATAATTATAATATTAAAAATAAAGTGCCTGTTCCTGGCACAATATTTCAACTATGGTCACTGTTCAAAATTTCATGCCTGTTTAGGAGAGTAATTAAAACTAAAGATTCGAACACGTTGGCTTACAGTACAGAACAGTCTGTCTCTTGCAATGCCACACTGCTTCTCAATTATAAAAAGAGAACTCTGTGTGCAGGGAAAAGCTCAGTGAAGTTCAACTTTATGTACATAAATGAGTGTGACTTAACATATCAGACAATAGCTTCACAAAGGGGAAACAGTAAGTTGAACATTGATGAATTTTTTATTCGCTAAAACCAAATTAATTTAATTGGCATTTCAATGATCATTGCACAAAACGTGCAAGCGGAAACAATAGAGACATTTCTACATCTGTTAAATCTTAATTAATCATTCTAAAACTGTCAGCTTCAGTAGATGGTGGTGGCCAGCACCACCCCCCTGGACATGAATATAGATGGTATTTTTGAAACAAACTTACATCATGCTAAACTAGTATCTATAACTTTATAGCTTTATATCTTGGCCATTTTTGACCAAAGAAAAATTACAAAGAAAAATTACCATCTTTTCTGAAAGAACTAAAAGCTTTTTCACATCCACTAATGGTTTGGCTATCCTTAATAGCAGATAGCTGTGAGCTGCTGACTGAACACACAAGTACTGAAAGAGCTCTATTACAGCGAGTTACTCTCCAGAGGAAGTCAAACCCAGCAAATCTTCAAAGCTGCAGAGCGACCACCAAACTCTCTCTACACTAATCGCTTTAGAAACGCCTCTCAGAAGCAGAGAAAGATGGAGAGGAACAGCGGGGAAGAGTGTGTGGAGGGCGGCGCTGACTCCTCCACCCTGCTGAGCGCAGGAGGATACGCATCAGTGACCCATTGTGGATGAATCCCATCAGCGCGACACCTTCTCTATTCCCTCTGGAAACGTCAGCAGGAACCAAAAAATAACTTAAAAAAATCCCATCACTGCAGAGGCATGTGAATCATTAGAGTGCAACCTGCAGGCTTGGAGCACTGGGGCGATTTAGAGAAAGAAAGAGAGAAAGAGAGAGAGAGAGAGAGAGAGAGAGAGAGAGAGAGAGAGACAGACGGGTGAGTTCCTCCTCCGTTAAGAGCTTTCCATAGAGACACAAACTGAGAAGATTGCTGTGTGCTCTAACAAACACCTACACATCAATGTTTCTATATACTGTAGGTTTTAATTAGGGATGCACCCATTCTTCTATTTCCAATATAATATCAATATCTTAGCTCCGAGTTTCTGTCATTTTCTCAAAAGCCATGTGTATGTGTAAAAAATGGAAATAATCATCCATACTTTTGAGAGAGTAGGTAGGGGACAGAGAAAATGATCCCAGCCTTAATTTTTAGGACAACACCCCTACTCTCTCACTATATTTCTTACCTTTTCTCTTTTAGCTTTAAATCTAAAATAATAACATTTATTATTATAAATAACATTTACGATATACTATACCAACATTTATATCTAGTCATTTATATTATTCATATGCAGTGCACAGGGAGGCACAGTGAATACCAGTTCTTCTCTTGGCTACAGCAGTCATTAAGAAACCATCACACACTCCATTCTGTCAAAAACTGAGTCTGAGCCTGCCCAGGAGGAGGTATTTCATTTGCACCTTGATAAATTTGTTTGTTACGAGTCATGTTGATCCATGTGTCACATAAAATTAAGTGGATCAATTTGCTGGGTGTAATTCCCTTTAAACATCCACATGCATGGTGGCTTTGTGCTCCCTCAGATAGCCCATTAGACAGCAGGCCTTTAAATAGCACTCCATTCCAGCGGTGCTGCTAACATTGGCACTAACTTTGAAATAATGATTCTTTAAAAATACTATCAGAATAACATTGGACTGATGTCAGACAAACACTGAGCTACTGCTAGACTAATGCTGGGTAAATATCAGCCTAAAACTGGCAGTATTTGCAGTTATTCACTTCTCCTGTAAGGCTAATGTCAGCTTAATGTGAGAATATTGTTGGGCTAATGCCAGACTAATGTCAGACTAATGCTGGACTAATGTCAGACTAATGCTGGACTAATGTCAGACTAATGCTGGACTAATGTCAGTCTAATGCTGGACTAATGTCAGGCTAATGCTGGACTAATGTCAGTCTAATGCTGGACTAATGTCAGAGTAATGCCAGACTAATGTCAGACTAATGCTGGACTAATGTCAGTCTAATGCTGGACTAATGTCAGACTAATGCTGGACTAATGTCAGTCCAATGTTTAACTAATGTTGGCCTAATGTCAGTCAATTGTCAACCTAAAGTTAGTCTAATGTCAGCCTAATGTCAGTCTAATGTCAGTCAAATGTCAACCTAAAGTTAATTTAATGTCAGTCTAATGTCAACCTAAAGTTAGTCTAATGTCAGTCTAATGTCAACCTAATGTCAGTCTAATGTCAATCTAATGTCAACCTAAAGTTAGTCTAATGTCAGTCTTGTCAGTCTAATGTTACTTTAATGGCACTCTAATTTTGGACTATGTCAGGCTAATGTCAGTCTAATAGACTACTATTAGACTACTGTCAGACTAATTTTGGGCTAATAGACTACTGTCAGACTAATTTTGGGCTAATAGACTACTGTCAGACTAATTTTGGGCTAATGTTGAGCTATTGTCAGGCTAATGTCTAAATATTGCTTTTGCTAAGATCAGACAAATCAACAGTCTAATATTGTGCTAACATTGGGCTAACTTCAGACCACTAACAAATTAATGTTGAATTTAGACTGCTCTACCAACGGCCTAACACCAGGCTTAAATCAGCTTAAAGCTGGGATAAACACAAATGAATGTTGAGCTAACATCAGAGCACTGACAGATTAACCCTGTGGTCGTGTTGTTCTATTTCAGGGCTAATATTCATCTAACAGTAGATTAATTTTATGCTAGCAGCACAGTTTGTGCTGGTCCTGCATAAATGTGGGTCTAACTGTCAAAAAAAAAAAAAAAAAAAGATTATTTCCTATAATCCAAAAATGTTCTAAGCACTTAAGTATTGTAAAGTAAATCTTCCTAACTCTCTCAACAACCTCAACCTCCAAACAGAAGCTCTGAGTGCTGGCAGCTGAAAGCCCTGAGCGATTGTCTCCGAGGAGAGCATTCACACTGATCGATTTCATCTGCTCTATCTGATGGAAATGCGTCCCACTGAGTGACTAATGCATGCCTTTTCACTAAAGTCCCCCACTTACCAATGCAGCTATGTGTGTGTGTGTGTGTGCATGCAAGAGAGAGACAAAACATGAGAAACATACCATGAAGCAGAAATCTAAAACAGTAATATTGTTAACATTATAGTTATATAGTAACTATTCAACTGCTGATTTTCTCCACCTTCACACACTTGATCTGTCCTTTTCTTTCTCTTCATCCATCTGCTCTGTGGTCACAGTCACAACTACCTGAACCTTGTTCTCTTTTCTCTTCCTATCTCCAGCACTTTTAGTTTCTTTAAATAATAAAAAGGATGGATGCAGTTATTCTCTAAATCTCTGAAGGATGGATGCGGTTATTCTGAGCCAAATGGCTTTTTGATTTTCTCTCTGCCCTGCTGTTGTTCATCCCAAGAGCTTGTTTTGATAAATGCTGCTAATTTACAGTGACATTTTGTCTCTTTATAACATGACAGTGGAATTTAGATGAACGAAATGTGCACATTTAGACAGCCTTCCAACATCCCAAACTGGCCTTTAATAATTATTAAACTAAACATTACCAAGTGTTGTGTGCTTTTTAGGTTTTTTTGTTTTTTTACCAAAAAATAAATTCTTGATGTGGTATGATAATAATAAGGTTATAGCTGATAATTTTTGATTTTAAGATGATGAGATATTAAGTTTTGACCCCCAAGTCAAAGCAGATACTTGTCTACTGTATGCTTTTATATTTGTATAAAAGTTCTAATTTATATTCAGTGTTGTGTATATAAATAACATGCTTAAAATATTTTTATATACAACTATATAATTACAATATTCCTCTCTATATTCTGTATATCAACATGTGAATAGAGATAGGGAACATTATAAATAGTTTTGGTCTTTCATTCTGTCATTAGCTTATTGTGCATGGGAAGGATTCGGCTTCTTCATTATTAGCTGGAAAATTAAATGGAAAGAGACATTGTTATATATATATATATATATATATATATATATATATATATATATATATATATATATATGTACATATGGGGTCATAAGTTTACATACGCCTTGCAGAATCTGCAAAATAATAATTCAAAAAATATTTTAAAAATTGCATTTTGTTTTTATTTAGTACTGCCCTGAATAAGCTATTTCACATAACAGATGTTAAAATATAGTCCACACGACACAATAATAACTGAATTTACACAAATGAACCAGTGTGTGTTGTTACCTGGATGATCAACGAGTGTTTTTATGTTTTGTGATAGTTGATCCATCTTTCCACACTGAGGACAATTGAGAGACTCGTACACAACTATTACAAAAGGTGCAAACATTCACTGATGCTTAAGAAGGCAACACGATACAATAAGAATTGGGGGATGTAAACTTTTGCACAGGATAACTGGTGTAAATTGGTATTATTTTGTCTTCTGGGAAACATGTAAATATCTTATGTAGCTTCTGAAGGGCAGTACTAAATGAAAAAAATAAGATCTTTAAGCAAACTAATGAAAATTACTAATGAACATCTTGTTCAAAAGTTTACATCCCCCTGGCTCTTAATATAGTGTGTTGCCTCTCTCTCTTATTTTAAAAAAAAATTAGTAACATTTTGCAGATTCTGCATGGCATGAGCACTCTCTCTCTCTCTCTCTCTCTCTCTCTATATATATATATATATATATATATATATATATATATATATATATATATATATTATAGTGTGTGTGTGTGTGTTTGTGTGTGTGTTTCGTACAGAGTCGTGCTCCTGGAGAGCAGCCATGATGAAGGTTCGGTACTGAGTCTGAGAGAGCAGTGCTCTGTTGTAGAAGCCACTGTAGTGTCGCTCGTCTCCGAGTGTGAAGCTCTCCGGCAGCGTGTGCAGCCTTGCAGCGATGTATGGCTTCAGGGAGTCGTCACTCTGCCTCCTCTTCCTCTTCATCACAGTTGAATCTCCACCACCCTCTAACAACTAACACACACACACACACACAATACTGAATGCATATATCCAGACCTTTAATACACTTAATACACACATACAGACAGAAATACAGAAAATCATGTTCAGACACACTCAACTGTGTGGGTAGGCAAACACACAAAATAACACATACATTATATGCATAGACACATAATTACATAAAATTGCACACGGAAACACACATACGTGCAAACACACACTATAAAAAAATGCTTCTTAAGCCTCTCTCTTTTTGCACCTCCCCCCTTTCTCTCTCACACAAAGCGATTGTGAGCTCAACACCACAATAAATAGCAACTTATCTCAGCTCACACAGCCAACTTGAGAATATATGTCTATTCTAATGAGCCAGCCCAGTTTTTATTATGAATTATTTTATTTGTCTTTTCAATGATCTTTCTTATCATCTATTCTATTCATCTGATGTTGCTGTACAACACCCTGGTCATTATCTATTACTTTAAGGCGACAGATGACCAAACATGAAAATTACACAATTTTCCTCTTACCGCAAATATAGTAGCTAAGACATGTTCAATGTCTGAAGTTTGCTTCTCTAGTTTTGCACTGGAGCTGCTTGTTTTTGTCAGAAGTGTTCTTTCAAATCAATTCAATCTGTCCAGCATAAATATACACAACATCTTTCCATCTGTAATTAACCTCTCGTGCATGAGAAGGATTCGGCTTCTTCATTATTAGTGAAATTGTTGGTGTTAAAGTATAATGAGAATGTGAAAACGGACAGAGACATTGTGTGTTTGTTGATTTGTATGCGTGTGTGTGTGTGCTGTACAGAGTCGTGCTCCCAGAGAGCAGCCATGATAAAGGTGCTGCTGAAGCCCTGCATACAATCATGCCATATTTATTTCACAAGCCTGACACTCATTTATATTCAAAACCCCACATAGTATAGCTCTGAGAGAAAGTGAGCTCAGGGGAAAAAGAGAGTGTGTTTGAGCCCCACACTGTCTGTATTAATAACATAAATGAAATAAAAATGAAGAGTTCTGTAGTGACAAGGAGAGCAAGGAGGAGGCTTTTAGTCAGAACAGAAAGTTACAGCGTCAGCACAGAAGAAATAAAGGGAATTTGTTAAAAAGGCTTGTTTATCAAAGTGCTGAAATACTACAGGGTGTCTAAACCACAGCTCATGTGTTTTACTGTTCCTACTGTTATAATGAGACAAAGAGAGACAGAGAGACAAGCAAACAGACAGATACACAGAGAGAGAGAGAGACTAATAGACAAATATAGACCATCAGCTAGACAGACCACTAGACTCTCCATCTATCTATTGTTTTTTATATACATACATACACATGCAATATCACTCATGAGTTAACACACACTCAGATACACATATAAACATGTCCCTGTGCTCACACACCTCATCCAGGTCGATGTCCTCTGGACTTTCCCAGTGGCGCAATGTAGCTTGACTCATGGGCACCACCACTATGTAGTACCACCTGCAGGACACACACATCAGGATATAAACAGTCAGTCCCGGTGAATGAGGCACAGCCTCTATGATTCAATCAAGAATGTAGAGATATACAGAGTGAATTTTTAGGTTTTATCCAAAGTAAGAATCTGGATAATTAAAATCCTTTTATGAGTTTAGTAATGTGTTAGAGCAGGGAAAAAAATAGCTTCTATTACTCAGACTCCAGCACTGAGACCGAGAACCTCTCTCTCTCTCTCTCTCTCTCTTGTGTATGTGTGTATGTAATTCAGCTGCCTACAGCAGCTACACCTGGATAAAAATTACATGCCATTTTACGGCCTGAGCTACCAAACTAGATTTATTGATTTTGCATTTGTAAGAGATTGGGTCTGGTTATTTCGTGCACTCTGCATTCGTTCTGGAGCCGTTCTGACTTTCTGACTTGAAGCTAATATTTAATGAATTACCATTGCAATAAAAAACAGCTCTGCTTATTTACTCTAGCTTTTGCATTAGTAGCAAATTCAAATAACATCAGGCTACTTTTGACTGATCAATAGTAAGGACAGTAAATGTATTTTAAATCTAACTTTAATTTAGCATTGCACTAGAAGTTGTTAAATAATCAATGGTTTATACAACACTATGAAATCTGTTGGATTTCTTCCCCATTTTTGGTTTTTATCAAAGGCTGGACTACTAACTCTATGAGCTGAGCTATGGTGCTATAAAATCATTGAAATATTTTCTGTGATATGTATTTTGCAGCTAAGATCCAAACCTTGTTCATTTCCATATTTATATCTGAAATACATTTTTATGCCTTAATTCTGTGATTCTGTTCATGTTCTTCAAATCACAGAGGTTATAGGGCCCTGGCTTTGTGAGCCACAAACAAGTGAGGTTATTTTAGATTCTGCTGCCGTCTCTCAGTGTCCAGACCACTGCATTATTTCAAATCCTTGCACTGCCCTAGACAAAAGGCTCTGAGAACACGCTGTGAAAGTGAAGGAAAGCCACTTGTTTAAGAGCTTGGAATGAGCATGGAACAAATACGGGTAAAGGAATACAAGCAGGCTTTGAGGATGACCCAGTAGTAGTGGACAGTAATACACACTAAAGCAATATTCCACTGCAGTGAAATCACACACTCATCTTGCCCACATAAATCTCTGAAACTCTGAGAGAGTGAACACGACACAGAGAGCTAAATAACTTCAGCCAGTGTGAGATCTATATTTCTCCTCCTTGCATCTAGATGACTATGAATTAAGGCAAGATGAGAGGTCTTCTCCTTCCAACCTGGATGTTTGTGTCACTCATGGTTTGCATCTACTCTATTCTGTTGTTGCCTCTGATCCACAAAAGACAAATGTAAATGGAGCCCACACATGATGTTTACTTTATTATATATATATTTTCTTGATTTATGTCAATCTAAGATCTGTTTTTGTTGTATTTTTGGCTGAATGTCTCATTGGTGTGGATATGGAGAATATTACAAGGTCATAAATATATTTAATTTATTTCTAGAACTCAGTGAGCCTCATTTATCAAGCTGGATATGACCAGATTTATTTTTAAATCGTTCACAGGTGCATGAGTTTGTGTAAATTTACATATAAGAAGACTCATGACACATGTTGAGCCTGCTGAGTTACTGCAAATGTATACTGTATATGGATTAGTTGAAATATCTTAATTATTTCAATTACACACACAAACATTTCGTGAAATAGTTGTTCCATAATAATGACTTGAAAGAAAGCAATCTGAAACAAATTCACAAATTAAGACAGATTCTCAGTCAGGACAAAAAAATGGCACCCTATAAAAGGGGAAAAGTCAGTCTGTGTCTGTGGTAGCCAACACGCTGCGATGGCTGAGCTGCATTAGTGGAAAATTTAGTGCACCATTTTGTCATCAGGTTGTCATTTTCAGCTCTGTGAGCTTTGCCTTTTATGGAGTTTTGGGGGTGTTACTCAATGTAAATCAGCTGTGCCATGAATGAGCTTGGCAATTTATAGGTCATTGGTATTTATCAACACATGCACATGAGAACAAAGTCAAATCAACATTACCGAAATTTATGGAAATCTGCTGGCAACTCTTAGTTCAGTTTAGCCTAGGAAAACATTTACACAGCTTTATTAACACATTAATAAATAAATTTGAATCTCCCAATGCCCTTTGTGAATATAAAATTAAGCTTTCTACCCATGGCTGTCATTATAACAGCCTGCTCACAATATTGCTCTTATAATAGGCTTAATTTTCTTTTACCTTCTAATGAGTTCCCAGTGAAGAGGTTTGAGAGATGCTTTTAAATCTCTTATCACCTTGTGACTGCAGGAAGCATTTAAATGTATGACTAAACGCAGCAGGTAGCAGCAGACAAAAATGTTTCCCAGTGCAAGAGACAACATCTGTGTGTAAAATGTGTATCTACACAGGACTAAGAGTATCAGCCCACTGGAGAGAGGGAGAGACACAAACACTGCAGATTGTCATGGAAATAAAATCACCTGTAATAGATCCCTCTGTGAAGAGATTAATCTCAAAGGGATTCAGTGGAATCTTGCACCAAAACTGTAAGATAAGCATTGATTTGTGAGTCAGGTTATTTTGGATTCTGCTGTCCAGACCACTGCATCATCTCAAATCCCTGCACTGCCCTAGACCAAAGGGTTCTGAGGGTGTGGCAGTCACGAAATCTGTTTTAAATCATTTGAAATAAAGCTGAGCATAAAAGTCTATAAAAAGTAAGTCACCATGTGCACACTATGTCCATGTGCCTGTGACTGTCTGTGTGTGTTTTAGTGGGTGTATGGTGCAGACCTGATATGTGCAGAGGCACTGGCGGTCACTGTGGGCAAGGTTAGAGTGACTCTTCCACCCACAGCAGACTCATGGGCCGAGCGGCTGGGCTTTTTGTCAAGCAAGTCCGGGGCTGTGCGGATGGACACTTGCTGCTGCAGTCCTCCGGCGCTGCTGCCTCTGTTCATCAGCACAAACGAGTACTCGGTGTCGGGCTGAAGACGGGTGATCAGTTTCCTCCGTAGATCGCCCTGCACCTCCACGCTCTGCTGGTTATACAGGATCTGCCAGAGGAGGGTGCTCATGTTAACACAGATACACAAGCTCACTAAAGCCCTGCGGCTGATGTGACAAAACAGCCAATAGTGTGTTTATACATGGCCAGCGACTTGGGTTAAACATCTGAGTTTTAAATTATATAAGAATTAAATGACACTAACACTACTACTGCTGGACTGTCACTTGGACGCAGGCTGCAGTGGATAAAATTAACTCCTTTACTGGAGCCACATTTACATCCGGATCTAAAACCACATCGATGGTAAGGGAAAAGAGGTGTATGACTTTCGTTTGGCTTTACTGTGATAAATAATCCATTTGTATATATTTGTTTGGCAATTAACTAACACAAGGTTATGGGTTCGCTAACTACTGTACCTTATACTGTTAAAACATGTCATAATCCAAGATGTTGAAATTGAGGGAGAGTTGTGTGAATGTATGAATAGGAATTATGGGTGAAGGTTTTAAAATGATTACTAATTAACTAATTATTTATTACATTTATTAACTAAAGTTTTTGCCATGTACCCTAGATGGTGCCTATAAGTGAATGTCTGTCTATGTCTAACTTTGTCTCTATGTCTTCCCTTTATCTTTCTATCTGACTGTCTGTTCCTCTCTTTTTACTTGCCACTATTTGCTTTTCCCTTTAATTTCCCTTCAATTTAATTATCTGCCTTTCCCTTTTCTCTTTTATTTTTTTGCATGCCTTTGTCTGTCTTTCTCTTCCTCTAATCATCACTCTGGTGGTTATACAGGATCAGGCAGAAGAGGGCGCTCACATTAACACATGCATGTTGGGAACAGACATGAGTGAACTCTTTTGCCTCTCTCCCTCTCTCACTTTTTTCTTCTGACCTTCAGTGTACCATCTGTACCTCTGCTTTTTTCTTTCTCTTCTGCTTTCACACACACACACACACACACACACACACTGCATCAGGAGTTTGTAGTTCTCAGCAGTGGTCCTGTAGTAGCTCTGGGATGCATATTTTTTTATTTTTCTTGCTCCAACACACCTGATTCAACTCATCAGCTCTTTAACGGACTTTGACGAGTGTACTACGTGGGTGTGTTATAGCTTAATCACACTGAATATGATTTTGAGTGCAACTGTGAGTGTGTACTTCATTTCCGGTTGAGGGCTTTGCTGTGTTGTTTTCTTGTTTATTAGTTGTTGGTGGACCTGATGTGTGTCTGTAGAGTACAAACTGAATGTGGTGCTTGATTATTTTTGCTGTGTGTGCTTTGCAGTGATGAGGATGTTTCCTCTGCTCTGGACCATTGTCTAACTGGGTGGTGCCATTCCAAGGTCAGTAAAGCTATTTATCCACATGTCTGCCTGTACACCGGTCAGCCATAACATTATGACCACTGACAGGTGAAGTGAATAATATTGATTATCTTGTTACAATAGCACCTGTCAAGGGTTGAGATATATTAAGCAGCAAGTGACCAGTCGGTTCTCGAAGTTGATGTGTTGGAAACAGGAAAAATGGTCAAGTGTAAGGATTAGAGAGACTTTGACAAGGCCAAAATTGTGATTTTGGATCACTGACGCGCGTGGGGAGTGAAGGCTAGTCCGTCTGGTCCGATCCCACAGAAGAGCTACTGTAGCACAAATTGCTGAAAAGTTAAAGCTGGCTATGATAGAAAGGTGTCACAACACACAGTGCATTGCACAGGGGCTGCATGGCCACAGACCAGTCAGAGTGCCAGTGCTGACCCTGTCCACCGCCGAAAGTGCCTACAACGGACAGGTGAGCATCAGAACTGGACCACGGAGCAATGGAAGAAGATGCCCTGGTCTGATAAATCACATTTTCATGTGGAAGGCCGGGTGTGTGTGCATCGTTTACCTGGGGAAGAGATGGCACCAGCATGCACTATGGGAAGAAGGCAAGCTGGCGGAGGCAGTGTGATACTCTGGGCAATGTTCTGCTGGGAAACTTTGGGTCCTGGCATTCATGTGGATGCTATTTTGACACATACCACCTACCTAAACATTGTTGCAGACCAGGTACACCCCTTCACGGCAACAGTGTTCCCTAATGGAAGTGGCCTCTTTCGGCAGGATAATGCCCCCTGCCACACTGTAAAAATTGTTCAGGAATTGTTCGAGGAACATGACAAAGAGTTCAAGGTGTTGACTTGGCCTCCAAATTCCCCAGATCTCAATCTAATTGAACATCCGTGGGGTGTGCTGGCCATCAAGTCCGATCCATGGAGGCAACACCTCGCAACTCACAGGACTTAAAGGATCTGCTGTTAACATCTTTGTGCCAGATACCACAGCACACCTTCAGGGATCTAGTGGAGTCTGTGCCTCAAAGGGTCAGGGCTGTTTTGGCAGCAAAAGGGGGACCAACACAATATTAGGCAGGTGGTCATAATGTTATGGCTGATCGGTGTATATTTTCTATTGATACAGCTCTGTCTATTTGGTGTGTGTGTGTGTGTGTGAGTCACCTTAAAAGGCACTTGAGGCTTGTAGGTTTCAGGCACCTCCCACGTGAGCAGTACTGAGGTCTTTGTTGCTGCTTTCACCCCAAAGTTTTTGGCAAATTCTGTTGAAAAGAAGTCATAGACTGAGTATATGCTGAAACTCTCTTTATTCTTTACACGCACACACACAGACACACACATTCATTTTGAGTAGGCACTTTAAACATTAGATAAATTATGAATTTAAATGTTAAAATGTCATCACGCCTTGTTTTATTGGAAAAGGGCAACCTAAACACATTTTAGACAACATTTAGGCAAATTATTTAGACACACAGCAACATTAAAGTTGTTATTCAGCCAAGTGTAAAATGTGACATCAGCATCTGCAGGTCTCTGTGTGGTTTCCTGGTGCAGTCTCTAGCTTTGTTTCTAGTGTTTGGTGTAATGAGGTCCCTAGTCTGTTGGTCCTGCTTCTGTGATATTACGATTATCTGTATTATAACCATAACACTGGTAAACCTCTTAATAAGGCTGGTTTATTAAAGACTGAAGATTTTCAGTCACCCAGTCCAAGGGGAAAGTCTCTGCCTGCGGCATAAACATGTTCAAACTGAGACTTAACACCAAAGCAAAGAACTCCATGAAATAAATGAATGATTCTCATCCCTGGAGTTTGCGGTCTGGTGATCTTCTGTGATATTCACTTAAAACCAATTTACTTGTTATTGTTTTTCAATTAGTGGACTGTTACCCCAGGGTTTTATTCTACACTTGTTTTACCTTCCTCTTATTGCGTTTTCATTCTTTTATTGTTTTATCTTTTACACACTCTCTGTAAAGCACTTTGTTTGACCCTGCTTGAAAATATAAGTTGTTGTTGTTCCTCTTTCGGCTGCTTCCATTAGGGGTCGCCATCGTGGATCACTTGTCCACGTATTTGATTTAGCACAGTTTTTACGCTGGATGCCCTTCCTGACACAACCTTCCCCAATTTTATCCAGGCTTGGGACCAGCACTGAGAACGCATCGTTGCACTGGTTTTGGTTCCCTGGCCAGGAATGGAACCCGGGCCACAGCGGTGAGAGCGCTGTGGCCTAACCACTAGTCCTCCAGGGACCAGAAAAGAACTATATAAGTAAGTCTCATTATTATTATTATTATTATTATTATTATTATTATTATTATTATTATTATTATTATTAACGACCCATCTGCTCACACCAGACATCACTACAATCCTCCTCCATAATGGAGTGCTCACTGTAGCAGTGTTTACAGTCATAATTTTTAAATTTATGCCAAAACCACACACACACACACACTATTATGTACATCACAAGACAACTGTACTTGAGTATATTATACCAAATATAAGAGATAATACACAATGAAGTGGCCTGATATCAGATGAGTGAAAGTGAAGAGCACCACACTGCTTCAATAATCCTTATCTTGTTTATCCCACGGATACTTCACCACATTTTAAAGCTTTTTTCCCTTTCCTTTTTCACTTCCTTATATTTGAAAATAGTAACCTCATAGTCATTTTATTTTTGCCAACTTACTATTCCTGACATATCAATAGGCTAGCGTTATATGGTTGGTATGGCTCAGCAGGCTTTCTCTTGCTCTATTCTTTATTTTTACTTTATCATTTCTATGCACTGAGGCCTGTAAATAATTCCTTTCTGTGCACATTCATGCTATTAATAGACACCTGCCAGCCAATCAGAAATGACAGCCAATCAGATATGAGTATTTTAAATGATCATGGTATAATGACTGAAGGACACAGAGGTAAATTGTTCATAGCTGTCTGTCCTTTAGGCTGTATACAGGTGTGTGTGTGTGTGTGTGTGTGTGTTTGTAAGCACAAGCCGTGCCTGTCCTGCCACAGTGTTTCAGCTACCACCATCTGTTCTGCTCAGTATTAATAACTCTGTGTGTGTGTGTGTGTGTGTGTATGTCTCACCAGGCACAGATGTGGCCATGGTCCTGCTCTGAATGCTGGGGCTGAAAGGTCCTGGTCCCTTCCTGGTGAAGGCTCTCACTCTGATGTCGTAGGTAGTGTCAGGCTTCAGGCCGCTGATGCTCATGCGTGTCTCTGTTGTACTGTTGGTTTGATTCTTTACACTGTTGATGTCACGGTACACAATATCATAGCGCACAATTTTGCCATTTCTCTGCCCCAGGGGTGGTGGTGCCCATGCCAGAGTTGTTGAGGTGGAGCTCAATCCCACCACACTCAGGTTTTGTGGGTAACCACTAGGTGTGTCCTCAGGGGTTGTGACCTAAAGTGAAAACACTTGGAAGGTGAAACACTATACTTCCAAAGCATAATAATCTTAAATATATTAAGTGTATTTCCAAGTATATGGTTTTGTCCAGACTATAAAACTATATCTTGTGCCCTGTAGCAGGTGCTGCCACTTATACGGCAATGTGGGACATGTTAGAATCATGCAGTGTAAACATTACAATATGTTGCACAGAGATACAATCAAAAGAGTAAACTCTGTGGTTCAGAACAAGCGGTTTTACACAACATACATGCTAGGATTGCTAACCACAGCGTCAACAGAACACACTGTGGAGACAGCACATATGCCTGGGAGAGTGCCATCTGCACCCAGAAGGGGTGTTCCAGATCTGGGAAAAGTTTGGCAGGGCACAGATGGACCTCTTCACCGATGCCAAATCGACTCCCTGTCTACTCTGGTTTTTCCTAGCAGAGTAGGACAGTGCACTAGGTCAGGGTGCACTGGCTCATGACTGGCCTCACTGTCTACTGATCCTGCCCACAATGCACAAAATTCAGCAATCAATCCACAGATCAGACCTGCTTGCAGCTATAGCACCGTGGACAGTGTCTCACTGGAATCTCATAAACCTGTCACGAAGACAAAGGTGCCTTTCTGAAGGGAGCAAGGCACCTTCATCTGCTACATTCCTGCAAATATCCGATGTGGTCTTGTACTGAAGTCATTTCCTTTATAAGCACTCCCTTTATAAGACTATATAAGGCGAACTGAAATGAGTCTCTCTAAAGACTGCCTTTTTTTGCTAGCAATCACTTCAGCATAAAGAGTGAGGAGCTACATGCCTTGGTGATAAGCTCACCTTGCAAGCATTGATGGTTGACATGACCTTGTGGTTGAATGTGGAATTTCTGCCCAAAGTCATATCACTCACTTTTGTTAACCAATCTATAGCCCTCACAGAGTCCCTTGAAGGGGAACCTGCAGTGCACTCCTAGCTCTTCCCAGTAGTGCCACCCTACAGTACTATTTTGTTCACACTAGCGGGTGACAAAGCAACAGTTGACCATACGTTTTCTATTTACGTGCCCGACACAGAGCTGTAATTTCAGCAACCATGGCAAGCGTCAATGCGACATGTGATAGTTAAACTGAGATGTTCTCAAATCAATGCAAATTAGGTATGACATAGTAAAGCGACAAATTGAATTGACTGGCTCAAATGGCCCCCCGATCACTGTGGTCAACATTGCAACTTTAGTTCCTACCTGCAGTTAGTTCACATTTACTGTCTGACATGCAAAAATAGAAAAATGTATATCTATGGTTTTATCCTATCCTGTCATCCTGCAGCAGATATGGTTGGTGCTTGTGGTGGGTGTGCACAGTGAATACAGTTAGCTTGTTCTGTTTGCTCTGTTTAAGTAGTTAGCTTTAGAAGCTATTTATCCTAGTGGTGTTTCTCATCTGAACTAAAAATCATGAATGGATCATGGCAGCCACCATTCAACCAAGGGGAAATCGACAGGACAACTTAACATACTGTAGGTGCTTTATAATAACGTTATTGGAATGCATTATTGGTACTCAAAGCCAGTACTGTGACTCTTGTAACCTCTTTAACGTGCTCCTCTCCGTGGCCGGCTCGGTTCTTGGCACTCAGTCTGAAGCTATAAGTGGAGCCCTTGAGCAGCCCGGTGACGGTGAAGTGGTCATCGGTGCGCATGAAGTGGCGCGTGATGAACGAGCCTTCATCATTGTCATCTTTGTCATCATTATCATTGTCGTCCTGGCGTTTATACTGCAGTCTGAAGCCCAACAGCTCGCCGAACGTCTCTTTTGGAGGCTGCCACTGGATCAGAGCTGTGTTACCCACTGTAGTGCTGATGATCATAGTGGGCTTACCTGGCACTGAGAGAAAGAGACAAAATGACACACACAGTGGAGCTGTATAGACACTACATATACATTAGTAAACTAGATAGCTTAATCTAGCTAATCTGACATGCTACTTAGCTTATAATTCTTCAGACAATACCAAATAATACATGCACAAGTGAACATCAGTGAAACCTAAGTAATAAAATAAAGAAGTAATAAAATAAAACTTTCACATGGATAAGTGGCTAAAGATCATTATCTTCATTAACAGGACATAAGCGCTAGGTACAGTAAGTTCACATTATCTTTTTATGAGCAATCCTCCTTATGAGCTTATTGGCATTGTAATAAACAGCTGTTAGACAGTGAGTGAATTTAAAACTATTAAATATTAATGAAATAAACAGGCAAAAATTAACAGTGTGATAAATGACAAATTGTAAATGCTTCATCTACTGCTCACAAAAGCTGAATATGGGTGTTAAATATGTGTAATGAATCACTTATTAATATATTCATTATAAATGCATCTTACACATTACTCAAACACACCCTTACCTGCCCCTGTAGTGGTGACCACCTTGGCTTTACTCCGAGCCCCATCACCTTTAGTTGTGTACGCTGCCACGGTAACTGAGTATGATGTCTCTGCCTGCAACCCTGTGATGTAGGCCTCCTGAGGAAGAAGAGCAGAGGGAAATATCAGTCTGAAACTCTGTGTGTGTTTGTCAGCAAATATCAGCAAACACACTTTGATAGCAACATGACACTATTTTATTATTTTCCCATATGTGAACACAACTTGTTAATGTTGTTAATCATGCACTTCAAATACACTTCTACTCGTAAACAGATGTGACAGTTTTAGAAATATAAAAAGAATATCCTGGGGAAATTTGATGGGGGAAAAGCTAAAATCTTTAGTTTCTATTGACTAAAAAAGTTCAATTTCAGTTTACTAAAATTGCAGTATATTTTTGTCAAGTACATTTAGACTACAACGTATAAAAATTAAATGACTAAAACATGACAAAAATCTATTTTCATCAGAATATTAAAACTAAGACTAATCTAAATGAGCTGGTAAAATTAACATTAGTGGCAAGTAGAAATTGTGCTACACTGATTTTTTTTGCCAAACAGTTTCTTTAAGATGGCTGAGGGGTTCAACTAAGGGCTAATGAGGACAAATGAACATGTGTTAATACAGTATTGGAGGACACATTGAACAAATATTAATACAGTAATGTAAGACATATTCTGGTGTCTGTGTTTATTCTGGAGGTTCCTATATTAGGAAAAATACACATTCATTATATTACCAGCCTAATGATTAATATGTCTTGCTTCTTGCATCGACTCTGAATATGTCTGAAACATAACATTTTAAACATTTACAACATTTGCAGCTGCTTCCAGTTGCCTGATGTTACAGCATGCGGAGACTGAGTGCGGAGCCGTCATGCTGAGTCCACATAGGAAATGGGTTGGAAGAAATGGAGAAATGAATTATCTCGCATTTTTAAAATCTCTTAAAGTGGGAGATAAAGCAGGAGAAAATCTGTCTCTCATTTAACACTTAGGGGCCTCTCCTCCCTCTAATTAGTTTTTAGGAGTTAAACAGTCTCTTTCATCTTAGGCAGATTGAGCAAGGCAAGTCAGATTGGGACAAGGCCGATACGGAGAGACTCTAACCAGCATGGAGTTAACCACAGCCACCATATGTGAGAGAGGAGACTCTTTATCTGCCTGGAGTGATATCACAGTCACAGCTCATTAATCTCCATATCACAGGGAGAGACAGACAGAGAGAGAGAGAGAGAGAGAGAGAGAGAGAGAGAGAGAGAGAGAGTTAAAGTACTGTACTGCCTACACCTTGGCAATGGTATACTTCATTCAGTCATGGCTGTAAAGATATCTAGAGGAAAGGAAGAGACATGTACTCTGATTATATTTATTCAAACCTGTTGGAAAGAATCTTTCTTTGCATTGTGAATAAAGCTTGTTTACTTCTAAACTCTGGACTCCAGTAAAGCCAGAGAGAGAGATACGTTCCACTATGGTCACTTCAGTCTAAATGTGTGACTTCTTTTGTATTACTTTGGTGAATATCTTTGAGATGTGACCTTGTGTGCTACATAAATTAAACTTCTTATTTATTTATGTAAAAGAGCTCACAGAAAAATCAAGGTCCATAGAAACAGTGCACTGATTAAATATGAGTGCATTCTTTTTCAACATATTGTATGAAATGTAATAATTTTATTCCTTTCCAAATGCTAAGTACAAGATGTAGAAGGCCTTTTTTATTGGTGCAGGTGTCACATAAATTCCAGTGAGATAAAGGACATAAATATTCCAGCATAAAATATAAATATGCAATAAAGGAAGAAAGTTACATTATAATTACCAGAGTACAGATACAAATAACTAAGGTTAATTATACGTACTATGGGTGTTATTGTTGTATTCATTATGGGTCGAGTTAAGCGTGTATAATGAAGATTTATTATGGAAATTGTGCTTGTTATTCAAACTTTAGATGTAACTACAGACTTAAGCGCTATTCAGAGTTACACACACAGGGTGGTGTTTAACTGAACAGGGTGGTCACAATCTAAAAACTCTGATATAACCACAATATGTCACACTGAAATACACTCAAAACCTAAATAATGTCATCTGAGGCCAATATTAAATACATAAATATGACATTAATGAATTAGTAGTATCATCCATTGAAAGTCCACTAAAAGTTTTTTTCTGCACAGAGGACATGAGAGGAGGCAGCATTTTAATCAGAGACATAAGCAGAGAATTCAAATGAGCTGCAAGCATAACTGATGAGTGCTTGGTCAGCTTATCCTTCAAACTGTCAGCACATTTTATTTAATGGAGAGCACATCAAATTAACATAAATATTTTCATAATTTTATTAATTCAACAACTCAAAATAGCTAATGAAATAGCCTACATCCAGTGCACACACCGCAATTTTATAACCTTGATTTTGTGGCTTCATTAAATTGTGTGGCCAATCATCTGTCAATGCATAATATAAGAAAATAATAAAAAAAAAATAATAGAAACTTGCCAAATAATGAGGGTAGAAGCCATATTGCTGAATTAAACCAGATTTGCAGTGATTAATGTAAATGATTAATGTAATGTTTTTATTTCAATGCTTGCCATTTTCTCATTCATATATCATCCAATTATTCTTTCTGATTTTTCATATTTAAATTGTCTCTTGCTTTTATGTTACGTATGACATTTGACAGCAAAAGCTATTTCCTTCTTCAGTCTACATTTTATATCCTTGCTTTTTGGGGCATAAAAGGTTAATGTTTTTGTTTAAAGGCAATGATTTAGATGCCACTGAAAAATGCTGCCTCTGACACTTCTACTCAGGAAAATGCTGGCCACATGCAGGTCATTTGAATAATCTGAATGAGGAGCCCAGAAAATTGATAGAAGCATCTGCAGAACTCATTTCTAAATACACATAATTTTCCTATGTAAATATTTATGTAACTTTTGGACTTATTTTGCTGATGGATACAGCCATAAGAGTATCATTCATTCATTCATTCATTCAGTAATTTAATAAAGCCCTAAGGCTTTATCTTATGGTTGCCATACTATAGTTAGTCAAGACTTTTTACTGGTTTTACTGCCTTTGTTGCCATGAATGCAAATCCAATGAATGCAAAAATGGTCACTGCTAGTTTACAAAGACAACAAAAGGACCCACCCATCTCCACATTTCCTTTACAGTTAGGTCAACAGGTATGGATTAGTCCCAGGTTTTAAGGCTTTAACTCAATGACTACTAGTTTTAGGGCTCTAACCTTAGGTTACAGTCAGTTATTACCCCTCTAAATCTTGGTTTGTGAGTTCAGACCCCCCTCAACTAAATGAAATGATGAGTGATTGTGGAACTGTAAAGTGGGGAGAGAGACATGGGAATTTATACTAAGTTAACTTTCATAACTCCATTTAGTTTCAGTTTTTAGGGCACTAACTCATGCGTATTACGAGTTGTTAAACCTCTAACACTTTGTAAGTCCCAGTTTTTGAAACTTTAATTTTTAGTAAATATCAATTTTTAACCTTAACCCTAGCAACTAGTAGACAACAGAAGAACTCCAGAGTGTATATGTAAAACTACTCAAATCTCTGTATGGTGAAGTGTCTTTTGCATTCAAATCGACCTGTTCCATCTCCTCTAATTAGACTGAGCAGGATGAAGACATGACTGTTAAAAAGAAACTGTCTGTATCAGGGTGAATGGCTGTGTGAGGGACTTTACTCAGAAGTATGTGCAACAAAATGCAGCCATTGCTCCTTTTCCAATCTTAGTTTTGTCTCTGTTTCAGAGCTTGTAAGCAAAAGCAATAGGACCTGCACTATTCATGGGGAGAGTTTGGCAGAAAAACTGGATTATAGCTACTTCTCTTCCACTAGACAAGGACACCAACCTGACAAAACAGGCTGCTCAAAATGATTCAGCACCACACACAGGCCATGCCCAACACATCACACAGATTTGTGACACAGGCTGTCTTAAATTAATCTCATCTCTCCATCACTCTCTTTCTCTCTCTCACCAAGCACAGTTCATTTGGCCTTTCAATACAGACAGCAGAACACTGCTATTCATTGATTCCCATGCAGACAGAAAAAAAAGTGCCTATTAAGAAACAGAAAAGAAGAGCAAATTGAGAATGACATAGAAACATGGCACTTTCTCCTTCACTGTGAAAAAGTCACATCCACATGAGATCATTTCACAAACAATGAGAGAAGGATGTGAGACAAAAAGAGAGGCAGAGACAGAGAGGATGAGGAGAGAAACTGCAAAAACAATATGAATGACTGATTAGGAGACATCAAGAAAGGAGAAAAAGAGACCAAGGGAGTGAGAGAGACTTGGAGAGACAGTGAATAACCAATTAAGAAAGATGGTAAAGGGAAACAAAGAGAATGACAGAGAAAGAGAGAGAGAGAGAGAGAGAGAGAGAGAGAGACCACAGTGACTGTGAATAAGAAAGAGGAAGAAAGAGAAACAGACAGAGAAAAATAAACATAAGGAAACAGACAGAGAAAAAGAGATGGAAAGAAAAAGATAAATCATAGAGGGTAAAAAAAAATTACTAAGAGGACGGGAAAAACAGAGATGAGGGAGTGAGAGAGAGAGAGACTGGAGAAAGAAAGACAGAAAAAGCAGAGAGAGGTTGAATAACCAATGGAGATTGATGGGGACAGTAAAGAAGTGCAGAGGTGTGTGTGTGTGTGTGTGTGTGAGTGTGTGTGCATGTTCCCTCACGTCTCGTCCACTATTGAAGAATGTAAACTCCTCCCAGGGCCAAAACATCATCACTCCATAGTAAGCATGTGTGTGAGTGTGTGTGTGTGTGTGTGTGTGTGTAGGTCTGTAGGTGCGCAAGGGGGTCTCTTTGCACGCACAGATAAGAGAGGAATGCAGATGATGGTGGAAATGGGAGGTGAGAGTTTTATCTGCTGCAGTAAGATGGGAAAACAAAATGAGACGAGCAGAACGGCACACTGATGACTAGCGTGACCTTTCCGAGAGATAGAGAGAGCGAGAGAGAGAAGATGAAGGTGAAGACAATGAAGATAAAATAAGCTTAGCTGGCCAGGTCTCAGATTGTATACTGGGAGTTATTTTATGTGGCATTTTTTAATTGGGTTCATTTAATTTAAACACTAACTTTTTTGTAATGGAGTTAGTCAAAGTTAAAATGCACATGATGTAAACAATACTGCTGGACTGAGACCTGAGAGAAAGAAAATTCAGTAAACTGTTTTGTACTGAAGGGAAATTATGTTAAAGATGACAATGATGGATTGTGTTCAGTGCAAGATGACTTAACCAGCAGTGTTATTGTTGCTCCCCAAATAAGCCTTGGTGCATCTGTCATTTTGAAAATTTCAAATCACAAAGACGCCGACTAAAAGCAGGCCAAGACTACTGAGGGGATTTTCACTGGCTCTAGCACAGAAGCTACATCTCAATGAATTTCTGTGTGAACATGTTACCTGCACTAACAGTGGCTAGTGCAATAGACAATACACAATCTGAGGCTTGACTACAGTGATGGACTCCCAAAAACTGTGCGCCACATAGTGAATAACTGATATAGTATAAATATACAGTAGTAATTACTGGTAATTTAAGCACACTTCACAAAAGTCTCACCGTGTCTCCACTGCGTCTGTGTCCCAAACCACAAATCATATACCCTGCGTAGGCATACACACTTACACAAACAGTTCACAATAATCAGTCCACTGTGAACATGCTACACACAAGCCACTGTGCTATATTGCCAAATAAACATCATCACAAATGTCTCATCATTATCAAATGGTGGCTACAAAAGACTCTTTGGCGTACTATTTAACGTACTATACATCATTTTGGACTGAAGCAAGGCCAGCTGGTCATTGTAGGTGTTACCTGAGCATCGGGCAGGGCTATGTCCAGAATAGTGGGCTGTCCTCGAGGTTCTCCGTCCTCCACACGGGAGTAAACCACCTGATAACCGCGAATCTCTCCATGCTGCTTCTGCACCAGTGGAGGCTTCCAGGCCACATGGAGTGCTGTAGAGTTCACTGCGTCCACTTCCACCCTGCGCGGAGGAGCTCCAGGCACTACAGCAAAGACCAAGAGTTACACACATCTATCTATCCCTCTGTCTATTTGTCCACATATGTATCTGTCTGTTTGCTGCCTTTCTGTCTGCAGTCAACTCAGATTATTGGGCAATAATGATTTTGTAATTTAATACAACATTTTTCATTACAAATGATATTACCAGGAATAACCTGAGTGAAAAGTAGAACCTTAGAAATATTTACATGAATTTCAGAATTCTTTAGTAGATATTTTGCTTTAATGACAGCGTGTACTTCGAGACTCCATGTTCGATCAAATCCACTAGTGTTGTCTGAACACCTGCTTCAATGGAAGATATAAGACTCAAAAAAATCTGACCTTTTATACAAGGGAGCTAACATAATCAGTATCACAAATGTGCTTAAATTTAAATAGGGTCCTAGAAATAGTGCAGAATCTTGAATATTGAAGATATTAAAAATTTCCTTTCCTTATTTTAATTTTTGTCTCTCTTTAAGTCTTTATGAAAATAAAAACCTTCCCAGGTTTTATATTGTACATTTATCTTTGCTCATTTTCAGGAAGGTTGACTATAATTCTGGAGCTGAGTGTCTACCAATGTATCTATGTAATCTTTGTATGTATGTATGTATGTATGTATGTATGTATGTATCTATCTATCTATCTATCTATCTCCAACCAGCTATATACCTACCTATACCTACCTATCTATCTATTTACATACCTACCTATCTACATATATATATATATATATATATATATATATATATATATATATATATCTTCAGTTGTGTCTATAGATGGCATTTTGCTTGTGCGTGTGAGTGTGAGCAGGCGAGCTCACATTCCCACCTACACACACTCATCAGCAGCTCCTGCGGAGGCGAGTTGGTGCTCCCACCCACCCACCCACACACACACACACACACACACACACACACACACACACACACACACACACACACTCTCTAGCAGATCCTGTGAGAGTTGGAGATGAATACAGATCTGTTGTTGATAAGGCGGATCAGCAGCAATGTAGATGTTAATGCTGGTCAATAGAGGCGGAGGAGGCAGAGCAAGCAACGTGAGAGGTTAAAGAGCTTAGTGCTTTGAGATCACCATGGCATTAACACCCAGACTGCAGTGTGTGTGTGTATGTGTATACACCTCTTTAAATTGGAATGATGTAGCTTGATGTGTATGCCTGGCGGTGGTAGTCAGTGTTTGACCTGCAGGGGGAGGGCAATGGGTGGGGCTTGTGCAGAAACACACACTAATATGATGTGTGTGTATTGCGGACAGGAGAACTCATTTTTATTTTATTTTGCTTTAGTTTATTTCATTTATCTACCTATCAGGCTCATACATGCATAAACACACACACATACAGACACACACACTTTCTGCTCTCGCCTCTTTGCTCTGTGGTGATCTTTCTCTTGTCTCTCTCTCTTTTTCTCTCTTTCATTTACTACCAACATATTTTTTTATTATACCAGATAATTCACTTTTTATAAATATTATTTTTCCATCATTCCTTGCTAATATAATTCCTACGTGTTTTTGCTGAGTAAAACCAATAACACAGAAGAGAAGAAGACATGACAACAGTTAACACTGTGTTAGGAACAAAGATGTTAAAATGATAGATTCTTGAAAAATAAGGATTGACAGTGTTTGACAAATAACACCGCTGAAAGAAACACAGATGGCCCAGGTGATGGAGGAAAAGTGACATACTGCAGGCAAAGAGTGAAGCAGGATGAATCAAAGCAGGTGTGTGTTTAAGCAGCTCAGCCTCATTGCTTTGCCGGTGTGAAAAATGCTCTCCCTGCAGGATATGCATCGAGAATCAGGGCAAAAAAGTAAGGAGGAGAGAAAGAAAGAAAGAACGGGGGATGCGGACAGAGAGAGAACGTGGAACTCATGCTTTGTCATCCATTCAGCTGTCAGTCAAAGTGCTGAGTGCAGCACACACAGCAGAGGCAGCATTAACACACACACACACACACACACCTGATGTAGCCCACATAACAGTGAGGGTGCTTGCCACTCTGACCTTTCACCCTTTGCTCACTAATCCCAGACATCTCGCAAAATAAACCACAGCTGCAGTCCTGCTGTTTGATTGTCACACCACGTACCACATCTCTCTCTCTCTCTCTCTCTCTCTCTCTCTCTCACACACACACACACACACACATTTCTCTTCCTTTTCCATTTATTTCTGTCTCATTATTTTTTATTTCAGCTGTTATATGAATAATATTTTATTCATCTTTAGTAACCGTGTTATCACGGTGAGGGTTGCAGAGGATCACAGGGCATCACACACTTTCACATTCTCATTCACACTTGGTGGCAGTTTAGCACTGCCCAGTTTACTCACTGCTGTGTTTTTTGGGAGGTGGGGGAACCCGGAAAACCCAGAGGAAACCCACACAGACACAGGAAGAATATGTAACTCCACACAGACAGTAACCCAAGCTCAGGATCAAACCTGAGACCCTGGAGCTGTGAGTCAGCAACGCTACCCTCTTATCTACTCAGGCATCATACCGGATGCCTAAGAAGAGCAAGAAGAGAGTTGCCAGAGAGTGACAGAGGGTGGTGTTTTACACTGTTGCTAGAAACATGGCAGCTTTTTTTGAGACATTCTGAATCAGCTGTATAGTGTTCTGGAGCAAGGCTAATAACAAGCTAATGAAATATTAGGAAGGAATTGAAAGAAGATGAAGTTAAAGAAGCTTAAAGACACTCCGGAAAAAGAAGAAGGTTTCTGAAAGATCTTGAAGAAAGTAGACCACATTTTAGGTCTGTTGTAAGCAGCTCTGGAACAAGTGGAAGATGTATTGAAAGATTTTGTGTAAAGAATTGTTGTGCATTTGTAGGCGGAATCTGAAGGGGGGAAAAAAGCAGGAGGTCAGAGAATCAGGAGGGAAGGATATAAAGCAACTACAAAACTTTAAAAGAGGCTGAAAGGAGTTCAGAAGTATCTACATAAGAGGTATAAGAGGTGCTCCGGAATTTAGAAGCAGCTCTAATGACTTCCAGAGAAATTGGAAAGATTAAAAAGACATTTGAAAGTCATAAGGTACGATGGAGCAAGTAGAAATATTTTAAAAGACTTCGGGGAGGTTAGAATAAGCTGGGAAGCGGTTCTAAGGAATGAAGACGAAAGGTTTTTGAAAAATCGATGGAAGTTGAAGCTTGAGATTAGAATAAGTTCTATAAAAAGTCAGAAGCAATCATAAGTTCTGGGCTTATCCATTTTGAAAAAAATGAAGAAGATTTGGAATGATTGAAAGGGACAGAAAAATATGGTATTTCTTGATTTTTTTTTTTTTTAGAAAATATTGAAGAACTTCAGGAGCAGTTGGAAGATTATGAATGGATTATTAGAACTCTAAGTTGTAAAGCAATCTTGATCAGCTGGGAAGATTTTGAAGAAGTTAGAAGTTTTGAAGGAGGTGGAGAGATTTTTGAGGCGGTTAAGAAAGCGTACCATCCTCTTGAGTCCGGATGCAGGTGCTGCTGCTCTCAGGGCCTGGCCCGACATCAGTATGGGCTTTAACCCACACCTGGTACAATGTCCATTTCTCCAGGTCCTCAAGCACATAGCTGGTGGCATCGGCAGGGATGTCCGTCACCTCATGGCGCTCTTGGTCCTCCCCCGAGGGCGCCTGGTAGGCCAGGGAATAGCGGACAATGTTCCCATGGCGACTGGCAACAGGAGGCGCCATCCAACTCACCTTGATGCTGGTAGAAGAGAGGCTGAGAAGCTGCACGTCCTGAGGAGGGGCGGATGGGGCTGTGGGTGTGGAGGTCAGAAATCATGCGTCAGGTAGGAATGGTCAAGTTTATGCACATCAGGTTCAGTTATGGCATTGATCAGTGTACTGTGAGCAGTCACACTGAAGGTTTTATACATTATTTGGGAGTTAGGTCAAAAATGGCCCAAATATAACCATTTCAAATTCTGGGGCATCTTATGTCAGTTGTAGCTGTTTAATGACTCTCTGGTGATGCTATCTCCATTATTTCAGGATGGTATGTGGGACAGACGAGATAACTACGGGCCAGCATTTATTTGTATTTGATGAGGGCTTCATCTGAAATCTGCACTCTCATCTCATTTATCACCATGTTTTAATTCTATGAGTAGAACTGGCAGAACACACTAGACAATTGACATTTATCACAATGGACATTGATAAATCCTACACATTCTAAGTTGCTCTGTCTGTGCAAGGACACACTCATTTACATAAAGAAACACCCCAAATCACCATATATGGTAAACAACTACAAACGTAATTCATGGCTATGTATGTGCAATCTATTGCCTCAATTATATTTGGAAAACCTACAATGGTGTGAAAAAATCCCTCATTATTATCATCTTTGCCACTACTGTATTCCACTGTATTCTTTTCCACTGTAATATGTTGTGGTGTGAGCAATATGAATTTGTCATGTAAGACATGTCATTATTCAGCTGATTGTTGGTTGGGAAATTCCCAACCTGTCTCCATTTCTCAGTGAAATGTGCCCGTGGCTAAAAACCCTAGAGTAGAAAGGATTTGAGTGTGCACAGGGATGCTATTTATGTGCTATGTTGGCGTTTCCAAAAGCGCTGTGAGTTGCTGGCAGAGATCTACTAAAATTGCACTAGGCAAATGAAATCGCCTGATGAGCCACACATGTCAATCAATGCGCCTTTTACCTGATTGTACTTTACATTTTATCTGTCACCTTGTCGTGAGCACCACAGTCAGTGATTACTCTGTTAATTATGCTGACCTGATTGACAATAATTGAGTTTTGAGCAGCTCCTCATAATTACCACTATTGCATTTTTCTAAATATATGCATATTCTCATGCACAAGAATAACTGGATCAATCATATTGTGTGTTTAGAAATGTGCATGATTTACACATTTGTATGCACAGCTGATAAATGAGAAACCTGGTCTTTCACTAAATACAATACCACTCTTAATTCACCATGGCAGACTGAACCTGTGCCTGGACATGCTTTAATCTACAGCAGCTTGGCCTCCTGAGTCCTCAGGAGCAGAACTACACAAAAAAGTGACAATGTATTTGAAAGAAAACATCAGGAGGGAAGAACACACCATTTGTCCTGGAGGATAAACAAACCAGCATATGAGAGGTAGACATAGAAGAAGTCAGTTACCACTCCTGTGTGTATTTTGGATGATCTTGCCAGACTTTCGGGAGTTGCCATGAGGGTTGATATAGGTGTTTTTCATGTTTCCCATAACAGATACCAGTAGGAAATCTTGGATTTGTTTGTTGAGTTATTTGTCTTGGACAGTATACAGCATAAATATTTTTTTATTAATACAGTTAGGTTCTACTATATTTTATATGTACAGTAGGGCCCACAATTCCTGTCTTCCATCAGCTAATCCAACACTGTATGTAGTTTTTATTCAAGAATTCATTATTTAAAACTGAAATCCATTATTTACCTGTGGGAGAAATCCTAATATAAATCTGAATGTCTTGTTCATACCCAAGGACTTGGGAAGTAGGGGTGCTGAGGGTGCTGCCGCACCCCTTACTATAATAATAATAAGCTATAAAATTGAGTATTTTGAGTAGTTTTTGAACTTACGTATGTCGGAGATAATATTCCTCTTATGCCACAGCGATGTGCCATTACAATTAAACGTGAGGAAAAAGTAATCATGGTGATGAGAAATGAATGGACATAGCTACTATAACATAATCAATATCAGGAAATAAATCCCATGTCTGCAAACTTACTGACTTTTACAAAGTACTTACACTCGAGACTCCTTCCATGAATGTTAAATAAATGTCTCATAAAAGCAAACCTCACCATATCAATGATTACATGCTTTTATTTCTTAAACAAAACAAATGAATCTGTTCATATTTAGGCTTAGATTATGTGAATGAGATATTACTACAGAAGCAATAACGTATTAGAATGAGTGCATTAATATAAACCTGTCGTAATTACTGTCGACTCCTTCTGATTTGGGAATTCAACCACGCTGTTGAATAAATCATTATAATCAGCACACATTCTGTTAAAAGAAAAATTTTTGATTCATTATCCAGGTATGATGTCATTGAACATGTTATATCTATGCACCCCAATGTAAAACATCTTCCCGTGTCTCTGTATATACTAGATTGCTGCTGAGGTACATGGCTTGTCCAGCTATTTTTAAATCCCAATATGTCCCAAGGGTACCTAAATTTGAGCTTCATAACAAAGCAGAAATGATAAGGCAGAGGTTGCTCATCAAACACTGTTGAATTGGAAGTAAATGCAGGTAGGAACTTGTAAGAATAATTTGTGAGACATTAAACAGCCCGTGGCATAGCATTTGTCTGAGGAAGCAAACAGCTAGTATGTATAACGTTGAGAAATCGTACACACACAGGAAATGAATGGCAACCTGTCGTCTGCTAGGTATGAATGCAGGGTAACACCTGACACATCCCTCTTCCCGCATCCCTCTGTTGTTATCAACCATGCTGCTTTTTTTCAATGAGAACACAATTTTGCATTTATATGAATGAAGAGAGGAGGAGTCCTGTTTAAAAATACCATTTGGCAAATAAATTGTAGTAGTGTTTGAAAAGTGATTGAATAAAAGCGACTTTGTGGAGCTCTCAGTGCACTTTGTGCCTGACTCTGCAGGTAACCACTGATTCTGCTTAGATGATAATCATCAGCCAGTTTTGATGGTGGTCTGACTCCAGACAAAGCGCTAAAACACGTCTCCTGATGCGCTCCTGTGAGCGTGAGGGGCCATGATGGTAACCCTCTGAAAAGGTAAAGGAAAAAGAGAAAGGAAGAGAGTGTGAAGGAATGTGGGAGAAATGGTCCTCGAGAAGATAAGGGTGAGAGAGATAAAACAGAGAAATGATTGAGGGGAAAAACTGGAAAAGGAGAGCAAGACCGAGTGAGAGAGAGCGAGCAAGAGAGAGAGAGAGAGAGAGAGAGAGAGAGAGAAGGGGGAAAGAAAATAAGGATGAGAGACAAATAGAGTATGGGAGATAGGGGGAATGCAAAAGTGGGGTTATGCCTCTTTTGAGGTTATGCCTCTTTTTCGGTTGTCAATGAACACGCACACACACACACACACACATACACAGAGAGCCTCAGAATGAGGCATAGTTTTCCCCAAGCTGTCATAAACACTTCAGTGTGAGTGATGGAGAATTGGAAATGTGAGATTAGAGTGAGCGCACCCGTCACTCTGACATCATTTATAAAAAAAAAAAAACCAAACAAACAAACAAAAAAAAGATGTGCCACAATAACACAATAATGGTGACTGGGAGGGATGAAAAACTGAAGCGTCTAGAGAAAAATTTCTAGCTGTGTAGGTAAAAACTGAAGTGCGCCATTCTTCACGCATCAACTTTTTTATATCCGTGATGCTTTTTTGAGCATGACTGTACTGAAGTGAAAAGGATGAATAAATGAACGAAAGCGCAATAACAGACAGGCGCTACTACAAAATAATGAGCATTCACTCATTCATGACTAATCATGATGATGAGCCATGTGCAGTGGCATTAAATCAGAGAAATACTAAAATAAGCAACACTGAGCTCAGACAGCAAGGAAACAGGCAAGTGTAATTAAAATGTGTGGGGATTGTGTGTATGGAGCATGTGTGAAAAGTAGGTGGAATGTGTGTGTGTGTGTGTGTGTGTGTGTGTGTGTGTGTGTGTGTGTGTGTGCGCGGTACTTACTGGACTGGGCCGTGCGAGCCTCAATGGGCTGTGTGTACAAGCCTAAACCCATTCCAGAGCGCGCAGCCAGCGTGAATTTATACAGAGTGTCGGGCTTCAGGCCTTCCACAGCATATGAACCAGCCGGGTCAAAGGTCACATGGTTCTGTGAGAGACACACAAAATTAACAACAAAATTATTGCTATTAATGGTAGTAGTCCTGTTAAAATAACAGCTCAGGAAAAAAAAATTGTTACATAGCTTCATTTTATACAAACGTAGTCCATCGGCTAAGACATGTTTACTGTTTGAAATTTGTTTCTTTACTTTTTAGGATGAAAGTGATTTTAGCTTAGAGATGCTCCTGCTATGGTTTTAGCTTTTAATCATTTTTATATACAACATTGTGTTACGATGTTAGAAATCCCATAAGCAAGTCCATTTGAGATTCATGAACGATTCGATGTCATTTAAGGTGTATGTATATGTGTGTGTGTGTTTTATGGTTTAGACTTGCAAATCTATACTGGTACAGTATGATACTATACTATCTTCCCTATAGTCCTATAAACTACATTAGCATTGTAATTCTAGTGCAAAACTGAAAAAGCAAAGTGCAGACACCAGACATGACCTGCTGACTGAGTACATTGTGTGTGTGCGTGTACCTTGTGTCCAGAGTCGGCTTCCCAGTAGGTGAGCTCATATTTAATGATCTGGTCCTGAACAGGCCAAAGCCAACGCAGCATGATCCGAGTGTCGAGCTCCGCCTCTGCCTCGAATTCACTTGGCTGGGCTGGAACTGCACGAAACACACCGTCGGTCTCACAACTTACACACACCTGAGCTCTTAGGGTCCTGACACACTAATCCAATTGTAAGCTGTCGGATGCCATCAGCACACCCACACACACTCTCACACACCCTCACACACCCTCACACACTCTCACTCAGCCTGGTCTCTCTTACCTCCCTGCAGTGTTTTAATCTGCAGTGTGGGGGATGGTGGTCCATCTCCCACAGCTGTGAATGCCAGCACACGTAGGCTGTAGGTGGTACCAGGCACCAGGTTCGAGATGGTGGCCAGCTGTGCTGCGTCAGCTGTGTTGTGCTTGTACCAGGCACTGAGTGGCGCGTATGAGTGCGCATCATGTGTGTAATATACTCTGTAGCCCCTGATGAGGCCGTTTGGCTCCTCGGGCGGCTCCCACTGCACCAGCGCCGTGCTTGAGCTCAGCATCCTGGCCCGCACCCTCAGCGGAGGAGACGATGGTGCCTGCTCGCCAGTCCGTGTTTCCACAGACGTGCTTGGCAGGCCACGCCCCACGTTGTTCACGGCCATGACACGGAACTCGTATGGTGAGAATGGACTCAATCCACCGATGCTGTAGCGTGTTGATGCCACACCGTCCACTTCCTGGAATCCGCCGTTGTCAGAGTGTTTGGCACGGTACTGGATGACATAGTATGAGACTGGCTCTGGGTTCCCAGAATCCCATGTCAGAGTCACGCTGGTCGCTGTGGTTTCAGTCACCATTAGAGAGATGGGGGGGCGAGGGAGGGCTGGAACACACATACGCACAGTCACAGGCTCAGTTATAATGGTGCTATGGAGTATTTTGGGGCTATTGCAAGGATATTAACCACTAAAGGAGGTGTGGCCTATTACAACTATTACAACTTTAAAGGTCTGACTGCTGTAATGATTTATTATTTTTGCCCATAGGCTAGAACATCTTAGATATTTAGACCCTGTTACCCTGTCACAATAAATCCTCTACTCCTGATATGTCCTGTTGGAGTTTATCTCAATCTAATAGACATTCTCTCAGAAAATGATGAGAAATTATTTTTACCAATACTGATTTTAAATGGAAAACACTTCAACTAATTGATGATACTGACTGATATAATATTATACATTAAAAAGCACAGGCTTTACTGATATGATAAAACAAGTAAAAAAATATCAGTTGATTTTATTGGCCAACAGATTTGTAAGTCAAGGTGCTGATTATAATAATAATAATTATTATTATTATTATTATTATTATTATTATTGTTATTATAGTTTTCAAGGGGATTTTTCAAATGCACTTAAAAAGTCCTTTGATCTTCTGTATTTCACAATTCACACATAGTACAAATGTGCTCCAAGTTGGTTTAATTGCAACATTTTTAATGCCATTATCTAACACTGAAATGCAGGCACTGCAATCTCTGTCTGTAGGTCATCCACTGTGCATTTGACATGAAATGCAGAGGCGTTGCACTAAAAAGCGTCTTTTTCCCATTGTAAACACGGCCATTATCATCACTTTGGCTCGGGGTAATGGACTGCTGCTCAGAATACTGTGTTTCCACAGGAGAGCGGTAAAGTGCCTGTATTGTAATAAAATTGCAGGAGAAAATGACTCTAAACTGCTGTTTTTTCATGTTGCATGTGATTGTGCTGCTGTCAGAGGACCAGATGGATGTGTAAGTGTACAAGGTAACAGCGTTAAAAACGGTGGGAAAAAATGTGGAAATGCTCAGCTTTATGGAGCTTAAGTCTCTTCTCTGTGTAGAAAATGCACTGAGACCAATTTCATCTGCTGCCTGTGAGCAGTGAATGAGGAGAGTATAATAAAAAAGTGTGCAGACTGGATTAGCACTGTGCTAAGTGATGCCTAACTAAACCTGCAAGATTTATAGTGAATCATTTGCCTTTTTCATTCTATTTCCTCAGCATGAAACCCTTCCTGGCTTTTTTCCATAGTAAATATAACCATGTCCTAAAGACCACAAGAGTCCACAACAAAGGTCATATTTCATTCATGTGGGATGGAAAATCCTCATATTAAACTACACATGTACCATTTACCATATTTTCTTGATTATAAGCTGTTCAGAAAATAAGACGCCCCCAGTTTTGTCTGCATAGAAGAAAAATATATATATGCTGCATCAATGTATTGATTTTTATTTATTGTGTGGTTTATTTTGGCTCTAAATACTCCTGATTGTCATCCATACTGCTTTCAATAAATAGGAACACACTACTAAGACTAAGTAGAGACACTAAGAATGATGAGGTCTTGATTAAAATGTATAATGCAACAAAAGTTTATTTATTTGTTTGTTTGTTTGTTCGCTCATTCATTCATTCAGTGATCAAATAAAAACCTGTAGGTAGTGGAATTTCTGGCCCAATTATTATCATGATGATTGAGAGCTGCTTGATTTTTTTCCCACTAGCTGCCTCGCTTTTAATTAAAGTCACTGGGCTAACGTAAAAGGGAGCCAGGAAACCACTGCTAGCAAGTATTTTGTTGAAATAGTATAACTTCAATAAATGTCCATAGCTCGTTATAATGGAGAGCATGGATTACTCCAGTGACACTTTTACTGCTACATATTTTCTATGCCCAGATACACTTCACTATCTCAGTCATTCTTCAAATGAACCTTTACATCTCCAGAGAAGATAAAAAGTGCTCTTGTTCCATGACTGGTACAATTAAGGTAAGCAGTACTCCACTAAAGTTAGCTAGCAGCACCGGTGTAGTTGTTTGCCGATATATCAGTCATGATAGAGATTCCTAATGATTTTATGACGTATTTGCTAGGGATATATAGGAATATAGGGATGCTACACTCCGGTCACAATTCGATTCAATTCTTGATAAAAAAGGAGTCTTTTCCGTCATAATTTTTCGTCATTCAAATTTCGTTCAAAATATTTCGAGAATCAAATTGAATAGAATTGAACTGAATCAAAATAATCTTGAAAAAAAAATGAATGTGCATTTTCGATTCGATTTCGATTTCGATGAATGACAAAAACTATGATGGAAAAGACTCCTTTTTGATTTCTGAATAATAACAATGCAAAACAGTGTGCATTTTTGTCTGTATAAAACTAAATAAGTCAAACATTGCTGTGAACAGAGGTTTAATATTGTAAACGAAATGTACTAGAGGTTCATCATATCTTAACAATAAATAAATACATTTATAAATTCTCCCCAAAATTTGGATTAAATATGCAAAGTGTCTGACCCAGGGCCTTGGAAAATGATTGTCTGAAACATAATGAGCTCCATTAGAAACAGAGCTCCAATGTCAGCTAAAAAGTTTGAAAGCTACTGAAGAGCTCTTTTTTAACTGCTATAACCTGGTTGTGTAACCGTATAACATATAATGCATGCTGGTTGCTGCAAACTGTTGGCTGAACGTGATCACGTGACTATATATACTTTAACTGTATGGGTTTCGCACATTGGGTCCTATGGTGTTCAAACACTGATGATAGTTTGGATATTAAGAAATTTGAGAAGTATAATTCAACAACATTTATTTGATTAATTTCTGATTACTGATATTATTTATACAAAACAGCTTCGTGTGTGTCTGGCAGTCTTGTGACTGGAATACATTAGAGTATCTTCATTTAAAAAGAATTTCATTTATTTAAAAAAATGATCTCTTCCTTACTGAACATGTATTTCCTGTTTAAGTTTTTCGATGGCCTCATGTTTGACAATTTCCACCATTTCAAAGTGGCTTTAAAACCCAGTGCCTTATGCAGATTCCTTTTATTAGGCAGTACCAGGCTACTGCATATTGTGGCTGCATCAAGCCATATTTTGTCTGCGTCTCCTCATTCACATACATCTGGGCCTAAATCTTTTGATCCCTACTGTAGCTGTAGCTGTGATTAAAACTCCATATCTGAAATTCACCCATTTAATTATCCCAAGTTTTGATTATCCCAAAACGATTATAAGGAACCAGATGGCTATTGCCAACATGTGGCCCAAAATTCAGCACCTTGTGTTCGATGCCTGTGGATGTCTTGGTGTCTGATACTGTCTTAAACCTCAGAGACAAGGATGAGCATGTCTGGGCTGAGCTCCAATACTGTAACCATGTGATAAACAATGCAATAAGCTCAGCTCGTTCTCATCAAGAGACAGTTTTAAATAACACCTTTAATTTGGCCGAATAGGTTCACTTTGGTTTAGGGTGAAAAACAATGCTCAAAGAAGGAGGCAGCAAAATTATTCAGTTATTCATCACTCTGAAATGATATTCCTCATATTTCGACACTGATGAAAGATTGATGAGCTGATTGCACGCGCTGTGTGGTAGGGAGCTGAGGGAATCATACAGCCTTCATTATTAACAAGACAATTTTGTAGATTCATAGCTACAGCCGGACAAGAACAACATCAGAGCTTTGAGAGCAGATCGGGTCGTCTTTCTCTATCACTGTAGATGAACAAGTACGTGCTTAATCAGAAGTCAACGGCAGATGTGTCTGAGACATCTTCTCTCCTCTTCAACCTATCCCCAAAAATTTCTTTGAAACTTCTGGCTATAACTGAACATCCCTTTTACAAATACAGCCCAAAAGTCTAACTCAATTTTGTCTAACTTGGCTAGCTAACATTAACTAAGTACTGCAGCAACTCACCAACCTGTCATGTCAGCCAAGTAAGTCATTAAAATAATAATGTAAACACTTTGGAAGTGAATCCGCCATAACTGTTTTTGGAATGTCAAAGACGTTGGCTAACTAGCTTAGCTGACGAAATTTGAAATTCACTTTTGAAATACCCAGCTTCTTACTGATGTAAACCAAATTTCTTTGAATTTGAGAAATTGGTAGTCATATGAGGAAAGCCCCGTTTGACCAAACGTATTGCTGTCTGAATTTCAATATAGAAAACGAAATTATATTATACTACTGCTATCAGAATTCTTCCTGGTTGTGTCTTTTGGACTCTGGCGTAAACTAGCCATTTCTTCTAGTCATTGATGATAAGAATTCTGTGATTTTAAATTGACTCTTACCTTTGACGATGATTTGCGCAGTGGTCTCGATCATGCCCAATGAGGACATAGCCACACAGGTGTAGTTGGCTGACTGGCGGATGTTGTTGAGCTCCAGCACGTTGCGTCCAATGGGCATCTCTTCTTCTTTGGTCAGCTCCGTGTCACCCTTCATCCACTTGACAAAAGGCATTGGGGCGCCGACAGCGACGCACGTAAGGTTGATGCTGCCACCGGGCATCACCTCATGATTGGTAGGGGGAATGGAGAAGCGCGGTGGAACTCGCCTGACTGGTGAAGGAGGACAAGAGGAAGTGAACAGATGGGAAAAGGAGGAAACACAGTGAACAGGACTTGTAGCCTTACTGTGGCATGGCTCTGGTATGCTAAGAGGGATTTATTTTATCAGAGAAGCAGCCTTTTTTTATTACTGTTGCTAATTTAATATCATTATGAGACATCTTTGGACAACTTAAGTTAAAAACTACTTGTCTAGTGATGCAGAAACTGATGAGTTTTTGTGTTTTTTAGTATAACATGATGTCTCCGGGAAAGCATTAAAATGAATTTTTTCAAGTTATGGTTGATGATAGCTATGTCAATTTCATCACACTAGGTGTTTGCCTTTTTTTTTTTTAAGGAACGGTATAGCATTTAATGTTCCCATTAGCCTTTGCTTGAACTTTGTCCCATTAGGCAAAGTGCTGCCTTTGAAAAACTCACTAATGACCATCCAAATAAAAAAACAGTAAAGAACTTGTCACAAGCAGCAACGTTAACTGGACTATACAATAATGTAAAATGCAACGTTCTGCAGTTCCCTGCTGGGGCTTTTGCTGAGTGGATCTTTATTGTTATCTCCCCTGGGCTTCCCTGCAATGCTGCCAAGCTTTCTACATTATAGGTGTTTTCTGAATGGACATTACTGCACTCTCTCTGCACATTAAAAACATGAGCCTCTGCAGCGTTAATTGCAATCATGAAATGTGAGCCATGAAGGAAAGGACTCCTGAGACACTGTATTGCTTTCTGTATTATGAGCTCCAGTGTCTTATGTTCAAGGGTTGAAAAAGAATTGGACACTAGATCTCATACTGACTCTGGGACAAACACTTGCTTATGATTAATGATTTTTTGCTATTTTGGTTTGGAGTGTTTTTTTTTTTTTTACTGTTTTTTTTTTTTAAGCACAGGAAAATGTGAATAGTCAGCTTAAGTAGGAGAGCATGAGCCACTCTGGCATTAAAGAAATTCAATACAGGGGCTCCACTGTACGCCTGGGTTTCCTCTGTGTATTCCAGTCTCCTCCCACAACCGAAAAACATGCCAATAGGTACAATACTGACTCTGCTGTATATTTCAATACATCATATTCAACACATTGCATCAGTGTACCAACTTAATGCACATGATTTAACATATCTGATTCAACACATCTGATTTAACATACACTATATAGTCAAAAGTATGCGTACACCTGACCATCACACCCATATATGCCCATTCCAAAACCATACCAACATGCCATTGGTCCCCCTTTGCTGTTATAATAACCTCCACTCTTCTGGGAAGGCTTTCCACTAGATTTTGGCGCATAGCTAAGGGGATTTGCCCATTCAGCCACAAGAACAGTAGTGAGGTCAGGCACTGATGTCAAGTGAGGAGGCCTGGGGCTCAGTCAGCATTCCAATTCATCCCAAAAGTGTTCAGTAGGTTGAGGTCAGGGCTCGGGCCACTTGAGTTCTTCCACTCCAATCTTGGCAAACCATGTCTTTATAGACCTCGCTTTGTGCACAGGGCCAATGTCATGATGACACAGGTTTGGGGTCTTTAGCTCCAGTGAAGGGAAATCTACAGAAAACTACAGAATACAAAGACATTCTATACATTTGTGTGCTTCCAAATTTGTGGCAGCAGTTTGGAGAAGAACCATCTGTGGGTGTGAAGAAAACACCCAATCCAATAAACTCAATCCAAAGCATCCAATTCAACCCAGGCAAGCTTCCTGCAAAGAACAGGCACAAAACTCTCATCAAGTGCATTATGAGGCTATGGAGAATACTTTAAGTTTGAAGTATCCAGACCAGATTAAAGATAATGGACAAGAATTGCTAAATTTAGCAAACTAGGGAAAATATGCTTTTTAAGTGAAAAAAACAAAACAAAACAAAAAACTAGTTATTCAAATTAAGTGAAGATATATCTGCTTAATATAAAACAAACAAATCTGATTTAGTTATGTCTGTTATCAATTTGTTAAGTTAATCAATAATTAATAAAACTGTATTGTGTCCTTTTTTCAGAGGTACAAGAGCAAACCGAATGGAAAATCTGCATGTTTGCACTAGCTCCTATTCCTTTAAGCAGGGCCTAAACTGATATAGCATTGCCAAACCGGGGTATAGACAGATCAGGAAGCAAGGTGATTATTAATCGCCCATGTTTACGTGACTCGAATGCCATTAAAGATTGGAGAGTTTTTATCCCCCTGAGGGAAAGCAGAACAGAGAGGCGTTCGTGATAGTACAGCAGCTGAGACACAGTGGCGCCTTATCGCCTGCACCTGGCTGTGCACCATAAAAAACCCAGAAAGTGAAAACTGAGCTGTTAAATGTCACTCGTTAGGAAGTTTATCCACCATGGGAGATTACACAAAGCACTGCCTGTCTCAGAACCAAATCACCTTCTAAATATGTTTCTCTATAAGTCTGATGCATGTTTCATTGTCTCTTTTTATGTTCCGATCAATGTTTCTATTTCTGTTTTTCATGTTCCTTTTCCACTTTTTATATTTGGGTCATGTTTTCCATTTTTTAAGTCTAGTGAAATGTGTAATTTTTCTTTATTTTATGTTTGGGTCAGTGTTCTTTCTCTCCTTTTTATGCCATGTTTTACCTTTTCATATTTGGCCCAATGTCTCTTTCTTCCCTGTTTTATGGTTGGGGCATGTTGCATTTCCCCTTTTTTAAGTTTGACCCAATGTTTCATTTTCTTTTTTTATGTTTGGGGCATGTCACATTTCCCATTTTTATATCTGTTCCCCATTGTTTCATTTTCCCTTTTTTTATATTTGACCCAATGTTTCTTCTTCTCCTATTTATGTTCGGGGCATGTTGCTTTCCCCCTTTTTATGTTTGACCCAATGTTTCTTTTTTCTGTTTAATATTTGGGGCATGTTGCTTTTCCCCTTTTTTATTTCTCCATTTCTCCTTTTTATTTTTGGCCAATGTCTCTATTCCTCTCTTTTCATTTGCTTATGTTTGTGCCAGTAATAATATGTAGGCGATTTTAAAATGTTCATGTGTGTATGTGTGGGTCTGTGCTGTATTATTTTATCTATCAGACAGTAAAAGACAGCTGGAGGTACTAGTCAGTGTGTGAGACACACACAGTCTCAGCACACTGGCCAGAGGGTATGGGAGGAAGAAGAGACCATGTTAGTCCATGTTAATTCACATTAGTCATCATACACACAGAGGACAGATGTTACTTATGGATATCATGGACATGGAGGATGGTCATGTTATGAAGGCTGAGCTTTATTCATTTGGAGTGAGTTAGAGAAGAGAGATAGCCAAGAATACCACCATCTCATTTTGCAAAGAGGAGCTGTTGAAGTGAGCTGTTAGAAATGCAGACACACACTCTAGTCTAGTAAGCATGCTACAGGAAGAAGAGAGAGGGAAATGCTGGAAGGAGATGCAGAAAATTAGAGGGACGGGTGATCCAGACACAAGTCTCTCTCACACACACACACACACACACACACACTTTCTCAAGCATGTCAGACAGCAGCACAAGCAGGAAGCAAAGCAGCCTCAGCCACAATCAACAGAGCATGCACCTGTGACTGAATACATGGGTGAATAAATAAATAAACAAGCAAAACTGCCCATTAATGGAGAACAGAGCAACAGAACCAGCTTTGACTCTAGTCAGATTGACACAAACGAAAATTCTCTGCACTGATCAGAAAACAACCTTGATCTTCAGATAGCAGAGCAAAACAAGCCTCGATTCAAGCGATGACTCTGCATTTCCAAGAGAGGTCAAACTAATGCCTCAGAGACCATAACAAATGTGAAATCATGAAGCTGACATAAACCAGGGGGTCTGCAATGAAGGAATAAAACTATAGACTAACAAAGATGAACTTTATTGACTGCACTAATAGAGAAACTTGCTAGCTTTTTCCCTTGAATGCCTGTATTAAGATCTTTTAAATTTAAACCACAGCACTGTTGAATTCTCAAATCTGATTGGTCAGAAGGTGTTAATTATTTTTTCTATAACAGCATGGTTTTGACAGTAGTTCCAGACGTAAGTCAAAAGATAATTTTCATTCTAGCATGTAGTTTGTGATCAACCAGAACCTTGGCTTACAGAGATGGATCATACAGCATATGTACGCCAAACTCGACCAGAGAGAGACGCTTTCTCTCTGTACTTGTCTCAGGATTGTTTTTCAGAGCTGGAGCCAGAACCAACACGGCTCCTTCCAAATTAAACAATCAGTTCTTCTTTATCCGGCTTAAACACTCCCAAACTCAAAAGGCTCTTTGGCTTTTACTCGCATGATAATAATATGTCCCGTCCTCAAACGCTCTGAGCTACAAAAAGGGAGGATAATTACACTCTCTGCAATCGGGACTCATCCGTAAACAAGTTTTGCTGTTTGACCTTGGAGATTGAATGCCTTGTGACATTGCAAAGACACCCTGTTTATGAATATAGACAAATAACATACTATAAGGTAAACTTTTGTACATAGTATCTGTACATAGTGATTTAAAAAACAGTTCTGCCCACTTCTCTAGGTTAGTGCCCATCAAATCAAAATATTATGGACACCTATATGCCTGTCTATATTTTAAAAAATCTATATTTTTTAGACAATACTTTTTTGAAAATACTTTCTGATCCCAAATTTGATCCTGAGTTTTTGGATTCTACAATTATTGGTGTTGGGAATTGAGAGTCTGCCTCAAAACTTTGGAGCTGTAAAACAGAAATTGATTTGCTCAAGTTTGGCTCAAGAGAGTGTAAGATATTCTGCTGTGACTCTCTGACAAATGCCATTCTCCACACCACAAACATCAGTAGTTTGGCAGTGTTTTACCTTGTAGAAAGCAAAGCACGAAATAAAATAGAAAACTGCTGACGAGAAACTGACTTATAATAAAACAGTGCTGATATTAAAGCATATTAAGGCTAACCATCTCAAGGAGATGACATAGATAGCATTAGCCCTCCAAATTTGATTTCTAACTACACTGCCACTTTTTTCACAATTGTTCAAATTACCATAAAACAACAATTAGTTTAAGCAAGGGCAGTTTGTTCCACACCAAGTAATGAGATAACTGTTAGTGCTGATTGAGTCCTACAGCAAAACTGTCACTGTCATGGTGTTTCACTATCAAGCATTTGCAGCTTTTTTTTGTGTGAAATCAATTACTGGTATCAGTTCCATCACTTCCCAACACTCGGTATCAAAATATGAGTTCACTTCAAAATGGAATCAAACAGCCCTAAATGTCACAATTTGCCATTTCTTAAAAATGGTTTTAAAAAAATATAATATTAAACCTGCAATCGGGTGTCAAACCCCTTGATATTTCCCAATCTAACTTTCTGTTTCAGAAGGTTATATGTTAACATACAGGACCAAATCATGATCACTGAGTCATTTCCATGGGCTCTTTAAAGGCCTTGCTATAACAGTGCTGGGATTTGAACCACTGAGGCAACACTGCCCATTCAAAAGAAGAACAAATAAGCCTAACTGGCTTTCCTGATCTAATGTGTATCTAATGTGAGAAATGTGAGAAACATAGAAGATAATAACTGCACTTCAAATTAAGCTACAAAATACTCCATTTAAAAGTAAAGTATATACATAATGAATGGAAAATGAAAGATGATGCATGGAAGACAAAATATCAACAGCCATGGCCAAGCAGTTAAAAAGCAGAGCACCCGTGCAGCATGCAAAGATTGTTGGGAAAAATTCTGGGGCAAATGAGGTTGGAATTGTTGGTGAGAAGGAAACAAGGAGGCAAAGGAGGGAAAAAGGGGCAGAAAAGGGAGGTTAAGTTGTAGTAGGTGCCCCGGATGGGGCCGAAGAGGAGAGCCTGACTGCGATCCACAGGCCCTCCATGCAGATGAAGAGAAGGAGAAAGAAAGGAACCCACCTTCCCGCTGGTCTGAGAGTGGGGAGTGGAGTGAATTTTGATGGCAGGATGCGATGGAGACGGAGGGAAGGAAGGAGAGAGAGAGAGTAGAGGAAAGGAGGGAGAACGAGAAGACAAGGAGAAACAGAGAGAGTAAAACAGGCAAATATTCTGCTTATCCATCAAAGAGACGAGCAATAATAACATGAGGTCACAGACACACACACACACACACACACACACACACAGATCTTTTAACACAGAGATACACACACTTCTCTTTAAGATCTAAACATGATAGAGTTGAAAGATAACTTTAACATAGGCACCTATTATTCTTTACTTCTGTGACTTTCTGGGTTGTATACAGTTAAATCTGAATAGTTAGACTGAATATATCTAATAGTTTTCTGACTCAAACACACACATATACACACACACACACAACTAGGAAACACGTTTCTAAGCATCAGCACTAACAAGCAGTGAGAAGGCAGGAACCCTCAATTGGCTGCTTGTGGGTCTGCTAATGGTTAAGGCACATGAGGATGACTGTGACCATGCACAGATGTTTATGGAACAGGATAAGCATTTCAGCAATGAACTGTCCCATATACAGAGTGTGTATATGCCAAGGTATATCCTGGAGATATGGAATAGTAGTAGAAACACAGAAACACACACAGATAGAGACACACCTGCATACACAAGTGAGAATAAAGAAGACTGGATCATATAAACAGATTAAAAAAAGAGAAAGGCTGAAGTGCACCAACGAGAAGGAGAGAGATCACATACACACACAGAGCAGCCTACACACTGATTAAGTTTTACACATCTGTAGAGAGAGGAGGTTAAGCAAGTTCAAATAAGAGCACACACATTAAACTGAAATAAACCCACATACTGTATATTGTTTGTTATACAATGGAAATAAAAAAAAAACTACACACCCCTGTTAAAATGGCAGGTTTTTGTGAAGTAAAAAAATGAAACTAACATAAATCATGTCAGAACCTTTACCACCTTTAATGTGAAATTGCAAAGTAAACAAATTAAGTGAAAAATGATGGAAACTTTTTTAGGGAAAAAAAGAACCTAGTTGCATAAGTGTGCACACTCCTAATCTAATAATATCAGCATTACACATCTTGACTTTTTTCTTAGCAATATGTTCTAGCAAAAACTAGATTGCTCTAGATCTGTCCAAAACATTGATCTTCTTTGGTTAAGCCATTATCTTCAGCTTACTAGCAGACGCCTGAATGTTTTGCACTAAAATTGACTGGTATTTGTAGCTATTTGCAGCCATAAAGCATGATGCTGCCACCACCATGCTTCACGGTGGGTATAGTGTTGTTCTGGTGATGTGCTTTTTTTTTTTTTTTTTTACACCAAACATAACTTTAGGAATTATTATACCTTTTGAGATTGGTCTCAACAGACCATTAGAAATTTTGCCACATGGTTTGGGGTGATTTAGTTGGGCTTGGATATTTTTTGTGAGAAAGGGCTTCTATCTAGCCACCCTACCCAATAGCCCAGACATGTGAAGAATACTGTATGAGAGATTGTTGTCACATGTAGAGAGTAATCAGTACTTGTCAGATATTCTTGCATCTTCTTTTTGTTGCTGTAGGTCTCTTGGAAGCCTCCCTGGTAAGTTTTTGTCTTGTCTGTTTGTAAATTTTGGAGGCACGTCCTGTTCTTGGTAATGTAATGGTGGTGCGCATTTTTCTGAATTTGTTGATGACATACTTCATGTTTTCCATGGTACATCTAATGTTTTGGAAATTCTTTTTTACCCCTCTCCTGATCAAGACCTTTTGACAAGTGATATACCATACAGGTTTTGTAAGCTCTTTGTGGACCATGGCTTCAGCAGTCAGATAAAACCATGAAGATCCTACAGAAACAGCTGGTCTTTATTTGAGGTTAATCAGAATAATTTCATTGAGGTATGATAATTACTTCTGAACATGAGATTGAGATATGATCGGTTCATTCTGAACACAGCCACATCCCCTATTATAAAACAGTGTTCACACTTATGCAACCAGGTTGTTGTAAGTTTTTATTGTTCCTATTTTTCCCTAAAATATTTCTGATTGATTTTCACTGAATTTTTAAATGTTGTAATTTCACATTGAGGGTGGAAACAGTTGACATGATTTATCTTAGTTTCTTTTTTATATATCACAAAAACCTGCCATTTTAACAGGGGTGTGTAGACTTTTTATATCCACTGTGTGTTTTATATATAAGGCTTATATTCACACGTAAAGCAAAGAATCTCAGTTCAGACCACATACACACGGACACACACACCCACACCCACACCCACACACACACACACATATGCAGGTTACAAATAAGGAATTTGATCCCGATTACAGACTCATAAATATATATTGAATGTCATCAAAAGGCCAAGGTTCTGAGTGTGTGTTCCATCCGTTGCCACATCTTAAGGTGTGTGGTCTGAGTTCAGATCAAAAGCAAAAGGTCTCCATTTCGGTGGATATGATTTCTGCTCTGCATGTGCTATTGGAGCTTCTGGTTCAGAATCTTATCAGGGTGAATAAACAGGATGGGGGAATAAATGAGGAAAGAACCACACACACATACACACACACACACACACACACACGCACACACAACAACAACAGCAACAACAAACCTCACTATATGATACACCAAACAAACACAAACTCAGATACGCACTTTCTTCAGACAGGCGTATTTATGCCAATGCCAGACAAAACAATCTATACAGAAAATCTTCTTTTTGCACTAAATCTTATGACCCAGATTCAGACTCAGTTGATTCCTAGTACGTTAGCTCTGGTTAGCTTTTTGCCTGCACGAACAAATAGTAGTTGTGTGTTGGAATTGTTAACAAACAGGACAATGACAGAAAGCTGGTTTATCCCTGTTCGGTTTTCAGCACAGATCACCATACACTATTTCTCTCCATCATTAAAAGTACCATTGCCTTTTCTCCATCTATTTATCAGCAGGGAAAGTGGTCTATCTCAAGAAGGTAGACTGCCACTATGTTTTAAACCTGAAGTGTCTTATGGAAAGAGTATCCAAGATTTCAGCTCATGTTGGTGTTTATTAACACTCAAGATTTACAATCATTACAACTGGTTGCAACTTGTCTCATTGAAAATCTCATGTCTGTATCTTAAACCTTAGCGGAACTACAACCACATTCTGCCCAAAAATAATCCCTTAATAGAGATCACAGAATCAGTGGAGAGGTATTCTTTGAGATCAAACTGTGGTGTGAAGTGGAAACAGGTGAAGGCAGAATTCCCTTTGAAATATTCAAACTTCATCCTACTTCTCATCCGGAATTCCCCCCTTCGTCCTGCAGCAACCTTACAGTCATACCTTACAGGCATGCTGCACACACACATACACACACGGTGTAGCTCCACTTTATATTCAACTTCCTGTCACTCACCATAACCTCACCGCTACATGACTATTTCCATTACCTTTCCTAAGGTACAAACTCTTGACCTGATACCTGACTTGTACCCTACTTGTACCAACCCTTGACACTTACCTATAAATGTTCTTCACTTGCGTACAATGCTTACACCCTACAAGACTATTCCCTCACCTGTTCCAGACCTTAACCTCAACCTCAACCATAGCAGACCCTTACCTATCAGCTATACCATTCTCGTCTGATTTGTATTTGATCCTTATCCATTTCTCTTATACACTCTTAGACGTAATCTCTTTATTGCTGTAGTGGTACCATCAAGGGCACAACTTTGGTAAATTTAGTGTGCATATGTATATATATTTCTTGGAAATGTGAATATACCTTTAAAAATGTAACGCTTTTCTTTAATAGCTAGTTAAAGGTTCACCACATGCACGGTCCCAGGAAACAGACGTACACTATAGGTATAAGGGATGTACCCTTGATGGAACCACTCCAAAGACAATTTGGTACCTATATTTCTGAGAGCGTACCACACCTATATTTAACTATATGTGACATTTACTTCACTTGAACTTCACCCCTACCTATACATGATCCTCAGCTGTACTGTTAATCATCAGTTCCTTATCCAATACATTACATTTACCTGGCTGTCATTTGTACATAATCCTCAGCTGTGTCTAACCTTTACCTCACTTTCACATCACTCTTACCTCTGTATGTAATGTTTACCACAAATTGACCCTTACCTGAGTTGTTCCTAACTTCCCAACCTTTACCTCACCTGTATCTGTACTTCCTGAGCCTAACCTAACCTGTTCCCCATCATCTCACATGGACCTGACTCTTACTTTACCTGGACTTCACATTAACCCACAGTGAGTGACTCTTACCTTACCTATTTAATGTGAGTCTTACCTGCATATGATTATTGACTTTTACCTCAAATTATCCTCATCTCTACAGTGAGTGTTATATCACCTGCACGTGAGCCTAACATGTATAGGATTATTACCTGAACCTTACCTGTTTGTATTTGACCCTCATCTGTACGTTGAGCCTCATCAATGTGTATTCAGAAAACTCCTGACCTTCTCTCACCTACTTGGTTGGAGTTTCAGAATCTCATTAATGCCGTTGTGTTAATACACAAACATCCCTGATATTTAGAGGCATAGTTTGTAATTGAATTGTCATGCTCTAGATCTAAAAGGGGAAACTCACAAGACATACATAGCTTCATAGGGGGTTAGGGTTAGGGTTAGTTGAGAGAAGGGAAGGTTAAGGCCTGCAGTTGTTTTCACTGCAGTCGCAGTTCTCCTGTCAGATGGCAGAGGGCTCTAAATATTACAAACTGTTCCAGTAAATCAAAGGTACAATGTGTAAGACCAGTGAAGTTAAGACCAATGACAGATAGACTACTTTAATCCACATGTACCAGACCCCAGTCTTAGAGGTCAACAGCACTATAGAATTTAGCAATCTACTGCACACACTTTAACACACCTGATCCAACTAATTACCCAGGTCTTCATGGTGTGTGTTTGAGGTCCTGGATTTGAAAACACTGATTTAAAAAAAAAAGGCACGAAAATTGGAAATGAGCAGTGGACTCATCTTCCCTAAAAGAAATGACTGACTGTAGTTTTTAGTTCAAATAAGGCAAAAGGAGGTGTGTGTGTGTGTGTGTTTGTTTCTCATCCTGATTTGAATCAAGCTAGAGCTGTGGAGAGCAGGAGGAGGACGAACAGCATGACATTTTGAGTTAGATATTTATCAAGTTGTACTTGGTGATATTTAACATTTTGTCCTGTTCATTGTTGTTTTGTGTCCAATCTGGACATCTCTTACCTCTGACATAGAGATTAGCCGGAGCGGAGTATCGTGTCCCGGCGCTGTTCGTCGCCACACACTCATATTTTCCCTGATCTGATTCCTCGCTGTTCTCTATCTGCAACGCACCTGAAAACAACACAGCAGGTCACACAACCACAGGCACATTGCTATAAAACAAGAACACAGTCATGCCCTGACTTGAGTTTTGAAACATCCGAGTCGGATTCATGGGTAGAGGTCACAAATCTACTTATGTATCCTTCAAATAAAAGCAGACAGCTCCCAATCTAAAGAGTGTATTTACAGGGTTCCGCTACACACTAAATAAAGGCTTTGCATTTATTCAAGTCCAGCAGGTCTGTACTATGCTGGAGACTGTTCCAACATGTCTGTGTTGCTGTATGGATCCATCTGGCTTAAAGACAAAGACACTGGCAGCCTCTTTAAAAAGGACAGCAATTGCTGCCAGCTTGTAAAGATAAGCTGTACCTGTAGTGATATAATCATCACTCATTGTCCTTTTTAAAGTCCCAGAGAACCTAAAACTGATTAGTTTAATAAATATACAGTAACAGTGAATAATTGGTGACTTTCAATTGTCTGAATGTAAGAATATGAATGTGAGTCAAGAATATTCCCTGGATGGATTGCCACATACACACTTGCATCAACACCTAGGGGCAATTTATAGTAGCCAATCAACCTACTGACATGTTTTTATTTTAGGAGGTGGAAGGAAACCGAAGGGTCTGGAGGAAACCCATATGGACATGGGGAGAACCTGCGAAACACAGAGAGTAACACAAGCTCAGGATCGAACCAGGGACTCTGGAGCTGTGAGTGCTATCTACTTTGCCTCCATGTCGCCAGTTGGTACAAGTAGGGTTAAATAATCTTGAATCTCCCCACATACTCAGTTGTTATTACTTCTGTTTGAGTGGTGCAGCAGGCAGGTAGTCCTGATGTCAAACAAGTGTGCATGTTAGAATATTAGACCATGCATGGACAGTTCAAAGATTTGTCGCCAAGTCCAGTATCATACTTGTAGTTATTAAATACTAAATGACTGTAATTCTGTTCCCTGGGACTTTAAGCCTATGATATATGTGTACAGCAATTAATAATAAAGTGCATGGTCATTGAACTGGAGCAATTTCTCAATGATATAATCATCCAGATGCAAAGTACAGAATGAAGATACAGCCTTGGTGTTGTGATCGAGGTTGTCTCCCCTGTCTAATTTGTGTTGAGCTTGCTGGCTATATGGGTTCTATTGGTAATCTTTATATACTGCAATGAAGTATCTTGGTGTAATACTAGCTTTATTTTATAGAGTGATAGTAGCTAACAACCAGGCTACCTTGATATTTAGCTATTTGACAATACTTCAGTGTAACGCTAGCCAGCTAGTTACACTTAATACCGTATTACATGGAATCACTAGCTAGCTTGCTATTTATATTTAGCTAAAATACTACAATGACAGTCCCTGTTTGCAATGCTAGGTATTGTTTAATGGTAATTTCAAATCAGCTAGCTACCCTAAGCAAATCATTTTAATGATATATTAAATATATTTCAATCATTTAAATCTGGCATATGAATATGATTGCATGTGTGATTTTGTGCAATGACCAGTATTTATGACATCAGGGCAGAGTAGCTACCACACTGGCACACACCACAATGTACTGGTTAAATCTCAAGCACCCACCTGATTCTAGGTTTCTGGATCTTTTGTTTTTGACATACATATTTCACAACACATTTGAATAAAACATGTACATGATGTTTAATTGTGACAGACAGTTAGTCCCGTGAATATACGTGATGCTTCAGTGTAGTAACGCCGTGGAACTGCAACACCCATCATGCAGTTGACTGATGGAAGCACACATATTAAAAGAAGCCATGTTTTGGTGCTGGATTTCAGAAGCACTTCCTGAAATGCATCATGGGATAGATATAAGTGTCCACATTGACAAATTAAAAGAATATCCAAGGATTATGGGATTGTAGAGACTTAGGGGAGACTTAACAGAGTTGAACATATTAATATCTTAATATCAGTCTCTCCATAATTTATCAGTATCTTTTCTTTCTTGCAGACATCTCGGTCTCTGATGAACACCTGAAGATGCACACACTCACACACACCCACACACACCCACAAACTCAGTCTTTCTCTATCTCTCTCACAGCAGCAAGATGTAAAGTCATTCTCATCAGTCTGCTGTCTGTCTGCAGCGAAACAGAATAATAAATGATTCAGAAAAGCCTGCATTGTTCCAAATGAACACTTTCTCTTTCACTATTTTTCTAGCTTACTTTTTATCAATTCGACATAGCCCTTCTCAATATACTTCCCTCTCTTTCTTTCTGTCTTTCTCCTACCTCTCATCCCTCTTTTGTTCTTTTTCTTTCTGTCTTGGATTTTAGTTTTAGACTCTCTGCAGTAAACAGACACAGACAGCTATTTTATGATCCATTGAAGGACTGATCATTGATATTAAATCTCCTTAAAGCAGCACTGAGTCTCACTGTTTTTCTCTCCTCATATAAAGCATACTGTAAGTCACCTGACTGCGCTGATCTGTTCAGTTCTACCATAAAGCTGCTTCAGATGGTTTCAACAGTCTAGAATTTTCAGCCCTGACCATATTGGAAGCTAAATATATTTCTCTATCATGCTTTCCAATTAACTGTCTTCATGTGGTGTTTCTGAAGTGAATAAATCAGGCAGATGATCGAAGCCTTCATGCACTGAAATGTAGGGAGAGAGAGAGAGAAATGATGATAGACGGAAGCAATGGTAGACTCTATGTTGAGCGGAGGAGGAGGCGATGATGTGTTCAGATGTTTTGTGTTTCCAGCATTCTTACCTCTGATTGGTGTACCACCTGGTGAGGTAATATAAACGCAAATCAGATATAGAGAGAGAAAATTAGTATAGCAAAGAAAGAGAAGAACAGGAAAAGAGGAAATGTAAGATACATTTCCTAGTCTACAGAAGTGCAGTGTGTGTGTGTGTGTGTGTGTGTGTGTGTGTGTGTGTGTGTGTGTGTGTGTGTGCGTTTGATGTAGCAGTAGAGCCACTGTAAAATTTAAAGACCACAATAGAGCTGAGTGAGAATATAGATCAGAGTGAGGAGTGAAGCATGATGGGACAAAAACATCCAATCCCAGCACAAGCACACACACACATGATGCAATACAGAGAAAGGAATCTCCCTCACTGCACTATAATCACACAGCTGTAAGAACAGACATGTTTTCATGCTGTTTTATGACAAAGTGCTTGACCAAAACATTGTTTTGCTTTATTCCTTGTATTTTACGCCTTTAAAGTATTAGGATGCTGATCATAGCCTTAAATAACTTACATTCGAATAGCTTTGTGAATTCCCTGTGTTAAGCAAGAACTTTCTACATGAGTGGCCAATTATTGTGGTACTTAGAACATAAGAAATGATTTTTTTATTATTATTATTGCTCTGAGTTCATGGAACAAGGCATTGTTGATAATTATATGGTGTAACCCACTGAGATTCAGTTTGTGGTCAATGCAATTAAAGTGTAATTTTAGTTCCATGGAGCCTCTTCTTAGAAATTTACCAGCAAAAAAATTATATTATTCCATGGTGGTATTCTACGCAGAATATATACACAGTGTATAAAATTTATGCACCAATTCGATATGACACATATCATGGAATTTTGATTATAAAAAATGACAGTTTTTTTTAAACCTCAGGTAAAAGTCTTGCTGCATATGTTCGCTAGGCTAACAGTATATGTTTTTGTTCACAAAAGCATAAAAATTATGGATATTGCAGAATATGTACACATTAATAAATAGAATGCATAAACTGTGAATCTTCTGTTTGTGTGACCAATCTTTAAGCACTCTACTCTACAGCAATGCTATAAGGGCTGACACAAAAGGATAATGTACATCTGAAAAATAGGGGAAAAAATGGAAAGACCTGTCGAAAGAGGGAAACATTGAAATGGGACATATTGAAAAAATGCATACAGCATTTTCTCCCATTTTTTTTTCACCCACCAGCCAGCTCTCCTCTATCGCATGACAGCTACCAATCAGGGAGCGTGAAGGCTAACGCGTGCTTCCTCCGAGACATGAGAAGCTTTATTGCCAACCCAGGTTGCCAGTGAATTACTGTAAAAATCTACAGTAAATAGTTTACAGTGCACTATGATTGACAGGGGAGAGAGAGAATATGTCATTCCTCTCACCCAGAGAGCACGGCCAATTTTGCTCCCTTGTTCTCCTGACCACAGATGGCTGTGATGAGTTCGTACCATGTAAAATCCTGCTCATTGTAAATATGATAGACCATTCCAATGAACTAGCTTATGTTAAAAGTAGTTACCATAGAAACAGTCTAGTATTTGACTTTACAGCTTCTGGCTATGTGTAAATTTTCTGCACAGTCACGGTAAAAATTCAGCTGGTGCAATGATGCTGTTCACTTTCTTGAAGAAATAAGGCAAAAACATAACTGAAGTGAAGATTGCTTTCTTTCTCTTTCTCTTCTTCTCCTTCTATGTTTTATGTCTCTCTTTTTTTATTTTGGTCTGCCGTTTCTCTCTCCAGCTCTGTCCATGTCTCTCTCTTGCATATCACATATCTGCTGGACTGTAAACAAGTTGTTGATCGACTTCTAAAGAAGCATCACTAATTCGCTAATTATGGCTAAACAGAAACATGTTCTGGCCTTGAGAAGACTCTTTTTATTACACAGCACACACACACACACACACACACACACACACACAAACACACACACACACACAATTATAGCTGTGATATTTTAATGGGAGCCAGGAAAAGTCCATAAAAGTATATTATAATTAGCATTCCCTGATATAAATAGCTTTAGACTCCAGTCTTATCATTTCAGAGTAGTTCTTGTTTTAGGAACAAATACTGCACTTAAATGACATAAATGTGCACTCACTGCATGACGGATTGGAGATTATAATCAAGCTGGTCAAAATTAGAGAGTTGGGTTATTGCGTAACCTATGTTACAGCTTTACAGGTCACAATAATTAATATTTGTTTGCTTGTAAAGCCATTGAATTGAAATTCTTGTTGTACTTTTGGTCAAATACAAAGATTCGGGTGCACTACCAGGAACTGTTCTTATTCCATAGTGAAACTAAGTCTAATAAAAGTATGTTCTTACTGACCGAAAGCAGTAGGAATAAAGACACATCACTCATATAGGATCATACTGTCATACATAATCAGGGATGACGTACTGGTGTCCAGTGTTAATTAAGTTCATAGTTTATAAGTTAATGAGTTTCCAAGTGATTTTTCTACATTTCCACGTTTTTTTTTTAAGTAACAAGCCCATTTGACCTGTTACACCTGAGAAACTTTACAGGGAAACTAAATGACTTGACTCAGCTGATGCAAAAACAGATATACTCAAACTCAAATACCTCACCAATTTTATTAGTTCAACCAAGTGGATACTTATTTTAACTGTTACGAGCTTTATGAAACCTTCAAAAAAAGATTAATTGATTATATCATATGTGCATTTCATGTTTAATTGTTTGTGTGTGTTTTGCTGATTCTCATACCTGAGCGCAGCTGTTTGATTCGCCCATTGCTGCCGTTGATGTCGACAGGGAGAAAGTCTTTAAACCAGAAGATTTCAGGGTCTGGGTTCCCGCTTGCTGCACACAGAATGGTGGCTGTGCGGGTCCTCTCCACCACCTTCAGTTGAGGACCCATGTCTATGGTGGGGAAACCGTGAGGGATCTGGTCCTCTGCGCACACACACACAGGCACACACACACACAGTGTCAGCAGTCTGTATAGACAGATCTCTGTCATTTCTCTTAATTTATATCTATCTATATCTATCTATCTATCTATATCTATCTATATATATACACACACACACCGTTTTATAATAGGGGATGTGGCTGTGTTCAGAATGAACCAATCACATTCAATGTCATGTTCAGAAGTAATTATCATACAGCCATCCTCAATGAAATTATTCTGATTAACCTCAAATAAAGACCGGTTGTTTCTTTAAGATTTTCTTCACATCTTCTTGGTTTTATCTGACTGCTGAAGCCATGGTCCACAAAGAGCTTACAAAACCTGTATGGTATCTCACTTGTCAAAAGGTATCAATCAGGAGAGGGGTAAAAAAGAATTTCCAAAACATTAGATGTACCATGGAGAACCACGAACGCCATCATCAACAAGTGGAGAAAATGGAGCACCACCATGACATCACCAAGAACAGGAGATCACTCCAAAATTTACAAAAGGACAAGACAAAAACTTAACAGGGAGGCTGCCAAGAGACCTACAGCAACATTAAAGGAGCTGCAGCAATATCTGACAAGTACTGATTACTGATTGCTTTTCTTCAGCCACAACCATGGCTTTTATCAAGGTAGAGGGAATCACGAATAGCTACAAATACCAGTAGATTTTAGTGTAAAACCTTCAGGTGTCTGCTAGTAAGCTGAAGATGAAAAGGAATTTCACCTTTCAGAACAACAGTGACCCAAAGCATACATCCAAATCAACAAAGGAATGGCTTAACCAAAAGAAGATCAAAGTTCTTGAATGACATAACCAGAGCCCAGACCTGAATCCAACTGAAAATCTGTGGAGTGACCTGAAGCAAGCTGTGCACAGGAGATGCCCTTACAGTTTGATGGATCCAGAAAGTTTTTGCAAGAAAGTGTGGAAATATTGCTAATTCAAGATGTGCCACACTGATAGACTCTTATCCAAAAAGACTGAGTGGTGTTCAAATGAGTGGTGTTTAAATTCAAAAGGTGAGTCAACAAATTATTAGTTTAGGGGTGTGCACACTTATGCAACTAGGTTAAGTTTTTTTATATTTTTCCTTTTTTATGACTGTTCTGACTGTTTCTGACTGTTTTTCTCTTTATTTGTATACTCTGCAATTTCACATTAAAGATGGGAAAAGATCTGATAATTTATATATTTTTCTTTTTTTTTTTTACTTCATAAAAACCTGCCATTTTTACAGGGGTGTGTAGATTTTTATATCCACTATATGTCACTATCTATCTATATCTATATCTATATATATATATATATGCTGATATGGCAGACTATAGAAGGCAAATGCCATGCCCAGTTTTTTTTTGTTTGTTTGTTTACAGAGGTTAAGGTTAGGGTTAGTAAGACAAGTAAGTTGGCATAGTAAGACAAACATTGTGTGTGTGTGTGTGAAAAGCAAACAGAAGCAATCTCAAGGTGTGTTATCAGTCTCTCCCTGACAGCCGATAGTGTGGGAAACACTGGCTTGGTGTAAATCGAGCTCAGTGAGTACAGAACAAAAGAATTTATGCCTCAGTAGTGTGTTTAACACTAACACGCACCACATACACCAATGAATATATGCTAATGACTGAACTGGAACTGGGGGCACTAATGATCTTGGTGTGTCGATGTCACTGCATGTTAAATGACTGAAATGCATCTTACTAGTTTCAAAAATAAATATCTACTGTCAAATATCTATTGTTGTGCTTCGGACACACAATCTGATGGCTAAGTCGTCCATGCCAACCGGATTTTACTATTTAAACCAAAAAAAAAGAATATATATAGGGATACATTTATACATTAGACAGTTTGTTCCCATTGTTCTGGGTGAAAAAAGGAGCAAAAGAAAGAAGCCTACATTGTGTCCTGGCCCTCTCAGTCTCCAGACCTAATTTAAAAATCTGTCAGAATTATAACACATACTGTATGTCAAGGAGGATGGGGGAAATATTACAGCTGAGAGGATCCACAAACTGATGAGAGGATAGAACAGGTTACACACATACAGGTTATTTATTCACTAATATCACTTTAAGAAAAGGGAATTGGTTGTAATAATATATAATATATATACCATATATACATATGTCTTTTTCTTTGCATCTGTTAGGACATATTTACCCTTCCCTGCATGATATAAGCTGTGTAAAGATTTATTTATTTATTTATTATTTTGCACAAGCGTAAAATAGATATAATAAAGGAACACAACAACAAAAAAAAAAACAATCCATATACTGTGCAGGGAGAGGCAGAAAACCCAAAGGGCTTATTTAGAGCCTCCACCTAAACAGTGAAGAAAACAAAAACAAACTCATGAAATTAAAAGAAAAACTAAATTACAATAACAAATATATAAATATAAATGACTACAAATTAATTACAACATATGTCGAAAAAACCCAGAAAGGAAAGAAGGATGCTGATGCAATGGCTCTGCTGTGTTTGTGTGTGTGTGTGTGTGTGTGTGTGTGACCTCAGTGAAATGGCACTGTAATGATGTAATAGCATTGGGTGGGGCTCACACCAGGTGTGCATAGAGACTGAGTGTTAGTATGTAACCTGAGCGTACTGTTACAGACGGCTTCAATAAACTGTCCGCTTCTCACACTTCACCATTGTCTCAGTTCTAAAGCCGAGTGTGGGAGACGCCAGGAAACCCTCAATAAATGGCTTAACATAGGTAGGGAGGACCCTCTATGGACACAATGAAGCCAGAGGTACTGGAGGACCCTAATCTCTCTCTCTCTCTCACACACACACACATACACAGATTGACGTGCATAGGGATTTGTGCAGTAAGAATCACACACAAATCCACTCCTGCCCTGTTAAACTTAACATCTGGAACATCCAAGAGGGTCATTTTGATTTACTATTATTATTTTTTTTTACAGTTTAAGATTTCTACCGATCTCTGACTTTTATTAAATTACTGCATAATGCATTTTAACATTAGATCTATATTATAAAGCATCTATATTATAAAGCATGAGTGCACGTACGTTTAAGGCCACAGTGGTCATTTTACATTATATTAAATTACATCATATTTTTATTACATTATAATATTTACAGCAGTTGTAGCTAGCCTGTTTTTTTCTCCTCTATACTAGCAACAGTTACATTGCCTTGGCAAACGTTAGCCTGTCCAGTACCCTATGTGCTTCATAGTTTACCTTGGAAAAAAATGGCAAATAGCTTATGACCTACAAAGCACAGTAACGTTTTTATAATGATATAGATTTTACTTTTTATAGTAATGCAATAACCACATGTGACTAGATTTTCGGTCGATATTTGGTAGTTTAATAAATGTGGAGACTTTTTATTTGGAATGCCAACAGTCCAAAATCCACAATCATGCAGGGCATTAAATTCACAGATAACATGGAGAACAAAAAGCATTGAAGAGAAAACATGCCAAAGGAAAATGAAGAATATAGACAGAATGACAGAGAGACAAAGCCAGATATATGGGGTGCCATTTGTTTTTTCAGCCTAATGATCTCCTCCTTCACTTGCATCAACACCTCTTTGGACTGCATATTGACAGTTCCCATGAACAGCTACCAAATGCAAAAATAACACTTGGATTTAACTCCAGACATTTATCTCCTTCATTCGTCATGAAATAATGAGAACACAGGCCACACCTGGCCATGAAACTGCTTATCAGTCAGTTGTCCAATTACTTTTGAGCCTGTGAAAATGGAGGAACTCTGTAAAAAATGGCTGTAATTCCTAAATGGTTAAGGCAATATTTTTGTTAAACCCACTGGATTAAAGCTGAAAGTCTACACTTCAATCACATCTTGATTGCTTCATTTCAAATCCACTGTGGTGGTGTACAGAGGCAAAATTACGAAAATTGAGTCACTTTCCAAATACTTATGGACCCGACTGTATATGAACCAAAGCATGCAATCCAGTGTAGATGAACCAATATATAAGAACCAGTGTACATGGACTACTATCTATCTATCTATCTATCTAATATATATATATATATATATATATATATATATATATATATATATATATATATATATATATATATATATATAATGAGCTAATGCATAAGAACCAATTTATATAAACTCAGCAAAAAAAGAAACATCCTCTCACTTTCAACTGCCTTTATTTCCAGCAAACTTCCAACAAGGCATTTGCAAATTCCTATGCCCTAGCCTTCACCCTCCGATCCAATGGGTCCCAGACGTGCTTCTCAATGGGACTGAGATTCGGCCTCTTCGCTGGCCATGGCAGAACACTGACATTCCTGTCTTGCAGGAAGGGAACCATATGAGGGAGGAGGATGTCTTCCCTGTAACGCACAGCGTTGAGGTTGCCTGCAATGACAACAAGCTCAGTCCGATGATGCTGTGACACACCAACCCAGACCATGACGGACCCCCCACCTCCGAATTAATCCCACTCCAGAGTACAGGCCTCAGTGTAACGTTCATTCCTTCAATGATAAATGCCAGTCCAACCATCACCCCTGGTGAGACAAAATTCAATTCAATTCATTTTTATTTGTATAGTACTTTTTTACAAAGGTCATTGTCTCAAAGCAGCTTTACACAAACAAAACTAAAGTGAAGTGTGTGTGTGTGTGTGTGACGTCTCTGATGAGGAAGCAGGGCGACGGTGGCAAGGAAAAACTCCCTGAGATGGTGATAGGAAGAAACCTTGAGAGGAAACAGACTCAACAGAGAACCCATCCTCATATGGGTTTACACTGTAATATGGGTTTACACTGTAAAACCGCAACTCGTCAGTGAAGAGGACTTTTCGTCAGTTCTGTCAGGTCCAGCACAGGTGGGCTTGTGCCCATAGGTGACGCTGTTGCCAGTGACATCTGGTAAGGACTTGGCTTACAACAGGCGTACGAGCCCCCAGTCCAGCCTCCCTCAGCCTATTGCGGACAGTCTGAGCACTGATGGAGGGATTGTGTGCTCCTGGTGTAACTCGGGCAGCTGTGACGTTACACATGGTCTGTCACCTCGAGGACAATCAGCTGTCCTTCCTGTCTCCCTGTAGCGCTGTCTTAGGCGTCACACGTTACAGATATTGCAGTTTATTGCCCTGGCCACGTCTGTAATACTCATGCCTCCCTGCAGCATGCCTATGGCACGGTCACACAGATGAGCAGGCACCCTAGGCATCTTCCTTCTGGTGTTTTTGAGAGTCAGTAGAAAGGTTTCTTTAGTGTCCTAAGTTGTACTGTAACTGTGACCTTAATTGCCTACCCTCTGTAAACTGTTAGTGTCTAAAATGACTGCTTCACAGGTGCATGTGCATTAATTGTTTATGGTTCATTAAACAAGCATGGAAAACATTGTTTAAACCCTTTCCATTAAAAGATCCGTAAAGTTTATTTTGATTTTACAAAATCTTTAAACACCTTTAAAATACAGTATCCTGAAAAAGGGACATTTATAAACCAATGTATATGAACCTATGTATATATAAACCAATGTAAATAAACCAGTATAGATTCCAGCTAATTGGTGTATACAGAACAATACGTATCATAACAAATCAATATTAGTAAACCAGTACTTCAGAAAACATGTGTTAATAAACAATCCAGCTAAAGCAAAAAATGTTTCTTACAGTCACTATGTAAAAAAAAAAAATTAGCAACAAAAACAATATGTATGATCATCCAATAGATATGTTTAAAAGCCAGTATACATGGACCAAACCCATTATATGCATATGAATTATTTCCTGAATGGCACCTCATACAGATAGACATTTAAGTGTCAACCTGCGTCCAAAAACCCATGCCCACACACACACACACATACACACACACTTGATGCTCAAATGCCTGGTGCTGATGGCTGAGTAAATATGTCAGAACAAGGAAACAGAGATATAGAGATAGAGAGAAAAGGCATAAGAGAGCATGAGAAAAGATGATGATGATGTTTATTATTATTATTATTATTATTATTATTCCTGATTCAAGATTTTGTCACATACACAGTTATACACAGTATATAACTTGCAGTGAAATGAAAACCTGCTCCACTCCTCTTTCGACTGGACATTACAATAACTAAGTTAAAAACCAGAAGTGAATAAAAAAAAAGAAATATTAAGAAATAAGAAATAAGAAAAATATGTAAAGGAAGGTGCAAAATATGCAAGTATGTTGCGCTTACAAAATATGCAAGTATGTTACAAGTAGTAACAATACAAAGTGCAAAGTGCAGTGTGTGGTGTGTCAATGGAGTGTAGAGTGCCTGGAGAGTCTTTATGGAGGCTTAAGGTATCTGAGTGGTAGACAGATCCCTATAGATGAGTCTGATGGCCTGAGGGAAGAAGCTCCTCCTGAGCCTCTCAGTTTTAGCCATCAGACAACACAAGCGCTTGCCCGACAGCAGCAGGCTGAACGGACAGTTACCGGGGTGGGTGGAGTCTCTGAAGAGCTGGAGTCTCTTGTACTGCATCGTCTGGTGTAGATGTCATGCAGAGAGGGGAGAGCAGACCCGGAGATGCGCTCAGCTAAGCGCACCACTCTCTGGAGGGCTTTGCAGTCGTGGGTTTAATAGTTACTTTACCAAGCTGAGAGGCGGTAACTGTTCAACCCAGGACGACGACGACATCATCATTATCATCATCATTATTAAGGCTCAACAGTTAAGGCTCTGGGTTACTGATCAGAAGGTAGGGGGTTCAAACCCCAGCACTGTCAAGCTGCCACTTTTGGGCCCTTGAACAAGGCCTTCACTCTCTCTTCTCCAGGGGTGCTGTATCATGGCCGACCCCAGCTTCCTAACAAGTTAAAGGCTTGTTCTATTATTATTATTATTATTATTATTATTATTTAGTTGTTACTATTCAAATCACTGTTATTTGTAATTTTACATTGTAATTTTGTCAAACCAATAAAGCTATTGAACTGAATTGAAGTGAGAAAGGGAAGAATAAGTACATGAGACAGCACAGTTACAGTAAGAGAGAGGGAGCATGAGAATGTGAGTGAGAGAAAGTGAGAGAAAGTGAGAGAGAGAGAGAATCTAAATGAGACAAAGAAACAGATAGAAAGAGAAAATGAAGGATGGTTCATTCTATCTGAATCTCTACCCATGTCTCTGCCTTCTGATAACTCAGGTATCTATTGCTACATTAGTCTGATCTTAACTTTACTTTTCTAATATTACGTTTCTATTATGAAATCCCTTCTGGGGAATTAATTGCTTTTCAGAAAAACAGAGACCTGAGAACCCCCTAGAAAATCTGAGTTACTACTGAACATGTCACAGACAAGCGTTATTGCCTATCAGGGTCCATTATGCAAATACAGGCATGTACGCTTGTGGGTGTTTCTGATTATCATATTCATATAATCTGGATTTATTGATGAGGGTGAAAGTGGAGGTGCTTCTGTACATTTTTCTGTTGTCTACTTACATGGTTTTGTGGATTTGTGGACACACGTTTTTGTGGATTTGCTCCATTAAGCAAGTTATTCAGTACAATCGTCAAAATGAAATTTTGGTGACATTATAGCTCATGAACCACATGTGCGCTTTCCCACTGTAATTGGATCTGGATGGACGACAGATCTGAAAAAACTCCTGAGGGAACAGCAGCTAATGGAAACACACAACTGTTCACATGCATTTTGGGAAATTTGCTGATAACAGGATATAGTCTTTATTAGCTAATAGTCATGCTAAGACGTACCTGTTAGCACAGGATTAGCAAACCCTTTGCTGAAATGAGACAGATGGTGTTAGAGAAATTGGGTATTTTCTCTCCCACCCTACACTGTAATCTGTTTCTCTGTGTCTCAAGGAACAAGGGATGGCAGAAGCAGACATGGAGGTGACACCGCTACGGCATGTCAGCCGCTTTTCTGAACGCTACTGAGAAAAGAGCAGAGTGTGGGAGGACTCACGCTTCGCTTCTGCCAGGAATGAAACACGACGTTCCTGCTGTCAGGTCGTATCGCTGCCTCACCTGAACACACTTTCACACACACTCACTTACACTGCTGAGTTTCAGGCTGCTGAGATAAATACAAAGTGACAGTTTGCATCCACCTGCTTTTATGCAAATGGAAAAAGTTGTGTACAATAAAACCTGTATGTATAAACAGAAGATGTAATAAAGGCTGATGGAAACAGATTGTCTGGAAGAAAAGATGCCGTAGCAAATTTCTGTTCCAGTCTCTCTTCAACTGTATGTGTTGCTCCTTTAAATTTACATTTCTTTTTGACAACACTGTTGTGTGACTCTTATACATATGTGTATTAGACATTAGGTAATGTCTAATACGCATATGTATAATATGCATAATACATTCAGTAGTCAGCGCTGTGGGGAGCTGTCGACTAGCTGAGATGACAGAAATAACAGTGAGGCAGATGGTAAAGAATGCAGGCTAAATGTATTTTGTTAGAATGAAAATACACTATTTGGCCAAAAGTATGTGGACACTTGACCATCACACCCATAATTGAGCTTATCCCAAACTGTTGTAAGTCCACAAAGTTGTAAACACAATTGTCTAGGTTGTCTTTGTATGCTGTAGCATTAAGGTTTCCATTTACTGTAAGTAAGGGACCAAACATGTTCCAGCATGACAATGCCCCCATGCACAAAGCGTGGTCCATAAATACATGGTTTGCCAAGGTTGGAGTGGAAGAAGTCAAATGGCCCGCACAAAGCCCTGACCTCAACCGAACAATGAATTGAGCCCCAATAAATAGCCTAAAAAGAATTAAAGCTGGAAATTTGCAGCCTTTGTCAACTATGAAAACTATGAGAGGACAGGTTATTAAGTACACAGTCCTATAGTCGGAAACACTTCAAGCGCAAAGTGCAAACATTGACACTTTATCAGTCTCCTCTGGTGCTAGTCAGTGTTTCTAATTGGCTTGATGAACTGATCTGATGAGCTTTTAGTGACTTCCAGAGTCAAGAGTCAACACACACAGACACACACATACACACACACAAACGCACTAAATGTCAGCTGCAGTTTCACACTCCATCTAACCCACAACAGTGGGAGAATTCCCTCTAATAGCCCTTAATACACCCCAGGCTGATCCCTCATGCACTCACACACACACACACACATACACACACACTCCCTGACAGGTGACTAAATACTTCAGCAGACTATCATCTACAGCTCAAGTGTTTCCCATGCGGCCTGCGGCTGCCAGTGTGTGTTGCGTGACGTAGGATTCACATTGCATTCTCACGAGCTTTACACGCACAGTGTTTAGAGATGTACATCTTCACGCTCTGAAAGATGAGTCCATGTTTTTCTAAAGCTTGGCCTCTTTCCAAATAGAAACTGATGGTGAAGTAGAAGGTGAGACAAATTGCATGTTGAGTACTATACTCAACGCTACACAATCACATGGAAAGTCACACGTAGGACATCATGGCTAAGGAACCATGTCTAAGGATCGTCTGTTTCATCACGTTCTGTTTCCTTACTTTTATTCTCATTGGGAATGAAGCCTTTTGGTAAATGACACACGTTCCTTCCTGTATTAATGATTAAAGAATGTACTGGAGTGGCTAATGATCAGACAGAAAGAGAGAAGCAACCTACACAGTGGAAAAGCTGCATTAATTAATCTGCAGAGAAAGAAAGAAAAGGAGGACACTGGATAACGACTACAGTGCTATCTGCACTAGGCTTTTGGTTTGCCTTCCTCCCGGCTACGCCCTGATCTGCAATGCCTTGAACGAGAGCTGCTTCCCATCCGTGTAAGCAGTTAACAATTAGCATGGCTAAAGAAAAAGGAGAACATGATCCGGGATTAACAAATAGTTTACATTCTCTGTGAAACTTCAGAACCAGAAACATTGCACAAACACAAGTGGGATAGTGGAATTAATCTTTA